>NC_089490.1:236156191-236466972 GCF_036850765.1 Saccopteryx bilineata | reverse complement strand
TGCTCAAGCCAGCGACCTTGGGCATCAATTCGGCAACCATGGGGTCATGTCTATGATCGCACGCTAAAGCCAGCGACCCCGTGCTCAGGCTAGTGAACCCATGCTCAATCTAGTGACCTCGGGGTTTCAAACCTGGGTCCTCCGCATCCCAGTCTGATGCTCTATCCACTGTGCCACCACTTGGTCAGGCTTAAATTATTTTTTGATATGAAATGACATTTACATAAAACAAAAACGTGCCAAATAACCAAACTGTCAAAACCAAGTAAAAACCAAATTCCTGATCATTCTGGGTTGAGGGCACTGCCCCAGCCAGCACCCCCCTGGGCTGCGGAGCCCGCCAGCGGCTGAAAAAGCCTCACCATGCACATGGTGGCGGCCACGGTGCTGGCATTGAGGATGCTGCCCAGCACTCTCTGGTTCATAGAAGCACTGACGTCAACAGCCAGCAGGAAACGCTTCCCAGTCGGCTCGACTGTCTAAAAACAAAATGAAATAACTATTAAAATCAACCACAGAAATTTCAAGCAGAGTATATTTCTAATGAAACATACTGACTTATCCTGCATTTGAAAAATTCTCAAATAAAAGGCCTAATTTTTGAGTGACCCATTAATTGAAAAGTGTCTAAAGAGCTGTCATAGTGCCAGGTGGGTACCGGAAATATTGGGGAAGACTTTGTTAAGCACATGACTGTCTAACCACTATGCTGTACACCTTAAACTAATACAAATACTGAGTGTACACTGTAATTAAAAACATTTTTAAGTGCTTAGTTTTTGCGAGAGGTAAAACAAAGGAAATAAGATAGCCTACTTAATAATTTCATTTAAAGAAGTTACCTTCTTTCTGTTTTTAAAGTTTTCCTCATGAGGTAAACTAGGAATTTCTATCAAGAAATTTTTTTTTGGTGGTATAAATACTGTAACATAAAACTGGATTTTTAATCATTAATTGTATGGTTCAGTGGCATGAAGGTACATTTATAATGTCATATAACCGCTTCCTACTATCTCTAGAACTTAATGTCTTCCAATGA
The DNA here is from genome assembly GCF_036850765.1 of Saccopteryx bilineata. NCBI lineage: Eukaryota > Metazoa > Chordata > Mammalia > Chiroptera > Emballonuridae > Saccopteryx > Saccopteryx bilineata. The sequence goes on along the minus strand of NC_089490.1, from coordinate 236,465,933 downwards.
TAAACATGGACTGTCTTCCACCTTATGCCTGAATTTCCACTCAGCAGTGTTTTGTAGTTTCCAGTGTATGAGCCTTGTGTGTCCACAATTAAATTTACCGCTAATTCTTTTGTCCTTTTTATGTTATTGTAAATGGAAATGTTTTAACTTGGCTTTTGAATTGTTCAGGGCTAACATATAGAAACACTACTGACTTTTGCCTGTTGACTTTATATCCTGCAATTTAGCTGAATTTGTTAGCTCTAGTAGTTTCTTATGGGTTCTCTACGATTTTAAGATCATGTCATCCAAGAAGAGATAATCTTTCTTTCCAATTTAGCTGCATTTATACTAACTTTTAGTATTTTCAGTATTTTGCAAAATTGAAGTGGCACTGTGGGTGTTTTATCTTGTTTCTGTTCTTAGGGGAAAAGATTTCATCTTATACCATTGAGTACAACGAGAGTTGTACATTTAATATACAACCTTTATCATGTTGAGGAAGGTCTCTTCTATTCCTAGTTTATTCAATGCATCTTTTTTTTATTATGAAAGGGTTCTGAATTATCAAATGCTTTTTCTGCATCAACTGAGATGATCATGTGGTCATCCCTTATTTCATTAATGTGATTACATTCATTGATATTTATATACTGAACCATCCTTCATGCTGAGGATAAATCTCACTTGTATAATCCCTTTAATTTGCTGCTGAATCTGGGTGCTAGTGTGATGTTGAACAGCAAGAAAATTTTATTGTTTATTTTTCTTTTTTTAAATTTATTCATTTTAGAGAGGAGAGAGAGAGAGAACGGGGTGGGGTGGGGGAGAAGCAGGAAGCATCAACTCCCATATGTGCCTTGACCAGACAAGTGCAGGGTTTTGAATCAGCGACCTCAGCGTTCCAGGTTATCCACTGCGCCACCACAGGTCAGGCTAGAAAAATTTAAAACCCTAATTTTTAACTTATGGCTCTGAAGTAGGATTTCCATTCCTAAAATCACTTCCTATCAAGACATTAAGATACACTACTGAGTAACAGGAAAGACAGGACAAAGTACCAACTCAAAGGACTCCATGGTAATGCAAAATTTTAAGTTTGGTAATTTAAAACTTTACTCATAAACTTACAATGTTAATTATATACCCACCTTCACATGAACTAAGGGAAAACAAATGAGTATCTAAGCAAAAATAGTTAAACTATTAATACTTTAAAATGTGTTTTTACAGAAGATACCATGTCCTACCTAACTAGGTCATTTGTTTTAAAACAAAAATAAAACCATCACCTTAAATGTTTTGTAAAAAGCAGTATCCAAAGCTTTCAAAATTTCTTCATCAGGACGCCACTTCAGTTTTCCTCTGAGTCCGTGACCTGTTTTATAAGTTTCTAATGCAACTAAAACATGAAATGGATGTATACGAGCCTAAAAATAAGACAAAGACCGAAAGTAAATGCAATACTCGCATAAAAAATAATAATTATGTGCCCTAGACATTTGTTATTGTAACTAATGTACTTCATAAAGAAAAGAAAAATGAGGCCAGTCATCTTAGACTTCAGTGTCACAATGCAATCTGGTATGATATGTCTCAGAACACCTAAAACACATGCTGATGGCATTTCCAAAATTTAGGAGCCAACTTTTTCTTTTTTTCCTTTAACTAGTACAGATTTTATTTTTCAAATCGAGCTTTCTATTTTTTTCTTTTTTTGAGAGAGAGATGACAAGCATCAACTCATACAGTGTGTCCGTAAAGTCATGGTGCACTTTTTACTGGCCACAGGAAAGCAACAAAAGATGATAGAAGTATGAAATCTGCACCAAATGAATAGATAACCCTCCCAGTTTCTGTAGAATGATGTGGCAGCATGTGCACATACGCAGATGATGGCATAACACCGTGTATACAGCGGAGCAGCCCACGGCCATGCCAGTCGAGATGTGGACGGTACAGAGTAAAGTTCAGTGTGTTCTGCGGCTCGTTAAATTTGAATCCGTGACCAAAGTGCAACATGAATATCGGCGTGTTTATAACAAAGTGCCACCACATAGGAATAACATTACTCGGTGGGATAAGCAGTTGAAGGAAACCGGCAGTTTGGTGGAGAAATCCGGTTCTGGTAGGCCATCAGTCAGTGACGAGTCTGTAGAGGTTGTATGGGATAGCTACCTAAGGAGCCCTAAAAAATCTGTGAGCCCACATTGAACTGCACTGAACAGGTATGAAACTGGGAGAGTTTTTCTTTTATTTGGTGCAGATTTCACATTTCTATAGTCTTTTGTTGCTTTCCTGTGACCGGTCAAAAGTACACCATGACTTTACGAACACTCTGTAGTTGCGTCACTTTTAGTGTTCATTGATTGCTTCTCATAATGTATCTTCACTCGGAATGGGGGGCTCCAGCTGAGCCAGTGATCCCCTGCTCAAGCTGATGAAGCCGCGCTCAAGTTGGTGACTTGGGGGATTCAAACCTGGGTCCTCAGTATCCCAAGTTGACACTCTATCCACTGCACCACTACTTGTCAGGCCAGGAGCTGACTTTTTCATTCAGTAGTAACTAGTAAAGGTAATGCTTACCTTTTTTAACAGTTTATCATTGCAGAGTTTTTCACATACTAAAGATACTTCTGAATTCCCTGGTTCAAGCACGGAATTAGCAGTCATCTTTCCTAGATTTCTCAGTAATGCAGTAAGAGGCATTTCTTGTAACAAAGCCTTCCACACCTGTTGTAATAACACAGACAGAAATGTGACTCAATATAATGTACCTCTATCAATAATAATATCAAACTTAATATATTTTCTAAGGCTTTCTTTTGGGGTTGAGAATTTTACAAGCAAAAATTTGTACTAATTGGTCAAAAGTTTATCAAATTAATTTTTCATTTACTGAATGCCAACTGTACCTAGGCACTGTTAGATGTTTTTTTTTTTTTTTTTTTTTAAAGATTTTATTTATTGATGAGAGAGAGAGAAGGGGGGGAGGAGCAGGAAGCATCAACTCCCATATGTGCCTTGACTAGGCAAGCCCGGGGTTTCAAACTGGCGACCTCAGCATTCCAGGTCAGTCAACACTTTATCCAGTGCACCACCACAGGTCCAGCCAGATGTTTTAAGTAAACATTAACTTCAAGAAACATTTAAAATTTTTCTTATAAAGAATTAATGACTATGTCGCTACCCAAAGTTCATCTGTTGCATACACATCCCAAAGTACTCGTCCCTGCCACGTACTGCTGACACACAGCGGCCCACTCACCTCCCTGGACTTCAGGTGGTTTGTCAGCAGGTGCTCCCGAACCAGCCTGTGCTCCTCTATCAGGTGAATGACCTCTAGCTCATCTCTTGTGCGCTTAACCTTTTCCACAGCCTCCAGGTACCTCAGTAACTTCTCATTCTCCGTGGACAGTGCCTTCTCTTTATACAGCTCCTGGACCTCCTTCCAGCCCTTGGTAATGTATTTGGTCACAATGGCAAGTCCTTTAACAAAATAAAAGATTGGATCTTACCTTGCATTAAATTAAACTAAATGTTTCATGTGATCATTTCTCCTATTCCGTTTTCCCAACTAAAAACATGTCATTTGACAGGCTGATTTTTGAGGAGGTTCGTACTTTAAATTTTTTTTAAATTTTATTTTAGAGAAGAGAGGGCGAGAGAGGGAGAGGGAGAGAGAGAGAGAAACAGGAACATTGATCTATTCCTGTATGTTCCCTGACTGAGGAATCCAACCGGCAACCTCTGCACCTTGGGATGATGCTCTAACTAAATAAGCTATCTGGCCAGGGCTAAATTATTCCTGACCAAAAGTTTTTCTTAGTTCTTTCTAAGGAGTAAATAATTACTGTAGATCCAACTAACTTCTCAATTGCTGAGACAAAATCCTGAATTGTTAAAGGTCAGCACTATTTCAGGCAGGGGAAGATTGAAAGGGGGCTATGGAGCCTGGCCATCTGCTCCCTACTGGCTAGAAGCTGCTTTGCTTACAACAACTGTCACATACCCAAGACACTTTTTTTTTTTTTTACACAGAGAGTCGAGAGAGGGACAGACAGGAACAGACAGACAGGAACAGAGAGATTAGAAGCATCATTATTTTTCGTTGTGGCACTTTAGTTGTTCATTAACTGCTTTCTCATATGTGCCTTCACGGGGGGGGGGGCTACAGCAGTCGGAGTAACCCCTTGCTCAAGCCAGTGACCTTGGGTCCAAGCTGGTGAACTTTTTTTGCTCAAACCAGATGAGCCCAAGCTCACACTGGTGACCTCAGGGTCTCGAACCTGATTCCTCCAAATCTCAGTTTGATGCTCTATCCACTGAGCCACCGTCTGGTCAGGCCGAAGCCACTTTCTTTTTTTTTTCTTTTTACAGAGGCAGAGATAGACAGGGACAGACAGACAGGAATGGAGAGAGATGAGAAGCATCAATCATTAGTTTCTCGTTGCACATTGACTTCTTAGTTGTTCATTGATTGCTTTCTCACATGTGCCTTGACTGCGGGCCTTCAGCAGACCGAGCAACCCCCTGCTGGAGCCAGCGATCTTGGGTCTAAGCTGGTGAGCTCTTTGCTCAAGCCAGATGAGCCCGCGCTCAAGCTGGCGACCTCGGGGTCTCGAACCTGGGTCCTTCCGCATCCCAGTCCGACGCTCCATCCACTGCGCCACCACCCGGTCAGGCCCAAGCCACTTTCTTAGTCCACAATCATCTGGATGAGCCTTTCAGTCAGCACCATGACATTTGAAGATGGAGAATATTAACCTGTAAATCTGATTCTTGATTATTAATGTCTGGATTGCCTGTGGTAGGTGTTTAATTCCAGGCTGGCATCAAATATATTTAAATTAATCATTGTGTTTTGTTGAGAATGAAAGGCTATTCCAAAAAATACTATGCAACTGTTTTATGTCAAATAAATTTATTATTTATTGGTTATTTGTGTTCCCTCCTGACCCCCTCCCACTAAGGATGTGATGCTTACCTTCACTGGAAGGTTTAAGATGTGACAATCTTAAAAGGTCTTTGTGAGACCAGCCATTTCTTTGTTTGTACTTCGTAACTGCCAGAGCAAGGGCCATGCCGCCTTTCCCATTGTACCAGTCTGCCACAGCCTTCCGGAGGGCACGTCCCCACATGCCACACTTCATGCTTTCCTTCAGATCCTTCTTAAACTGGATGAAAGTAAAGAGGTGTGTTGGAATGCGACAAACCTCAGCAACAGCTTTAAATGCTGCTTGCTTGGTGCTTATGTCAGAACACTGGGAGCAAATGGCCAGTGCAAAGAGCATGGGCTCCTGCTTCGCGGTTCTGCCCTCCTGGCTGAATGACTTGATCTCCTGGATCACTTCACACCCTCTGCCATCTTCAATCAGCCTAATCAATGCTTCGGCATTTTCGAGGCCCAACTTCTGCTCTTTGATATAGTAAGTCCCACCTTCAGAGCCAAAACATAAGAACCGGTGTAGGCGATTCAAGTCAGTGACTTGCCACACGTAGCCGTCTTGAGAGTTGGCTATCTGCTTCTCATTCAGTGGTTGCATTTGGTTTACTGAGTCCTCCATTTTTGTCTTTTAGAAAACCTATCAAGAAGCACAATGTTACTTGGTAGAGTGACACAGTGAAATTATGAAGAGGGAAATATTTATTAATTTAGGCTTATAAAAATCTGCCATGAAATCTTTTGATTTAAAAATACATTTTAAGCTCAGTAAGTGGTGGTATGATAGTCAGAGGCAACAACTAAGAAGCCCCACTTTTGAGGTGCAGATTGTTGCTTCAGAGGCTTAGCACGTGGGTCAGCAGGGGGTCTCGAGGCCCAGAGAATGAAAGGGGTAGGGGAGGCAGTTACAGTCGCTGACCCTAATTCTTCAAGAACCTTTATTTCCTGAGTAACACAGTAAACATTTAAAACAATTTAAACCACTTTTTAAAATTTATTGATTTTAGAAAGAGAGGAAATCAATTTGTTGTTCTATTTACTTATGCATTCAATGGTTGATTCTTGTATGTGCCCTGAACGAACTGAACCCCCAACCTTGGCATATGGGGACAATGGTCTACCAAAAGAGCTACCCCTACCCAGCCAGGGCCTCGGTAGACATTTTTGGTTGTATAACCCACATCTATTCCGTCCCTACGCTCAACCCTTCACTTAATCTGCTCCTGGCAGTGATGTCCTTCAGGAGAAGCTAGGCCAGGCATGGCCAACGTACGGCCCACGTAATGAGTTTATGCAGCCCGCGATTAAAATTTTAATATTCTCCGCTACATTAAAATCTCAGCTACTCAGAAGTGGGAGCGTTTTTGACTATTGGAAATAGAGATATTTAAAGGAGACAGTGATATGCGGAAAAGAATTCCGCGTGTGACTAATCCTGGGTTAACTTCCAATAATTGGTCAAATGGATTCGTGATACTTATTATGAAGATTTACAACTTTTGTACTTGTCTGTACTCGATATGAACTGTTTGAAGTTTAGCGGCGATGTAAACCCCACATTCTTTTTTTAAAGTTTTTAATTTTTCTGATGTTGGAAACGGGGAGGCAGTAAGATAGACTCCCGCATGCACCTGACCGGGATCTACCCGGCATGCTCACCAGGGGGCAATGCTCTGCCCATCTGGGGCGTTGCTCTGTTGCAACCAGAGCCATTCTAGTGCCTGAGGCAGAAGCCATGGAGCCATCCTCAGTGCCCGGGCCGACTTTGCTCCAATGGAGCTTTGGCTGCAAGAGGGGAAGAGAGAGACAGAGAGGAAGGAGAGGGGGAGGGGTGGAGAAGCAAATGGCCGCTTCTCCTGTGTGCCCTGGCCGGAAATCTGAACCCGGGACTCCTGCACGCCAGGCCGACACTCTACCACTGAACCAATCGGCCAGGGCTGAAACCCACATTCTTTAGTCGGAGTTTGCCAGTGCGCACCAAAGGTCAAACAACTGGTTATTTTTGTGGTTAAGTGTGCTGAATCAAATGGCATTGTAGCATAGACAATAGCTGCGGTTGATAACTGAAAACGTGTCCAGGCTGTTTGTAAAATGAAATAATTGTTTTATTTGTGATATAACCCCTTCAAGCGCATTCTATTAATTAAATTTTGTTTCGATTGATTGCAATAGTTTGGATATTTATACGGTAAGTAATTATATTTTAATTAAAACATATTTTTATTAAAATAATATTGTATATTAAAATTTTTTCACTCACATTTATTCATAAACAAATTACATAATAAAATTTTGTGTACTTAAATGAATTATTTTTGTATTTAACATTCTTTAATTTTAATATTTCATCTGGCCTGTGAAAAATGTTTTCTTTCTAATCTGGCCCGGGGCAAAAACTGTTGGCCACGCCTGGGGTAGGCTGTTTCTCCAGCCCCTCGACTGCTCTGAGGCTGCGGTTCTCACACTCCATGCATTAACACTACTTCAAGTGCGAGTTAAACCACAGACTGGTAGACCCCAACCACCACCCCTAGAATTCCTGTCTTCATTCAGTCCCGGGTGAGGCCTAAGCATTCCTACTCATCACAGGCTTGCAGGTAATGCTCTCAACTCTCCTGCCAGGTGACTGGTACAGACATTAAGAGTGAACCACAATCTGGCCAGTCTGACGTGGTAAGTCTGCTGGGAATACTCCAGAGACTTCCTTCACTCTTAAAAGGGGACTTGGGATTTTAAAAAGGAATGTTTCCCCCTTTTCCCCTTAATGTGTCATTTGCAAGTGATGCCTGGAGCGGTATCAGCTACCTTGAGCCATGGAGGAACCAATTAAAGAGAACACCCTAATTTATAACAGCGGCAGAACAGACAAAAATGAAAGGAACCTGGGTCCTTGATATCACTGGGCTACCTGGAACTGCCCACTTACAGGTTTCCTAACATATTACAAATACATTCTCATTTATGCCATCCTTATTTAAGCCATTTATGTGTTTTCTGTTACCTGCAGTTGAGAGCATCCTGATTAACATCCTATCAGTTGTGTCAGCTTTAACTAACCACACTTGCTTCTTTCCATTTTCTCTAAAGCTACTAGAACCAGCTCCCAGGTGACCATACCCCTTTTACCCTCCCAACAACACAACCAAAGCCCCCCACTACGTCATTGGTGCCCCAATACTCTCACTACCGGGCAGCTGCTTATCTTATCCAGGGGCCTCCTGTCACCTGCCTGTTCCAACGTAGTGCCGGGGGCTTCACCCCTTGGCACCCAAAGACTTCATGGTAACAAAATCAACAGAAAGGATTTCACCCACTTACAGTACTATTAATACATTACTTCAAAGGGTTCCTACATTTCTTCTTAAATGTACATATCTGCATTCATTCCAAAGTCTCTCGATCGCTTGTTATTTTAAAATGCTAACTTTCGGCGCTGGCCGGTTGGCTCAGTGGACAGAGGCAATGGGCCCAGCGTATGGACCTCTTGGGTTCAATCCCAGGTCAGGGCATATACAAGAACCAACCAATGAGTGCAAGAACAAGTGGAACAACGGATGTTTCCCTCTCTCCCTCTCTCAAAGCGTCAATAAATAAAAACTAGACTCTCACATCTCAGACTTCTACCTTAACACGAGCATTCTGCAAGGGCCAGTGGAGTGACAGCGATTTCGTGACAACGGCCATGTTGGCTTTAGCTCATCACCGCATCTCGTAACCAGGACAGCTGCTTTCAGATGGACAAGAAACGTCTCTGCGACCTCGTTCCCCTCGGAGTCAGCCCTTCCTCAGGTCCGTCATCCCCCTGGACACCGGGCACATCTTCCTTCACCCCGCACCCCGGCCTTCCCTCCGGGATGAAGTTGCCCGTCTTCCCGCAAAGATCCTACTTGCGGGACTCAGGCCGGGGCGATGCCTCCCGGCAGAGGCCGCGGGGAAGCGGGGGAGGGTGCGGGGCAGGACGGAGGCGGGACCTCCGGACGCCGGCCTGCGCTCGGACGACCCGCCTAAGCAGGGGTGTCCCTCCTCAAAGCGGTGCGGGTCCGCTCCGCGGCCCGGACGGGGCGGGGCCAGCGACAACGTCGGTCAAGCGACGCGCGTGCTCGGCCTCGACCGCGGGGTCGCGCAGCGCGGGACCTGCAGGCCGGCCGTGGCCCATGCGCCCCGGGGCCGCTCAGAACGCACAAAGGCCCCGCCGGCCTCCCCCGGGGTCCTCACCTGTGCTCGGCGGCCGGTCTTTCGATCCGCAGCGGCCCCCCGGGACAGCCCCGTGCAACACGGGGGAACAACCAGACGCAACGGCCTGACCAGCGGCGAAAGCGCCGACTCCACGCCGCCGCCGGGACCTCCAGGTTCCGCTCCCGGAAGGAGCCCCGCCCATCTCGTCTGGCCCGCCCTCGCTCCCGATTGGCCGTATTCCCGGATGTGGCCTCCTGCGGCGCCTTGGAGCCCCGCCCTTTCCCTGGCCCCGCCCCCTGTATTGGTCCCGCCCCTTCCGAAGCTGTTACGGGTCCCGCCTGGCCCGGGGTGATTTTCTCCGGCTCCAGGCGGCTAGAGCGTCCCTCGCGCTCTGGCGCGTTGTAGGGACGGCCCCCGGAGGCTGTCGGGAAGTAGGCGGGGTGACGCGGGGTAGACGCGCTCCGCGGCGGGTTTTCCGCGATCAGTGGCCGGCGGCAGCGGGTGCCGGGGCGGCCAGCGTCCGCGGTGGAGCTGGGCGGTGTGTGGCCGGTGCCATGACGGGCAATGCTGGGGAGTGGTGCCTCATGGAAAGCGACCCCGGGGTCTTCACCGAGCTCATTAAAGGATTCGGTGAGAGCCAAGGGGACCGTCCTGGGTCGGGGGACACGGGGGAGGCCCAAGCTGGGCACGAAGGGGATCCCCGCGGCCACCGCCGCCCCATGTCGGAAAGCGGGCGACTGCGGGGACCTGGAGGGACCCGAAGACGGGGCAGGCTGGGCGCCGCCCCCATCCTGCCCGGGGCGGGCGCGTTTCGGCAGTGATTTGGAGAGTCACACCACGAGGGCTGGGACCGCGTGTGTCTGCACTGCCGCACCCTCGGGATCCGGCTCCCAGTTACTTATTTAGTGGAAATGACAACCCCGTCCCCAGCCCACCCCAGCCGCTTAAGCACCAGCTTTTCCCTTGTCCCCGTCGCATCTCTGCCGAGCGCCCTGCATCCCTGGCAGGTGCGCCCAGGTGCACGTCTCGGGCCGTTGATCTTGCAGGAAAAGCGAGGGCGTGCCTTCTGGACGGCGGCGAGCCCGGGGCCCGGCCGTCCAAAAACCCGGGATTCTAGTTATTCTGAGTAGAACACCCGGAGCCTGTGAGCAGCTCTGCGGACGCGCGCGCTCGCGGGCTGCCGGGCACCGACGGGCTTCTGCGCTGGGACCGCTCCTTGCTTATCTTTGGCTCCCAATCAAGTGTGTGTTTTTCTTCTTTCTTGAGAAAACGGAAAGTACATACCTACATCCATAAATGCAAACATTGTAAACGTGTGCATTTTAGAGAGGAAAGAGAGGGAAGGGGAGGGAGGAGCAGGAAGCATCAAGTCTCATGTGCCTTCACTGGGCAAGCCCAGGCCACCTCAGTGCCCCAGGTGGACGCTTTATGAAGTGTGGGTTCTTGAGCTAGTTAGTGCTCCCGACTTGGAGGCCACGTGCTTGCTTCTCATTTCCTCCCGGCTGTCGTCATCATCATCCACCCTAAATCATGAGCACATTTGACTTCTTACCCTTTTCTTGTTCCTCTTATTCCCAGCCTCTTTTTGGGAGGCAGTAAGTTTATTTTTACCAGTTACGTTTTCCCAACTATAATGAATTCTAGCTAATGTGTTAAAGCCTGTACTCGGAGTAAAAATAATAAACCTGGGTATAGATACTGTCTATATTTGAACACAGCCGAATATTTGGAAGATCACTTATCCACCATATGTTGTTCGCCTACTGTATTTCAGGCACACTTACTGGTACGGAGGTTTGGAGATGTTGAAGGTGAATAAGCCATGGCGGCTGTCCTAAAAGACTGACAAGCTATAATGAGGGGTATTGATTGCTGTGTTAAAGGGTGAACAGAATGTTACAGGGACACAGGCAGAAAGAAAAAGATAAACAGTAGCAATGTTGAAGTGTGCGGCTTAGGAAACAGCCAGCAAAGTGACTACAACATAATATAAATACAATATAACGAACTGGAGGAGTATTTGCATCTGAAACCAAAAGGTAAACAGAAAACAGATTGTATGCCATAGAGTGTGGATTGCCCTGCTGTTGCTGAGGGCTTTACTGGCAAAGCTGTCTCAATGCCAAAATGACATTCTTATAACTGAAAAATAACACTACTTAGGTGTAGTGTGCAGTGTAGATTGCAATGAAGTGAGAGAAGCTGGGAAGTCCCTTGAAAGGGTCTGAGATGACTGGCTTGACCTACAGCATGGGTTAGAGACGGGGAGGCATATTCACTCATTTTGCTTCATTGACATCCACAGGCCTGCAGACTGGATGTAGGGAAAAGGTGAAAGTGACTACCAGGTTTCCAGCCTGGCTGGCTGATGCAGTATGAGGGAACAGGCTTGATAGACAAAAAAAGATGGGTTCAGTTTTGAACACACACTGAGTTTGAGATGTCTGCAGGTTTAGTCATAAAATTTACCTTCGGAACCCTGGTAGGAACTATTAAACTTACCTTCAAGAAATATTGTGCTAGGCCAATTTGTTTATTTTAAAATGAATTACTCCATTAACAGCTATTATAAGTTTCCCTTTTGAGGGGAAATTATATGTGGATTGAGTGAATGTGTAAATACAAAATTTGGTGGGATAGAAAGTCATGGTAAAAGCAAAGTCTTTATTAAATTAAGAAACTGATGGAGCAGAACTATACTTTTAGGTGGTATGATGCATACATAATTTATAAAGGCCCCAAAACAAATTGGTCATCCACCAATTAAATATAGAAGCTGTGAATTTCCGCTTCCAGCCGGGATGAAGTAACAGAGAGTGGATTTACTTTTCCTATAACAAATCAATGACCCTACCTCTCACTTCAAAAATCTAGAAAAAGAATAGCAAAGTAAGTCTAAAGTAAACAGTTGAAAAGAAATTATAATAAAGATCAGAGTTGTAATTTATAAAACAGAAAAGAAAAATGGTGGAGAAAATGAATGAAACCAAAAGCTGGTTTCTCAACGAACAGTAACATGGATAAGCCCTCTAACCAGACTGATCTGGAGAGGACAGAAAGCACACGTGACCGATATTGGAAGGAAGAGATGCTATCGCTCCAGATTGGACAGATCGTAAATAACTAGGGGATGTCCTAACTGTATGCCAACAAATTTGACAAATGAGATGGACAAATTCCTTTAAAGACAAATTCCTTAAGCTCAATCAAAGAATTAGATAACCAGTATAACTGTATTTATTAGAGAAACAAAAAATGGAGAAAAAATTGTAGAGGAGGGAATACTTCCTTATTCTGTGAGGGCCAGCATTAGTCTAACACCCAAATGAGACAAAGACATTATGAGAAATGGAAACTACAAACCTACATCCATTATCAATATAAATGTAAACATTGTAAATAAAATTTTAGCAAATCCAATTTAGTACTATAATAAATGGGCAGTATATCATGACTGAGTAGGGTTTACCCCAGGAATTCGGGGTTGGTTTAACATCTGAGTGTCAATGTCATTCACCATACTAAAAGATGTAACAATAAAAACAATATTATCTCAATAGAAGGAAATAGTGTTTGACAAAATCCAACATCTGTTAAGAATTTTGAAGTATTAGATTTTGCCGTTTGTCAGCTAAGGGTAAGCTTGCCACTGTTGTACAGATGCCAGCAGAGAGCTTCTGCTTGAGAGATGAGAAATGATTGTATTACTCGTAGCACAGAAGGTAGCCAGAGACATGTTTTCATTGGTTCCCTCCACCTTCGAGTCATGGGAGTGAAGGGGGCCCACGTGGATGCTGCAAGCAGGAATCTGTCGTAGCTGAGCTTATAGAGAACTGCCAATTTTGTAAAGAGGCTGCTAGCAAACCTTCCCAAACCTTTGGCTATGGGGAGGTGGTATTACAATGCACAGCAGATAAGTTTTTCCTCTGCCCCTGAGAGAGCCACCATCTCTACCTTCCAAGTCTGTTTACTATACTAACATCTTTTAAAAGAGAACAATTCCAGGAGTTCCTCTCCAAAGACAAGCAGAAACAGGAGAAACTCACTGAGAACCACCTCTCCACAACATCCGATCTCCCTTTCCACCCCAAAGATGCAGTTCCCTCAGCTCCTCTGATTAATCCGACCTGCCCCATGGGCTGGTACCAAGTCTGTTTGATTTCTTTCATGTAAAGTTTACTTTAGAATGCCAGGAGGACTTCCCCTGAAGGTTGTTGCATGCTGACCTTTCCTCTTGGTCGAAGGCAATCAGGAACCCAGGTGTGGTGGGGTGTGTGCAGGGCAGCGGAATCTGCCTGGTCCCTCAGGGAGGGGGTCCAGCAGGATTCCGTCACCCACAGTAACTCTGGCCCACAAGTTGAGGCCCAGGTGAATAGCTTCTGGAGCCACCCAGGTGTTTCCTTGACAAGAAGGCTAAGAACTGAGCTTAGAACCCGGGTCTCTTGAATCATTCTCTTTTCCATTATACCATTCGTCATTTGAAATGAAAATGTACACAAGGCTGTTATTACTAGATATTGAGGGTATGTAAGGAGATGGGTGCTAGCAGGGAATACTCTGTGTTCCTTCAACAAAGAGATGTGTATGTGTTCAGCATAAAGTATTGTAAACTGTTACTGCTGGAAATTCTTCCTGTGCAGAGGATTTGGGGACACTTTTATTCAGTGGATTTTTGTTGTTTTGGAAGGCTATACACCATGTTATACTGTTTGGCCTCTTTACAGTTGATTTCCAACAGCAGTAACAAGTGTTAACAATTATATTAGTGTTCTGTGCAACTTTCCAACATTAATACAAGTAAACACAGATTCACATTTCTAAGGTTATTTTCCCAGCTTACTCGATGTGAATGTCTAGCAACAGGTGTTTCTAGTTCTCTATTACAAACACCATAGTAACTCTCCCTGTACATACGTATTACTCAATACCAGAGTGGGTGGGCACCTGATAGACATATGCTGTGCAGGGCAAATGGAGTTATGGAGTGAAGGCCCAAAGTCACATGGTTGGTTGGCCCCACCTTTTTTTAAGCCATTGATTCTTTTTTTTATTATTATTATTTTTAACAGACAGAGAGAGTCAGAGAGAGGGATAGATAGGGACAGACAGACAGGAATGGAGAGAGATGAGCAGCATCAATCATCAGTTTTTCATCGTGACGTCTTAGTTGTTCGTTGATTGCTTTCTCATATGTGCCTTGACCGCGGGCCTTCAGCAGACTGAGTAACCCCTTGCTTGAGCCAGTGACCTTGGGTCCAAGCTGGTGAGCTTTTTGCTCAAGCCAGATGAGCCTGCACTCAAGCTGGTGACCTCGGGGTCTCGAACCTGGGTCCTCCGCATCCCAGTCCGATGCTCTATCTACTGTGCCACCGCCTGGTCAGGCAAGCCATTGATTCTTTTTGTTTTTTTTTTCAGATTTTATTTCTTGAATTTACAGAGAGAGAAGGGGAACGGAACAAGAAATCAACTCATAGTTGCTTCAGTTTAGTTGTTCATTGGCTGTTTGTTGCATGTTGTATGTACCTTGACCAGACAAGCCCAGGGTTTCGAACTAGGGACCTCAGTATTCCAGGTTGATGCTTTACCCACTGCGCCACCACGGGTCAGGCTAAGCCAGTGGTCAGCAAACTCAGTCAGCAGAGCCAAATATCAACTGCAACGAATGAAATTTCTTTTGAGAGCCAAATTTTTTAAACTTAAACTATATAGGCAGGTACATTCCTTATCTAGGTAGTGCCCGCACGTGGAATTTTGTGGAAGAGCCACACTCGAGCTTCTCCAGCTCTCACTTGGAAATAACCTGGGATGTGACAAGGTACCCAGACTTTGAAACCAGCCGCGGGATTTTTTTTGTTTTTTTGTTTTTTAAACAAGTTTTATTTTATTTTTTTTACAGAGACAGAGAGAGAGAGTTAGAGGGATAGACAGGGACAGATAGATAGATGAGAAGCATCAATCATTAGTTTTTTGTTGCGCATTGCAACTCCTTAGTTGTTCATTGATTGCTTTCTCATATGTGCCTTGACTGTGGGCCTTCAGCAGACCGAGTAACCCCTTGCTGGAGCCAGCGACCTTGGGTCCAAGCTGGTGGGCTTTTGCTCAAACCAGATGAACCTGTGCTCAAGCTGGCGACCTCAGGGTCTCGAACCTGGGTCCTCGGCATCCCAGTCCGACGCTCTGTCCACTGTGCCACCGCCTGGTCAGGCCAGCCATGGGTTTTAATGAGTTTTTTGGCTTATACTAGTTGTAGTAAATTTAGGCAAGCCACTTAACATCCCTAGGCCTTTTTTCACATAAATATGTGCTTTGCAGGGATTAGAGAAAATGCATTTAAAGCACTTTATGCATAGAAGAAGGCACTGGTATATATGGTTGTTTTCTTGTTTGTTTTGTGGTAATACTAGCTGACATTTAGTGAACCTGTAGAGTGTGCCAGGTACTGTATTTCATGTGTCATGAATAATAAATTATCTCATTTATTCCTCACAACTCTGTAGGTGTGGGCAGCACAGAGGTTAGGTGATCATGCAGCTAGTCAGTGGAGGAGCCATATGCAAACCATGGCAGTTTGGAGGGCAAGCTCTTACTAGGATGCCATTACTGTGACCCCTACCACTGGATCAGGATCTCTCTGCTTTGGCACTGTTGACATATTGGACCAGATAAAGCTTTGTTTTGCAGGGCTGTCCCTGCAATTTAGGATATTTAGCACCTCTGGCCTCCACCCACTAGATATGCCACCAAGTCCTCCCTCCTGCCCTCCCTCACTGTGGAAATAGTGGCAGTAACAATGCTTCCAGGTATTATGAAATGGCCCTTGGGGGACAAAAAATCCTGGTGGAGAACCACTGTTTCAGGGGAAGAGCATGTTTGGGGAACGGATGTCGTTGAGAATATAGTGTGTCCGTAAAGTCATGCATTTTGACCGGTCACAGGAAAGCAACAAAGACGTTAGAAATGTGAAATCTGCACCAAATAAAAGGAAAACCCTCCCAGTTTCTGTAGGATGATGTGGCAGCATGTGCGCATGCGCAGATGATGACGTAACACCGTGTATACAGCAGAGCAGTCCATGGCCATGCCAGTTGATATGTGGACGGTACAGAGTAAAGTTCAGTGTGTTCTGTGGCTCGCTAAATTCGAATCCATGACCAAAGTGCAATGTGAATATCTGCGCGTTTATAATGAAGTACCACCACATAGGAATAACATTACTCGGTGGGATAAGCAGTTGAAGGAAACCGGCAGTTTGGTGGAGAAACCCCTTTCTGGTAGGCCATCAGTCAGTGATGAGTCTGGTAGGCTATCAGTCAGTGACGAGTCTGTAGAGGCTATACGGGATAGCTACCTAAGGAGCTCTAAAAAATATGTGTGTGAGCCCACATCGAACTGTACTGAATAGGTATGAAACTAGGAGAGTTTTTCTTTTATTTGGTGCAGATTTCACATTTCTATAGTCTTTTGTTGCTTTCCTGTGACCGGTCAAAAGTGCACCATGACTTTACAGACACACTGTAGTATAGAACAGAAATTTAGGAAAAGAGTGAGAACTATTTATGTGATATAAAAGTCACTGTTAAGTGGTAGTTATTTATTACCACTTAGAAAACAAATTGCACAATAAGAAAAAAAGAGGGCCAAGGGCCGAGTTGAGGATGCTCAGTGATCAAGTGGATGAAGTGGACAGAAAGCCACAGAGAAACAGAAGGGGCACTCATGGAGCAGCCGATCATTGGGGTCCTTTTTAAGTCATGAAAACACTCTCTTCCCATGTAAATAATTAGAGCACAGTAAAGATGTAACAGGATTCAGCTTGATCTATGAACTTTATTTTATTTGTTTTACTGTTTTTAATTTCTTGTGTCTCACTGTCCCCCAAATGTGCATTTCTTTCAGTTAATGTTATATTTAACGGTGGAGGGAAAAAGTGAGTTTCGTGTTTTGTTTATTAAGGAAATAACTTCTTATTTCAGGTTGCCGAGGAGCCCAAGTAGAAGAAATATGGAGCTTAGAGCCTGAGAATTTTGAAAAATTAAAGTAAGTATAATTTTAGCTGCATTAAAAATATGTCTATACTTAAGCAAAGCTTTGTCTGTTTATTTTACTTGGATTACCCTAGACTGATTACATTATCCCTTGCAAGTCTTTTTTGAGTCCTGTGAGATAGGAATTATTGTTCTCCTTTTATAGCCAAGAACCCGAGGCTCCTGGGTAAGTAGCTTGCAAAGGAGTAAAAACTACATCCCTGTAATGCCATTTAAGCGAAGTAATTGGTTGGTTGGTTTTTTTCACAACATCCACTTACTGATCTTGGATTAGAACATGGAGCACATTTTAACATAACAGACACGAATAAGAGGTGAATCTCCAAAACGTACTTAATAATGTCTGTTAATAGTAACTCAGAACTTGTCTCCATATTATCACATTCTTTTTTGAAGAGGTCACAGTCTGGGTTCCAAATGCAGATGTCAAGAGCCTCCTCTTTCTCCATCCCTCAGACTAGAACCCCCCACCCCCAGCCTCTTCTTATGCGTGCCTCCCCTCACACCCGCCTCAAGGTCCCCACGAGCTCACCATGTTGCAGAGAAAGAGCCAGAGGAGTGTGCACTGGTGAGGAGTTGTTGGGTTGGAGACAAGTAGCTAGCTGGCTTTACCAGGGACAGTGGGGGACTGCTGGGATAGGGCTTCTGCTTTCACGGTGAGACGAGGAGGGTTTCCTTCCCCCAGCGCCCCCCTCCCCATAAAAGTTGCAGTCCCTTTCGATGGAATCAAAGGTCACTCTTGGCTGAATGACCAGGGAAGGTTACTTAAAGATGTGTCCTTGGAACTGTCTTGAAAGGAGAGTAAAGATTTTTGTTGCATGGAACGCAGTTGTGGAAGAGTCTAGAGAGAGTCCTAGAGGGTGGATTTCATGTTTCCCAGGCAGCATCAGTTCCTTTAGGAAAGTGGTGGCTTCATCCTGTGCCAGGTGACAGCTTCCATTCACACTGTAGGGTGAGGACTTTTCCAGCGCCCAACCATCATGCGGAGTGACTCCCATATTCCACAGGTGGATGCTATCAGATGTTCTCTGCACACTTCCTAAGTGAACTTTCTTTTCTTTGTTGTTTTTTTTTGGTTTTCTTTTTCTTTTCTTTTTTATTTTCCAATTACAGTTGACATACAATATTATATTAGTTTTGGGTATACAACATAGTGATTAAATATTTATATAAATTATGAAGTAATCACCTTGTTAAGTCTCTTACCCATCTGACAGCATATATAGTTATTATAAGATTATTGAGCATTTTCCCTATGCTGTACTTTACATCCCTGTGACTATTTTTTTAATTTTTATTAATTTTTAACTTAACTGTGTTTACATGGATTCAAGTGTCCCGCTGAATATAATTCCCTCACCCCCCACTCCCATGTCCCCCATTACACCCCTTTAACCTCCTTCCACTAACTCCCTCCCCCCTTCCCTCTAGGATTTGCTGTCCTGTCACCAGTATCTATGTGTTATGTATATATAATTTCACTAATCCCTTCACCTTCACCTTCTCTGATCCCGTCCCCTCATCCCCCTCCCTTCCCTTTGACTGCCGTCCCTCTGGTCCCTGTGACCCTGCCTCTGCCTCTGTTCCATTCTTCAGTTTACTTCTGAGTGAACCTTCTTCATGCGTGTTGGGGTTCAGTCTAGGCCAGCTGCTGCTTCTGGTTTTATCTTTTCTTTTTGAGTGAAATGGTACAAGGCACAAATGAGTAATTCACAGATTTGAGAAAAAACCTTTTATTCTAATTTTATTTTAACTGTTGTAATTTTAAGGTTTATTAGCCTGTTTCAGGCAACATTCTAGTAACTGAGTAGCAGTAGAAATCTTTATAAACAAGTTTTGATTTTACTTTATTTGCATTGTATTTGTTAAGTAACTGAGTAAAATTTAATGTATTGACAATTGTTATAAAAAGAAGCAGGGTTTGGTGTCACTGATTTGTATTTTATTTTGTAGGCCTGTGCATGGGCTCATTTTTCTTTTCAAGTGGCAGCCAGGAGAAGAACCTGCAGGCTCAGTGGTTCAGGACTCCAGACTTGACACGATATTTTTTGCCAAGCAGGTATGGTCCTTGGGTATCCTGAAGTCTTGAGAGCAATCCTTTTTTTTTTTTCCTGCATTTTTCTGAAGCTGGAAACGGGGAGAGACAGTCAGACTCCCGCATGCGCCCGACTGGGATCCACCCGGCACGCCCACCAGGGGCGATGCTAGGGCGTCGTGCAAAAAAAATGGGACCTGCCTCTTCAGGGGGAGCTGAGGAAGCTTCTTTCAGCAGTGCAGCTCGAGGTTAAGTGGGATTAATGGGGAAGAGCCCGAGGACCACCCCAGAGGATACCAGCTGCAGGGCAAAGGGAGGAAGACTAGAAACGTGTCACTGGGCACCGCAAGCGGGGAGGGGCATGAGATGTGGGGGACGGCAGTGAGTTAGGGTTCAGTGTAGGCAGCTCTGCTGACTCCGCGGAAATGTAATTGATATGCAATAGCTGCACACAATGTATAAATTTGATGAGTTTGGAAGGAGTTCTTTTTACTTTTTTAGTTTTTTTCCTAGCGATGAATTATCAAGTCTTTAGGTCATAGGCATGTGTGATAGATAGTATTCTCTGCCATGTCTCAGCATCTGGCCTGGCAGTGGGTGCTTATTATGTTCTTAACCCTTTGAGTAATGTGTTTTTCTCATGCTCACTGACCCCTGGGAGTGAGTTTTTAAAAAAATGAAATTAGTTCCAGTTATAGTTTTATTAACTTAAAATCATGTTTGTTTGATAACCAATGAATAGAAACAAGAGAAACATACATTTGCCTTTTTTTAATGTTGCCTTACACATTTTTAAAATAAATCGATCATACTCTGGATGGTCAGGAGGCACGAGGACATACATGAACGTTTGTACTACTCAAATGGTTAATGTGTCATGATTCTGAAAGAGTGTGTGAATAAGTGTATATTTTCCCATCTGCCAACTTCAATCCTACCCCATCTTCACATAATTTTGCCTTTAATAATTTTGGCCCAAGATAAAGAAATACGTCTAACGTCTTCCAAGGTTTTAGTTAACCATTCTTATGAAGTGTCCTTTATAAACAGTAAAGTTTTTCACCCAAATTTACTGAAGAAATGTGATGCTAATGAAAAGAGATGTTAGAAGAAATGAGCAACCATATGAATTGGATTCTAGCTCTGTTACTTTTCTCTAAGCCATCAGTTGGAAAATAGTTTTTAGCACAGAAGTGAACCGGAAGGGAGGGTGAGTTTTGTGGGCATATTAGATCAGGAAAGATTGGGCTAGTTGCCCTGCCCCATTCTGGTGTCAGGGATGTTACGTGTTCATTTAATGCACTTAGTTTCCTAGAATCTTCAACTCCAGAACTGCACCAAATTCGTGAAACTAGATTAGAATTGAAGTTAAACATATTACCCGTTTATGCGAAGACTATATGAAATAAAATTGGAAAACTATTAGGTTTATATTTGGGGGGCCATTGTCTCCAGTTAAAAGCTGCTCCCCCCCCCAACAAATTATTGATACTTTGCTTTTTCTGTTTTATAGGTAATTAACAATGCTTGTGCTACGCAAGCCATAGTAAGTGTGTTATTGAACTGTACTCACCAGGATGTCCATTTAGGAGAGACATTATCAGAGTTTAAAGAATTTTCACAAAGTTTTGATGCAGCTGTGAGTACAGTCTTATTCCTAAAATGCCCTATTTGTGATTGCTCTTATTTTAATGGGAGACCTTAAAAATTGTTTTTTAGATGAAAGGTTTGGCGCTGAGCAACTCGGATGTGATCCGACAGGTGCACAACAGCTTCGCCAGGTAAGAGACCACACGTGCAGTGAACCCTGTCCCTTTCTTTGCTTGTGCGGCTCTCACTGTGTGTTTCTTCCCTGCAGACAGCAGATGTTTGAATTTGATGCAAAGACATCAGCAAAAGAAGAGGATGCTTTTCACTTTGTCAGTTATGTTCCGGTTAACGGAAGACTCTATGAACTAGACGGATTAAGAGAAGGACCAATTGATTTAGGTAATTCGGTTCCCGGACCTGGTGTCTCCCTTTTGACCAGGAACAGAGGTTGGATGTCCACCTCTGTGTCCACCTCAGTGCTGCTTCAGGTTTGAAGGGGAAGGTGACAGCAGGGTGGCCTGACCCTCCTCAGTACTCAGTGACATTAACAGATGGGGAGACATGTTGACTACTGAATGCAGTTGCAACCTCTAGTGCAGCGGTTCTCAACCTGTGGGTCGCGACCCTGGCGGGGGTCGAGCGACCAAAACACAGGGTTCGCGTAAAGCCATCGGAAAAAATGTATTTCGGAAAAAATGTCCGGGGTTGCGACCCACAGGTTGAGAACCGCTGCTCTAGTGTTTTTCTAAGAGAAGACTTTTTAAACTCTAGATTACATAGTTTATTATTTTTTTTTAGTTAGCTTTTAAAAACTACTTCATCTAGTGAACTTAAGTGATTCTTGTCATTTTTAACCTGATAAGGGATAGTAAGCATTTCTTATCATCTCTCACTAAAGTATTTTTGTTTTCAATCAGATCATTCAGTCACTTTGATTTCATTGTTTAAAAATACACAAAAATGTTTTTCTTCAAATTTTCTGTTTACATAGTACTTTGATGTGCTGTCCTTGGTGCCAAAGGGTAGGCTTGTCCTGATGCACCCTGCCTCTAACCTGAAGCAAAGATGATAAATGGATTTTTTTGTTTTTGTTTTTGGTGACAGAAACAGAGACAGAGAGAGGGACAGATAGGGACAGACAGGAAGGGAGAGAGATTGGAAGCATCAGTTGTTCGTTGCAGCACCTTAGTTGTTCATTGATTCCTTTCTCATATGTGCCTTGACGGGGGTAGGGGGTGCAGCTGAGCCAGTGACCCCTTGCTCAAGCCAGCAACCTTGGGCTTCAAACCGGTGACCTTTGGGCTCAAACCAGTGACCCTGTGCTCAAGCTGGAGAGCCCGCACTCAAACTGGCAACCTCGGGGTTTTGAACCTGGGTCCTTCACGTCTCAGCCTGATGTTCTATCCACTGCGCCACCGCCTGTTCAGGCAAGGATGATATATAGTCATTGAGGGTGAGGGCACACTGGTGGCCCTCACAGAGCACAGAAATAACAGGCCCCGAAAAGAATTTTAGATCCTTATTTTTACCCATTAAGTTCTTTTTATTATTTATTTTTTAATTTAGTGCAATTTTTAAGTCCTCCCAAAGCCTGTTTTAATTCAAGCTAATGTTTTCCGCTGTCTATAAAACTTACACTTTTACACAAGAAATAATATAACAAAATTTCATTTTGTTTTTTGGTTTTGTTTTTTTTTAACATGCCCCGTGTATAGGACCAGTAAGGTTTACCTAATGCAGATCAGCATGTTACCTCAAAATGTAAAAATATTTATTTCTTAGGTCTGGTATAGAAAATGAATAGTGTTCTTTCAGTTCAGTGGATGTTGACTTTTCCTCATCTGATGGTTGACCTGACCTCCACATTCTCTCTGTTGGCTCCTATCTGGTGGGCCATCGTTCATCAGCACCCCCGTTCATTAGTACGCTTGAATATACAGGAAGTAAAAGCTGAGAGAACGTGGTTCTGCCCCATACCTGGTGGCCGCGCTCACGCTTACGTGGGGAGAGAGGATCAGGACCACTGGGTAGAGCTGGTTCCGCATCCTGTGAGGATTTCAGTTTTCTTTCGTTATGGTGCTGGGAGTCAGACGGAAAAGGACTGAATCCTTGTTTTGCTACTAAACCGGGGGCTGGATTTTCTTAGCTGTCAGTTGCATCATCTGTAAAATGAAGGTAGTTATTCTCACTTCACAGAATTATGAGTTTTAATAAGATAACTCCCTAATTCCTTCCTTCTTAAACATTTGTTTAGCACCTACTATGTGACAAAATAATGTGGCAATGTAAATTATGACAGTTCTCTTTCCCCTTAATAGTTACGAAGCAAATCAGAGTTAAACTTGGGGTGGTGAACACACAATATCATACGCAGATGAGTTATTACAGAATTGTACCCTGAGATGTATGTAAATTCATTAACCAATGTCACCCCAACAAATTCAGTTTGAAAAATTGAAGCTGAACATAGTTATGCTTTCCCATACTGAATTTTGTAAAATATCTGTGTATAAAAAGAGCTTCTGAGGACCAAAGTTTTTTTTTTGTTTGTTTGTTTTATATTTTTTCTGAAGCTAGAAACAGGGAGGCAGTCAGACAGACTCCCACATGCACCCGACTGGGATCCACCCGGCACGCCAACCAGGGGCGATGCTCTGCCCATCCGGGGCGTTGCTCTGTTGCATCCAGAGCCACTCTAGCGCCTGAGGCAGAGGCCATAGAGCCATCCTCAGCTCCTGGGCCAACTTGGCTCCAATGGAGCCTTGGCTGCGGGAGGGGAAGAGAGAGACAGAGAGGAAGGAGAGGGGGAGGGGTGGAGAAGCAGATGGACGCTTCTCCTGTGTGCCCTGGCCGGGAATCGAACCCAGGACTCCTGCATGCCAGGCCGACGCTCTACCACTGAGCCAAATGGCCAGGGCCAGGACCAAGGTTTTGAAGTAACACTAATGCTGCTGTCATTGCTGCACTGTGTTTTCTCCAGGGGCGTGCAGTCAAGACGACTGGATCAGCGCTGTGAGGCCCGTCATAGAGAAGCGGATACAGAAGTCAGTGCCCAGCTAAGCTCGCTGCCAGAACCTTCTGGTTTTTCAACATTTTTAAAACCTTTTATTTCATTTTTATTTTAGCAGCATTCACTGAATATCTGCCTTTGATTAGGTTAATGTGTTCAGGGAATCTATTTCAGAAAATCTCTAAATTCCACAGAGTAACACGTCAGCATGTCTTTACAGGAGTTAAACATGCACCCCTCTGTGTAGTTAGATATTTTGTACAGTTACTTCATAGAGCTTTGTTTTTGAGCTTCTGTTTCTTTTTTTTTTTTGGTGAGAGAATGAGGGAGGGATGAAGGGAAGGACAGACAGGAAGGGAGAGAGATGAGAAGCATTGATTCTTCAGTGCGGCACCTTAGTTGTTCATTGATTGCATCTCATATGTGCCTTGACCGGGGGCTACAGCAGAGCGAGTGACCCTGTGCTCAAGCCGCAACCTCAGGGTTTCGAACCTGGGTCCTCAGCGTCCCAGGCCAACGCGCGATCCACTGTGCCACCACCTGGTCAGATACACTACAGTCTTGATGGCTGGAGCCCTAAGTCTCGGCCTGAGGTAGACTGATACTACCAGCTGTGTCCTGCCCTTTGGAATTGTTTCAGCTATGATAGATCCTCTGCCTTACGGTATACATTTTAGTATTTCCTTGCCTGTTAGTTTTTGCTGGGATTTTGACAAAAATTGTGTCAAACATTTATATCAATTTGAGGAGAATTGACATGTTTACTCTGTGAATCTTTTTTTTTTTTTTTACAGAGAAAGAGTCAGAAAGAGGGATAGGGAGAGAGATGAGAAGCATCAATCATTAGTTTTTTGTCGTGACACCTTTGTTGTTCATTGATTGCTTTCTCATATGTGCCTTGACCGTGGGCCCTCAGCAGACCGAGTAACCCCTTGCTCGAGCCAGCGACCTTGGGTCCAAGCTGGTGAATTTTTGCTCAAACCAGATGAGCCCATGCTCAAGCTGGAGACCTCTGGGGTCTTGAACCTGGGTCCTCCACATCCCAGTCTGACACACTGTATCCACTGTGCCACTGCCTGGTCAGGCTACTCTGAATCTTCTAATACATGGACCATTGACTTTGATGTCTAAGAGCATCATCGAGTAATCACAATAGATGATCTTAATTTTAATAAAGTTACAGTTCTTTATGACATTATAACCTTTAACTCTTTTTAGGTACAGTGAAGGTGAAATTCGATTTAACTTAATGGCCATCGTGTCTGACAGAAAAATGATATATGAACAGAAGATAGCAGAACTGCAAAGACAGCTTGCTGAGGTTTGTGGCCACGTTTTTAAGCACAGAGTTTATTCTCAGAAAGAATTTATTTTTTCCCTTCCTCGCTACTCCTTTCCTTTACCCTTTCCGTTCTTTCATTTTTTTTGTATTTTTCCGAAGTTAGAAGTGTGGAGGCAGACAGACTCCCGCATGCACCTGACCGGGATCCACCCAGCATGCCCACCAGGGGGCGATGCTCTGCCCATCTGGGGTGTTGCTCTGTTGCAACCAGAGCCATTCTAGTGCCTGAGGCAGAGGCCATGGAGCCATCCCCAGCGCCCGGGCCAACTTTGCTCCAATGGAGCCTTGGCTGTGGGAGGGGAAGAGAGAGACAGAGAGAAAGGAGAGAGGGAAGGGTGGAGAAGCAGATGGGCGCTTTCTTTTTTTAAACATAGACTTAAGCATCCTGAGTGTTGGTTAACAAAGTACACTTAGGTGTCAGACTGCCTTGGTTCAGCTCCTGGCTTTGCCGCCTTGTGGGTGTGTGAATTTGAGTGTACTTCTTTTTGTCTCAGTTTCCTGTGTAAAATGAGGATAATAGTATTTACTTTATAAGGTTGTAGTGAGAATTAACTGAGAGAATATATATATAAACCACTACTAACAGTGACTGACAAGTAGTATATACTAAATAAGTGTTAGCAATTCATTATTACCATCATTACATAGTTAAGCAAATTAGACTACATTTCTCACGGAATCAGTTGGGTATATATTTAGATTGACATATGATCTTTACTAGTTTTATGATTGACTATTTTTCTGCGGCAAATAGAATAGACAAGAGGATAAATAACAGACAAATATCTTTTTACATTCCTTTGATCGCATTTTCTTTTCTTTTCTTTTCTTTTTTTTTTTTTGGTATTTTTCTGAAGTTGGAAACGGGGAGGCAGTCAGACAGACTCCCGCATGCGCCCTACCGGGATCTACCTGGCATGGCCACCGGGGGGCAATGCTCTGCCCATCTGGGGCGTTGCTCTGTTGTGACCAGAGCCATTCTAGCTCCTGAGGCAGAGGCCATGGAGCCATCCTCAGCACCCGGGCCAACTTTGCTCCAATAGAGCCTTGGCTGTGGGAGGGGAAGAAAGAGACAGAGAGGAAGGAGAGGGGGAGGGGTGGAGAAGCAGATGGGCACTTCTCCTGTGTGCCCTGGCCGGGAATTGAACCCAGGACTCCTGCATGCCAGGCCGACGCTCTACCACTGAGCCAACCTGCCAGGGCTGATCGCATTTCTTAAGCACATATTTAAACAAATTTATAGCTGAACAGACAGGTACAGCATTAAAGTATGTTACAGTATAGATTGTTTTTAGGTGAACATTTTTATATATTGTAGAATATAGAAATACAGAAGGTATTACTTAAGGTTCTTGTCCTCTGATATTGCATTTATTAGGCTGGTATTCTATTACTGTATTATGAGTAAGAATTGTACTATGTTTCAATTATTAGGGTGTGTTATTTCTTTTCTTTCCCCTAAGGAGGAACCCATGGATACAGATCAGGGTAATATGTTAAGTGCTATTCAGTCAGAGGTCGCCAAAAATCAGATGCTTATTGAAGAAGAAGTACAGAAGTTAAAAAGATATAAGGTATGTCTTTAATTTGTTCCTTTCATGTTTTAATGTGGATTGGTATATTTTGGCAGGAAGGCACGCTGAATACTTGATCCTTTTTCTCCTGTTACTGATTAGTTTTCAGAACGCGTTGGTTACCTGGCACTGTCCAAAAGTAACTGAGGTTTCTTTCTTTTTAATTGTTTTTTTTTCCTGTGGCAGAGACAGAGAGAGTCAGAGAGAGGGACAGATAGGGACAGACAGACAGGAAGAGAGAGAGATGAGAAACATCAATTCTTCGTTGTGGTTCATTAGTTGTTCACTGATTCTCATATGTGCCTTGACCTGGGGGGCTACAGCAGACAGAGTGCCCCTTGCTTGAGCCAGTGACCTTGGACTCAAGCTGGTGAGCCTGTTCAAGCCTGATGAGCCTGCGCTCAAGCTGGTGACCTCGGGGTCTTGAACCTGGGTCCTCCGCATCCCAGTCCGACGCTCCATCCACTGCGCCACCGCCTAGTCAGGCTTCTTAAAATTTTTTAAAAAGTATTATTGCGAACAGATTTTTAACCTATTTAAGAAATTCTGTAAGATGGCGCAATAGTTCATATGAGAAATCAAAGAAGCTCAAATTTGGATGAGGGCATGTTGAGATGAATTTACAGAAGGTGGAAACTCTTTCTCTCCAGGGGAGGGAAGTCAGTCGAAACTGTGACAGATGGAATACCTCATCCATAGCTCAGTGGCAGCGAGGGGCCAGAGTCGGAAAGTGGAGAGGGTGTGCTCAGTGCGGGGGTTTCTATGGAAGCACAGAGTCCCCTACAGTCTGCCCTCTTCTGATCAAAAATAATTCCAAGAAAGATAATCTTGATCACAGAATAAAACTGGTCTCATAATGCTTGGCCTGATTATTGGATAAGCGTGGTAGGGAACCTGAGTGTTCATTTGTCATGTGGGTCTTCTTAAGTTTGCTTTAAGTTTTCATAAACAGTTTCAGCTTAGACATTTTAAAAGCCTACAGTAGGAAGCCACGCCCAAGGGACACTGCCTGTTTGTTCCGTTAGTCTTTTTTCTCAGTGAGAACAGAATCTCTTTATTTCAAATATCTTTCTTTGGAGAATAGAGGTGTTCTCCCCATTCCTTTTTTGAGTTGTATGCAAAAAATTAAAATTTCAAAAATATAGTGGGAATGTAAACTGGTATAGTTTGATACTTTGTTTTCTTTTCAGATTGAAAATATCAGAAGGAAGCATAATTACCTGCCTTTTATTATGGAATTGTTAAAGACGTTAGCAGAACACCAGCAGTTAATACCACTAGTAGAAAAGGTAAGGGTTTTACTGGTGAATACTTAAACTTTTCTCCCTGATTCTTGTAGAATTTATTTATTTTTAATTGTATTTTGTGAGTACAGTTGGCGTTCAGCACTATTTTATATTGGTTTCAGGTGTACAGCACACCATTCGACATTATTTATACAGGTGACTTCTGATCATTCAGCGGCCTGCCTGGCTCCATGGGTAGTTATTATAATATTGTTGACTATATTAAATCAGGTTAGGTTGCCCAAAAACAAAAAAAAATTTTTTTTGGCTTGAGTAGAGGTAAAATGTGTTGAGGTCTTTTGACTTTTGTTTGCTTTTACCTGCTGTTTTCTATTGTAGGTGAGCATTAATCCAACTAGGTGTTTGTAACGTAGAAACAAGGGTGGCCTGCTGTTCCAGTCGCCTTAGTGTCACAACACAGCTGTGCTACACTCGAGGAACATTTAAAACATTTTCCTTTTTTTAAGCTAAAAACAAATTTTAATGTTAATAATTGAAATAGTTGGTTTTTCTTATTTAGTAAAAATTTGAATTATTACATAATTTAGAACTAGAATGGACAAAGCCAATACGAAGAAATAGGGTTTCTTATCCCAAAGCTAGTATTCTTTCCACTGACGGAAACTAGCATTGGTTAGTGAAACAGAAATTCTAAGATTTTTTTTCTTCATTGTAAGTTACTTAAATATTAAATAAAATACTTGTTGGATAAATGAAACACCTCTAAATTGTTTTTAAGTTTAAACTGTAAATCGGGGTTTCTGGAAGGGACCATCCCTGGACCTTCCCCAGTTAACTCTGATCTAGGGGAAGGGATTTTTAATAAGCCCCCCAACCCCCAGGCGAGTCTAAGGCAGCTGGTCTGTGTGTCACATTTTGAGAAACATTTTGAGAAGACATGACTGGGCAAATAAAATACTGGACTGTTAGCTTAGAGACTAGCACCTGGTAGGTTAGTTTTCCTTATTAGTTTTAACAGCTTATGAAGCAAAGCTACATTTCAACCCAGGTGTTCTATAGTATCATAAATTCTAAAAAAACACAAGCTGTGAGGTAAGGTTTCTGTGTGTACCTTATTAACCAGATCCTGAAACGTGTGTTGCAACTTTTAGCATTAAATGCAAAAATTAATTGCAGAAGACTGCTAAATCTTCTCTTTCTGGAATACATTTTTCTGTTCACGTATTTCAGAGTATTAAAGTTACAAAAGTCCAACATAGAAAACTGATTTTTAAAGTATTAGATTAACAGTTAGGGTCCTGTGATTCCCAAAATTGCTCAGTTAACAGAGTACCTAGCTATCACTTTCTTTGTAGGAAACACGATGACATAGTTCTCTATTAAAATAAGATAATAATGTAGCCTGTTGTGCTAAATCATATGATATATCAGATTTATATAGAGATAAATATTATTAAGGAGCAAACAAATGTTATTAAAGAATTTTAAAATATATAGTACTTTTTTTTTTTTCAGAGACAGAGTAAGTCAGAGAGAGGGATAGCTAGGGACAGACAGACAGGAACGGAGAGAGATGAGAAGCATCAATCATCAGTCTTTCATTGTGACATCTTAGTTATTCATTGATTGCTTAGTTATTCATTGTGCCTTGAGCATGGGCCTTCAGCAGACCGAGTGACCTCTTACTCAAGCCAGTGACCTTGGGTCCAAGCTGGTGAGCTTTTTGCTCAAACCAGATGAGCCCGCGCTCAAGCTGGTGACCTCGGGGTCTCGAACCTGGATCCTTGGTATCCCAGTCCAACGCTCTATCCATTGCGCCACCGCCTGGTCAGGCTAAAGTATATAGTGCTTTAAAATTGTTCTATGGCCTGACCTGTGGTGGCGCAGTGGATAAAGGGTCGACTTGGAACGCTGAGGTTGCCGGTTCGAAACCCTGGGCTTGCACAGTCAAGGCACATATGGGAGTTGATGCTTCCTGCTCCTCCCCCTCCCCCTTCTCTAAAATGAATAAATAAAAGCTTTAAAAAAATAAATAAATAAAAATTGTTCTATGGATAAATATTTTTGTGCAAATTAGGAAAAGGACAGTTCTTGCTATTACAGAACAAGACTCTTATTGACTGAGGTAACTGGCCAGGGCTGTGGAAAAGGACAATTCTTGTTTGGTTTTAATGACAGAATAATTCCAGGGTTTTTTTTTTAAAAAGAGCATTGTTAGGGATAGCTTTTCAGCTTTTGCATTAGAGCCATGTGATCCCTTAGTTCCCATTTTGAACACAAGGTGGCAGTATAAGAACGCCTGGTGTTGGAACACCAACGCTGCCTGTTCTTAAGCTTGCATTGTTTTTATGAAGGGGTTGTTATTGACCTCCTAGCTTTTGTCTGTTTCTCCAAACGGTTCTTTGATTGCATATACAATATTGCACTTACAATATTGAGCTGCACTTGTTTCCTGTACATATGCAATTTTATCTTCCTAAGTTCTCGAGAATTCAGATCATTATATGAATACAATTTTTGAAATGTTTTAATTACTCATTCATCTAGCTGCATCTCTAGTTCAGGCACTCTGTTAAAGTCTGCGGCTGCACACGTGTGAATAAGACATCTCTGCTGTCTTAAGCAACTTAAATAATTACTGTACTGTGCTGAAGAGCATTTTTTGATAAGTGCAGAATAAGGTCATGGGAAAGATCCTGGAGGAACACAGGGTAGCTCCCAAAAAGCTTCATGCAATTTAAAATTTCACACCCACAAAATTTTACATCAGTGTTTAGAATTAAATGCTTAATCTCTACCAGAAAATCAGCTTCCTTTGCAAAAATATATTTTTGTTCATTTTTGAAAACAGAAGTCATTATATCATGGAAAAAACCATGTTTTGCTAATAAAAATGTGCTTAAAAATTTAGAAACATAATAGATTGAGATTAATTTTTATAATTACATGCAGTATAAAGACTAATAGTGATAGTTACTTAAACTCGAGTTAAACTCATTCAAATATACAGAACTGATATAGGGTTTTTCTTATATTCCATTTGAATGAGAAATGGGAACATATACAAATATATTGTTTTGAAATATTTATGAATTAATATGACTTATAGAATGGGTAATTATGTATTTTTAAGTTATTACAATTACTGTAATACATTTCAAGTTCTGACAGGAAAGTAGAAACTAAACATAACCCTTTTTGATAGAGAGTGAATTATACTATTTAATTGTCCAGGACTGGTTGCAAGTCTCAAGTTATAAAAGTTAAATGCTCTAGGAGTCTTATAAACAAGGCAGTAGAAGCCTGTTAGCTTAAAAATGCCGTCTCAGACACATTTTATTTTAATATGCTCTAAAACAGACCTTTAAGATTTGATCATCTGCTATCTTTAATTTCTAGGCAAAAGAAAAACAGAATGCAAAGAAAGCACAGGAAACCAAATGAAGAGGATGCTTGGGATGGGCACCCATTTCCGCTTCCGCCTCTCTCTCCTGGAAACCATGAAAGACAAAGAACTGACGCAGTGCACGTTTGGCGGTAGTTCCGTCTGTCCTGTCTCTCATGCATGGGTTCACGAAAGTCTCCCTGCCCACACTGTGTGCATGTAGTCGTGCCTAGCAAATCAAAGTCCTGTTCAGAGTGCTTGCCCAAACTCCATTATTTCCATTGGATCTGAGGACCTCTGTTGATTCCCTGGATATATAACTACCGTAATGAACCTAGAAAATGCACAGATGACATTCTCTACCTGTAATTGTTATCATTAATCCTTTGATCTTTTAGCTCAGTTTAAATGCTTAAAATTTATAAATGTCTGGTCTTAATTAAACTGGTTCTCTTGTTCTCATCATTAATGGGGGAAAAAAATCAGTATTTGTGTCTTTGATATCTAAATATTTTGAGAATTTTAAAAGAAATTTTATCTCCTATATCAATTATTTGAAAAATTATGATTTTAATGCAGATCATTTGAAAAGATCAAAAGTACAGTTTCTCTTAGTGGTTTTCATTGCTGCCAGTAGAAAAAGTAATAAACATCCCAATTTTATTTTCACAAACTTTTTTCATGTGTGTGGTGTTATTTATTTATGTAATTGTAAAACTTCAGGAAGGTGTATTATTTTCAAAGCAAAATTTCAGGTTAAGAACAAATTGTAAATCTTAATTATTTCTGGTGTTACACTCAGTTTGGCAACATTTTTTTTCAATGTTAAGGTGTGTTTTTATAAAATGTGAGAGATTTGAGAATTCAGAGTATCTGTTTCTTTTTAAAAAAGGGGTGGGGTGGGGGCTGGAGGATCCTTACATGGCAATTTGAACAAAATCAGTGCAGCTCATTAGTTTTGAAAAGACACGTATAATTTGCCCACAATGGAGTTTGGTTTTTTCCATTGCTTTTGAGAGTTGCTTTGTTTTTTATTTTATAAATGTAATATTTTATTCTCACCTGACCTGTGGTGGCATAGTGGATAAAGAGTCGACCTGGAATGTTGAGGTTGCACATTTGAAACCCAGGGTATGCCCAGTCAAGATACATATGAGAAGCAACTACTATGAGTTGATGCTTCCTGCTCCTCCCTCCCTTTCTCTCTCCTCTATCTAAAAAAATCAATAAAAGAAAGACTTAAGAAGAAATAATATTATTTTCTTGTCCAAGTTAAATTTTAAAGGATATTACATAAAATGTCTGTGGTCTACTTCTATGAGTCATATTTTTGAAACTGATATATGACTTTTTAACGTTTTATTATGGAAAAGATTAAACACATGGAGGTTGAACATGTACCCATCTTCCAGCTTCAGACACATGAATTTTCTTTTTTTGTTACAGAAAGAGAGAACCAGAGGGACAGACAGGAAGGGAGAGAGATGAAAAGCATCAATTCTTCGTTGCAGCTCCTTTGTTGTTCATTGATTGCTTTCTCATATGTGCCTTGACCGCGGGCCTTCAGCAGACCAAGTAACCCCTTGCTCGAGCCAGCGGCTTGGGCTCAAGCTGGTGAGCTTTGCTCAAACCAGATGAAACCGCGCTCAAGCTGGAGACCTCGGGGTCTCGAGCCTGGGTCCTCCGCATCCCAGTCCGACGCTCGATCCACTGTGCCACCGCCTGGTCAGGCAGACACATGAATTTTTTAAGGATTGTTTTTAAGCTTTCTGTGTAGTAGTATTAACTAATGTCACAAAACCTGGTGGGAAGTTGAGTAGAAAAATGAAAATACTTTCCATACATAATTTCAGTTGGAGGTCATCAAGAAAAATAGGTAGTTTTTTGTTTGTGTATATTTTGCCCTGGATATGATAGTAATGATTTTTTATTTTATTTTATTTTTTAGTGAGAGAGAGAGAGAGAGAGGGGCAGATAGGGACAGACAGACAGGAAGGGAGATGAGAAGCATCAATTCTTTGTTGCAGCTCCTTCGATGTTCATTGATTGCTTTCTCATATGTGCCTTGACGGGGCTGGAGGGTGCAGCTGAGCCAGTGACCCCGCGCTCAAGCTGGTGAGCCCATGCTCAAGCCAGAGGCCTCGGGGTTTTGAATCTGGGTCCTCTGAGTCCCAGGCTGACACTATCCACTGTACCGCCTCCTGGTCAGGTGTGGGGTGATTGAATTTTTTTCCCTGCCAGAATATATTACTGTTGTATTCCAAATAATAGGTAAGTAAACCATATCAAAGCATCAGCCAATTATTCATATAACTATTGCAAGGGTTTCTTTCAATAAGAAGACACTCCATAAATGCAGTTAAGTACGAACAAAACAAGCATGCAGTTTAAGTATACATATATGTATCTATATACATATATATAACATTTGAGTAGTGTATTTATTGTGCAATATAAGGCATATGTATAATGACTTCCCAGCAATAATAATACTGCTGAATATTGAAACTTTAGGCATTTTCAATTCATTGTTTTACTTTTTTCCTCTTAGTTATTTTTTTCCCTTTGACTCAAACCATCTATCAGTGGCGACTCCAAGTGGGGTCCACAAACCAGCACCATTGGCACCCCCTAAGAACTAGCTAGAAATGCAGAATTTTCTGGCCCCAGACCAGTACAGTCAGAACCCACATTTACCAGTACACCCTGGTCGATTCCTACGCACATTAAAATTTAGCAAGCACAACCTCATTTGTTATTTTTATATTTATAGAGATAAAGGCTGTCTTTGTGGTTAGTGGGCACTGCATTTTGTTTTCTGCACTTAAAACAATGGTTTTAGGATTTTTATAATCTCCATGGCAAAACATGAAAATGCAATTGATTCGAAAATTTGTTAAGAATAAAATGGGAAACCGAAGTGTTTTTGCATATCAACCCTAACCCTTAGAAGATGTGAAGCAGGTCCTGTTATTCCATTTTTTAAAATGAGGTTAAAAAGCATTAAGATAGTAACTCGCTCCAGATCATATAGCCAGGCAGTGGTAGACCTAGACTTCTGGCTCAAGCTAACTGGCTGTGGATTCAGTCATTCTTCCTTCCCTTCCACCCCCCTCCCCCGCTCCTCCCCTTATTCTTAGAGGTGAACGTTGCATCAAGGTCAGAATCACACAGTGCAGGCAGTCACATGGGAACACTGTCCTGGATTTATTAGAACTTCGTGGGAGACATCGATGACCTGTGCTGAGTGACTAAGGAATGCACGGATTACCTGGTAACAGTGAGCTCTGGGCTGCAAAGGCTCTCTGTGGGTGGGCAATGCCCATGATGTTGATGAGAAATGAACAAGCTCTCTGGTCGGGCCTCCCAGGCTGTGTCTCCTAGTGAGGGTGCCAAGGTCCAACATCTGACCTTTCAGCTTATGATCTGAGGCATGGAGAGCACACTCACCGAAGGCAAAAAGGACACTGGATAATTGAGACAACTTAATAAAACTTGCAGGAGACTAATGTACGCCTGAAAGACAATTTATTCATTTACTTTACAATTATGACTGCCAAGAGGACTAGACATTCCTATCAACCTATCAATACATTCTCTCCTTGGTAGATTAATTTACCAAGGAAACAAATTAAGGCCAGAAGGTTGGTTGACTACAGAACTGGTCCAAAGGAAATTGTTTTTTAGAGATACTGGCTGTGGAAGCCTGTGACATGATTTACCATACTAGATCCCAATCACTAAGACTGCTTGGTATGTGACTTACCTTGGTCAAAAGGTTAAATGCCTTCTCCTGCCTATTGATAGAGACACAATGACAACAATTTAAACAACATAACTATCACTTTTCTGGTTTTCCCACTTTCTTGTTTCAACAAATATTTTCAAATATGTTGTCATTTACATCTATATTTATTTGACTGTTATTTTGTTCTAATCTGGCTTCGTGATGGCATTTCGATAGGCTCCTGAATTTTTTTAGACTGTCTCCAGATAAAGGGACTATTACTTATAACCTATGAAGCACCTGTGGGTGAGAAACCACTGTTTCTATCCTAACGTTGTCAATATGACCTTTCCTAATACCACATGTCTGAACTAGTCTATAAGTAATTTATACATTTGGGATGCCCTGCATGCTTATCATGGTATGGAAAGCTTTCTCTTTCCACATGATTGTTATTGGAGTAGTTGTATTGACAATACTTTAGGTATTGTGGTTACTCTTTCTAGAATGTAGTTATATTTTACGAGATGGAAGGAGATGTGAGCTGGGGTACCAGACACACAGTACGATATGTAGATGCTGTGTTATAGAACTGTACACCTGAAACCTGTATAATTTTATTAACCAATGGCACCCCAATAAATTCAGTAAACAATTTAAAAAAATTTAGTTACATTTTAGACCAAAATTTACTTGAATTAACATTTACAATAACAAAAAGAAAGATGCGTCAATGTAAGTAGCCTTATTGTATGTATCTTTTCGTTAGTAATTTGGTCACACTACTTGGTGGCCTCTACTGCCATTCTAAACACTACATTCTTAGAAAAAAATTTTTTTTTATTTTTCAATTCCAGTTGATATTCAATATTTTATCAGTTTCAGGTGTACATCATAGTACCCACCTGGCACTATAAATAGTTAGAGTTATTACAATATTACTGACTAAATTCCCTATGTCATACTTTATATCCCCATGACTGTTTGCAACTGCTAATTTGTACTCATTAATCCTTTCCCCTTTTTTACCCAGTCTCCCAATCCCCTTCCCATCTGACAACCACCAAAATGTCCTCTGTATCAATGAGAACTGTATCTTCTTGCTATCCTTCTGAAAATTGGTGAACACAACCTCACAATGAAGGCACTGGACTTCCTGCATATGATTTTATTGTCAAACCGTATCTCCACCATGCAAAATGTTGGAGGGCCGACTACCGGTCGTGGGTTTGGGAGACCTGCGACCCCAGCATTGCTATGCCGTTGCCTATCATGTGATGTTGGCCCGTATTCTATTATCTGCTGAAACGTACTTTGTCCTTTGTTATAAGTTTCAAGTAGCACTTACAGAGTAAACAGATGGCTCTCACATCTGTTTATACGACTAACCCTTAAAATAAATATTGCTTCACTCAAGCGTCATTGTATTAGACACACGCTTCTGAACCTCCCTGTCATGGTTGGGGCTAAACATAAGAATTAGGTTTAGAAGACTGCTTTTCTTCTTTCTTTCTCTCTCTCTTTCTTTTTAAAGTTTATTTATGTTTTATTTATTCATTTTTAGAAAGAGAAGAGAGAGAGAGAGAGAGAAGGGAAGAGCAGGAAGTATCAACTCCCATATATGCCTTGACCGGGCAAGCCCAGGGTTTTGAACCGGCGACCTCAGCGTTCCAGGTTGATGCTTTATCCACTGTACCTCGACAAGTCAGGCTCTTTCTTTTTTTAGTGAAAGAAGAAGGGAAAGAGAGAGAAAGACAGAGAGAAACATCAATTTGTTGTTCCACTTATTTATACATTCATTGGTTGATTCCTGTATGTGCCCTGACTGGGGATTGAACCCACAACCTTGGCGTATTGGGATGGTGGACTAGCAACTGAGCTAACTGGCCAGGGTTTTCTTCTTCTTCTTTTTTTTTTTTTTTTTTTTTTTTTTTTTTGTATTTTTCTGAAGCTGGAAACGGGGAGAGACAGTCAGACAGACTCCCGCATGCGCCCGACCGGGATCCACCCGGCATGCCCACCATGGGGCGACGCTCTGCCCACCAGGGGGCGATGCTCTGCCCCTCCGGGGCGTCGCCATGTTGGCGACCAGAGCCACTCTAGCGCCTGAGGCAGAGGCCACAGAGCCATCCCCAGCGCCCGGGCCATCTTTGCTCCAATGGAGCCTTGGCTGCGGGAGGGGAAGAGAGAGACAGAGAGGAAAGCGCGGCGGAGGGGTGGAGAAGCAAATGGGCGCTTCTCCTATGTGCCCTGGCCGGGAATCGAACCCGGGTCCTCCGCACGCCAGGCCGACGCTCTACCGCTGAGCCAACCGGCCAGGGCCCTTCTTCTTCTTTTTTTAAAAAAGCACATATGATGTTTAGAAAACATTTGGTTATATTTTCTAAGCTTTTATCCCTATATTTTGGGAGTCCATCTCCCCCCTCCCCCCATTGACAACCTTATAAACTAATTAACCTAATTTATATTATCTTGAAGCAGTCTTTTTTGGTGATTTTAACCTCTAAGATGCTATAAGGGTATAAACTGGTTCTGACACAGGATCTCCAGTTTGACCTCTAGTCAGTCTTTGTACCTTCTTTCCCAATGCAGTCACAAAAAGGAAAAACCAACTCCTTTCTGATATGTCTTCAAGTAAACATAGACGATTTTGGGCCTTGTGATAGAATTACCATTAAAAATTTTTTTTGAATGACATATTTTATCATTATGAATGTCAGGATAGAAGCCCTATTAGAAATACCACATGATAGTATTGCAACAGAACAGACAAGATCGAATATAGGCCTGAGCACCTGATTCTTCATTCATTCATTCATCCAAAAGTATTTATTCAGCACCTATTCTGAGTCAGGCTCTAAACTGTGTAGTGGATACATGGATGAAAAGATAGTGTTTCCCTGTAGGCTTGGGCTGAATTTTTTTTTTTTTTTATAATTTTATTTTTTTAATGGGGTGACATCAATAAATCAGGATACATATATTCAAAGATAACAAGTCCAGGCCATCTTGTCGTTCAATTATGTTGCACACCCACCACCCAAAGTCAGACTGTCCTCCGTCACCTTCTATCTTGTTTTCTTTGTGCCCCTCCCCACCCCCTATCCCTCTCCCATTCCCCCCTCCCCCCCGTAACCACCACACTCCTGTCAATGTCTCTTAGTTTCAGTATTATGTCCCACCTACGTATGGAATAATACAGTTCCTGTTTTTTTCTGATTTACTTATTTTGCTTCGTATCATGTTATCAAGATCCCACCATTTTGCTGTAAATGTTCCGATGTCATCATTTCTTATGGCTGAGTAGTATTCCATAGTGTATATGTGCCACATCTTCTTTATCCAGTCATCTATTGATGGGCTTTTTGGTTGTTTCCATGTCCTGGCCACTGTGAACAATGCTGCAATAAACATGGGGCTGCATGTGTCTTTACGTATCAATGTTTCTGAGTTTTGGGGATATATACCCAGTAGAGGGATTGCTGGGTCATAAGGTAGTTCTATTTTCAGTTTTTTGAGGAACCACCATACTTTCTTCCATAATGGTTGTACTACTTTACATTCCCACCAACAGTGTATGAGGGTTCCTTTTTCTCCACAGCCTCTCCAACATTTGCTATTACCTGACTTGCTAATAACAGCTAATCGAACAGGTGTGAGGTGGTATCTCATTGCCGTTTTGATTTGCATTTCTCTAATAGCTAAAGAAGATGAGCATCTTTTCATATATCTGTTGGCCATTTGTATTTCTTCCTGGGAGAAGTGTCTATTCATATCCTCTTCCCATTTTTTTATTGGATTGTTTGTTTGTTTGTTGTTGAGTTTTATGAGTTCTTTGTATATTTTGGATATTAGGCCCTTATCTGAGCTGTTGTTTGAAAATATCATTTCCCATTTAGTTGGCTTTCTGTTTATTTTGTTATCAGTTTCTCTTGCTGAGCAAAAACTTCTTAGTCTGATGTAGTTTGGGCTGAATTTTAACCTTGTGGTATGAGACTATTCCTTGGTGGTAACTTCCCCAGGGGAGCAGGGACTACATGAGGATAAGTAACTGTTACCAGTGCCTTAGACAAAACAGTCTAAAGTTAGCCTCCTTGGCCCCATATGGAGCAATAATGTTTATGTCCTTTGAACAAATGTTTATGAGGATAGGCTTGCACTTGAGATCCCAACTTATTTGTTTTGTGGTCACAGTGTGATTATTCCTGTCAACTTCTTTTCTTTTTTTCAGACTCAGTAACAGCTATGTTTGTGGGAGGGAATAAGGGGAGAAAAGAGAGCAGAGATCTTAGTTGATTTTCAGTTTAGGTTCACTATCGAATCAGTAGCAACTGCAACTTGTAAGTTCTATCAGCATTTGGGGCTGGGAA
Organism: Saccopteryx bilineata; assembly: GCF_036850765.1. Taxonomy (NCBI): domain Eukaryota; kingdom Metazoa; phylum Chordata; class Mammalia; order Chiroptera; family Emballonuridae; genus Saccopteryx; species Saccopteryx bilineata. Next base: position 236,426,508 of record NC_089490.1, on the reverse strand, counting down.
GTGCTTCCCAGAAACTGGGAATCAGGGAAATAAGATTGCTTCTGAAGGTTAAATTGTAAGGTCAATACATAATAGATAGAGTACAAATGTAGAAAATCCCCTAAAAAAGAGGCCAACTATACCCAGGAAGGACACTTGGACATGACTAGGACCCAGGGACCCCAGCCTTAATGCCCACAGAGCCAGGGAGGTAATATAATGGAGTGAAGCCGACCAGGTGTTAGCACGCTTACTAAGAATGGAAGTCTTCACTTCCACAGATAAATGTGACTTTCTCCATTTTCTGGATAAGCATACCCCTCTGTCCAATTTTCTATTTTTACTCACTGGAGAGAGAACAACACACATTTTATTTTTCTCTCATTTCCTCTTAAGAGTACAGCCCTTGTCAGCGGATTTTCTAATCAGTTACACTCAATGCATCGAACAACACCGGACTCAATCAAGACCAAGAGGAGAAATATGTGCAATCAAGACCCTTGGGACACACAGGAGGAATGAGGCTGCCATCGTGGAACAGGGCAGACTGCCTAACAGCACATTTTATAAGCAGAAAGAGCACACTCTAAAATAACGATAGGAAGTACAGTGTAGTAAACACACAAAGCAGTGACTTGGTCATTTATTGCTGTGATGAAGCGTTATGGACTGTCCCTAACCTACGTGCTGTACTCGGTGTGAGCAGCAGTGTAGTAGGTTTGTTCACACCAGTGTCTTATTTTACTATCCCTGCCTCTTCACGACAAATCAGGAGGAATGGGCTGTGCTGGGCATTGATCACATCATGGCGGCTGGGGCGTCAATCACGTCACTACAGCTGTAGAGTCAAGTCAGGTCAGGTTAGGTCACATCAAAGAGGCTGGGTTGTGAGGCCACACACGTGACCTCAGGACAGCAGGGACGCCCCCCGGGGCGATAGGAATTGTTCAGCTCCATTAGAATGTTAGGAGACCGTGTCCTGCAGGCAGCCAGCCACTGACCAAACTGGGTGTGCAGGGCGGGGCTGCAACTTTTTTGGGGGAACTTTTGCCTCCATGTCTGTGAGGAATACCGGCCTTTATTTTACCTTGCTCCTAATATTATTGGCTTAGAGTTTGATAGTAAGGTTAGGCTGCCACGTAATGAGTCTCAAAAATTTTTTTTTAAGATTTTAGTTATCAATTTTACAGAGGGAGGACGGAGAGAGAGTGAGAAGTGTCAACCTATAGTTGCATCATGTGTTGAAACAAGTGTGTTAGGCTTGTTTGCTTATACTCTGCCTGATTGGTGCGTGAGCAGGTGGCAGCACCACGTGTGTATGGTCTGTGTAAGGCTACGGGGCTTGTGCTGAGGGGAATGGTGGATGGTGGATGATGGATGGCGGATGGCCTGCCCGCCGCCGTGAGGGACCGTTTTGCTGTTCGCTTGCCTGAGAAGGGGTTTCCCTGTTTGCATGCCCGTCTGCCATTGGGAGACTCTATTAAACGGGAATGGCCCTGCGCTTTCCGGGTCCGCAGTTCTTCTACTGTCTGCCCACATCCAGTGTGGACCTTCCCCACCTCGGCCACCAGCTGTTCATTGGTTGCATCTTGTATGCCCCTTGACCAGGCAAGCCCAGGGTTTCGAAACGGTGACCTCAGGTCAACATTGTGTCCACTGCACCACCACAGGCCCGATGAGTCTCACAATTCTAACAGGCTCCCTGGGTCTGGTGCTGACCTTTGTGGTTCTATTAGCTCTTGCTCAAGGAATGCGTGTGTGTGTGTGTGTGTGTGTGTGCGCACGAGCGCGCATGTGTGCATGTGCACTCCTTATCTCCTTGTTCCTGAAAACTTACTTGCAGGGCGATGTGGAGGCTCGGATGGCTGTTTCCCTGGAGAAGGTTTACACATTACAAACGGTGCCTGGAGGCTCAGCAAGTTGGGAACAACCGTAGCCTGTAGTGAGGATGCGGGGGTTCCTGGCGACCGTGAGGGACACCTGGGCCTCAGAACTGCGGGGGCTGAGTAAGTATGTTCTCCTTACCATGGTGTGTTGCCCTTTGGAGTCCCATTGTTGGGCTTTTTTTGGGGTGGTGGTGGCAGGGGTTCTCCAAATGAATTCTTATTTTATAGGAGACAGGGCTTTATTTTCTATTCTTGGAAGGCCATAAAAATGAAAGATCAAGTTCTCAGAGTTTGGCAGCGGCCCACAGGGCAAACACATCTTTCCAGTGCTCTTCGTTTTCTTTCTTCCTTTTTTTTTTTAATTAAAAAACTTTTTTCCATTGATTTGAGAGGCAGAAGGATTGGGGAGGGGGAGAGAGAAAGAAATAAAGGACAGATATGTGTTAGGGAAAAAATGATTAAATTTTAGACTTCTGTGACTGTCTCTACATTTGAATATTAGAAATTAGATATCTTTGAACAATCCTCCCCAACGCCTGTACTAACAGTCACATATTGGCAGCCCAAGGGTCAGGTCCAGTCTCCTTACACTTGTGTGGATGGTGAATATCTTTCGTTCTTCACCTGGCTGTCCCGCCCACCTTGTTCTCTGACTTTCCACTTTTTCCTTGACCTTCCTTCCTCATGTGCTCAGTCATATTGCTGTACCATTCTTGGGTCCACCTGACTTCATTGTCTCCATCTCAAATCATTATTCTTCCCATCTTCCAGACTGATGCTGCTCTGATTTACAGACTTCTGAAACTCTGTTTGCGCCATTGCATGTACAATTACTTATAGCTTGCTCTTGTGTTTCCCAGCAGGGCTTCTCACTCTAACACAACTGCAAGGGGATATACAACAGACACACAGAATGCTGATGAAATGGAAATCAATGTGATGCTCCCTCCTCGCGACATGACTTTTCTCTCTTCTGTTTCTCATTTCTGTCTATGTTAGCACCTTGGCCTCTGTTTTTTGTAATATAAAGAGGTTTCTTTCCTCTGATGGGACGGTGACCATGATGGAGGTTTAAATGTAAATCTTCCCACAGCTGTGACTCTGAAGGCAAAGAGAACATGCCTCATTTGAACAAACCTAACAGTCCCAAGGGGAGACTCATGGTCCATTGGGGTCCTGTGCCCTCCTCTGGATGGACCACTGTTGCTGGAGGTAGGGAGACCCTGACTGGCCTGCCATGGTCCCTTGCTCTCATCTGTACTAGAGCCCTTAGAGATGGGGGAGATCTTCCTCAAAGAAGAGGGGGTGTGCTGTTACCATACACTTAACAGATAAAACTGTACTCAACCATATTACACATTGTGATCAGGAGACGGGCTTGCTCCTGTTTCCACTGAATCCTTGCCTGGTTAACCCTATTCAATCTCAGCTCCTCAACAGCATAATGGGTCTTCCTTCAGTGAGCATAAGGCTTCAAGTCAGTGGTTGGCAGGGTCATACATGTGCACATGCAATATTAGGAAGGTGACTGTCAGTTAGGCTTTAGAGTGTTCATTCGTTGCTTTATTCTGACCTAATTCAGTGAGTCTCAGTTTCCTTCTGTGGGATATGGGGACATTAACCCTTTGAGTAGTATGAATGTTCATGTACATCCTCACTCAAAGGATTAACAATAAACTCACTACTCAAAGGATTAAAAGAACCTACCTGATAGCATCATTATAAAGGCTAAACAAAAATATGTATATTTGTATTTATGTAGGTATGTAAACATATGTCAAATTTTTAACATGGTGCCTGCTACCTATGTTCACTAAATGGTAGTTATTAGTAATCTTAATTTAAGAAGTAGTACATTTTTTTGGCCTTGGCCAATTGGCTCAGTGGCAGAGTGTTGGCCCAGTGTGTGGAAGTCCTGGGTTTGATTCCGGGTTAGGGCACACAGGAGAAGTGACCATCTGCTTCTTCACCCCTCCCCTCCCTCTCACAGTCATGCTCAAATGGCTCGAGCAAGTTGGCCCCAGGCACTGAGGATGCCACCATGGCCTTGCCTCAGGCACTAAAGTAGCTCAGTTGCCGAGCATCGGAGCAGCAGTGCCAGATGGGCAGAGCATGGCCCAGTAGGGAGCTTGCTGGGTGGATCCTGGTTGGTACGCATTTGGGAGTCTGTCTCCCTGCCTTCCCGATTCTAATTTAAGAAAAAAAAAGTGATATTTTTTTTCAATACAGGCTTCTTTGCTTAACTTATGTATCCTTCTGATATACACTCTGAGTTACTGAGAAATTAGCTTCATTGTTAGCTGCTTAAAATATGCTCCAAAGAGGATAAATACACACAAGAATTCTTGTAGTTATTTTTGAGTAAGGGAGTAGGGAAGGCAGCATAGAAACAAGAGGAGATTTATCTATTTTGCTAAAAATACCATGGACTCTTTTAAACTATTGGTGGTGACAGTATGTCATTTGCATGTTAAAAGTAATTATTGAGAAGAAGAAAATAGAACAGTGACATATGCTTGAAATATTTCACCTGTAAAAAAAAAAAAAGAACATTTCTAAATCATGCATGCACAGTTTTAAATGTTATCCTTCTCATTTATTATTTATGAGGAAATAAATTTAGTGGGTTTTACAGAGCACAGATGTTTGCTCTTTCAAAGGTGAAGTCTGCATTGAATATCTATGTTGACTTTCAAACCCGTCTTCCAATCCACCCGTCTAATTTCTATTTTTCTTGCCTCTAACTAAACATACCAGGCCTGTGCTGGAGGCAGATGGGTTTAATTTTTATTATGCTCTGCCACAAAAGGAAAAGTGAAATATGAAAAGGCTATTTCCATTTGTGTAGCAATAAGTTAACATAAAATTTAACTTTATGATGTTTAGCTTTGAGATAGCCTGCCAAAACACTATTGATTGATAGGATTGAAATTAAAACCTCTAATGGGATGCCTCAGTCTATAAATCAGGGCTGAAGATTAGGGAGCTAAGGTCCTATACTTTATTGCTCTTTGTGGGAAGGAAAAGTCGGTAAACACACTCTCCCTGTGGGCCTGGGAGCCCTGTGGGGACACAGAGAGAAAACCTCAAGGAGTTTATAAGCCTGAGGCAGAGAGGACTCAACCACTCAAAAAACAAAGGAGGGAGAGGCGTCTGCACGTGAACAGGATTATGACAAGAACAACACTGAAAAAAGATGGTGCAAAGGAAAAGTGAAGTACATGGAGACATTCCCAGCAAACATCCCGTGGTTCTTCTGTGTCCCACAAACCAGAATGTGACCCTGATGCCTTCCTTGCTGGAATTGTCAACACAATCGACTGAGGGATTTTCAACATTAAAAAAAGAGAGAATCAAGTTTCATTTGGTACAACTTTTTCTGATGGCTAGCTCTGCAGAAGAGACAAGCGTCTCATAAAAGAAATGTATGTACACGCCTTGTAGCTCAGACCCCTATGGATTCTGCCCAAGGTACAAAGGTGTAAACTTGATATTTGGCATGAAAAATTTAACAGAAGGATATATTGTGTGTCTCTTAAAATAAAATGAAGGATTGATCCCACCTTTCCAAGGAACAAATGCTTTATTTGTTATTAAATATAGGTCTGTGTTCACCTCTATACTTTCTCCTGGACCATTGGGATTACATCTAATTCTCTGATTTTTCTTTTGTTTCTCCTGGGTTTTCACTCTGCTTATTTTCCATCTTCTGGCTATTTTCAGTGTTTCATGAAACTAGGCAACTAGAGTCTGGTGTGTCCTTAAATTTAGGCTTCTTCCTTTCATGAATCAGAAACTAAAATTAAATTTGGGGGCACCAACACAGAATGATCAGAGGTTTTTTTTTGTTTGTTTTGCTAACAAAAGTCATCAAACACATTTAAAAACATTGAATCGATTTAGCTTTATACAATATTCACTACATTTTACTTATTTCTTGTATAGCTCCTCCAACTGGTGAAAAATGTGTCCCTGGTGGACCCCAATCTGGAAACGCGCTGTGGATACGCTGCTCTGACCTGAAATGATTAGCCCCAAGAGTCTAGAGCGTCAGGCTATGAACAGAGTCCTCGATCTCCTTAGCTCCACAATTACACAAATTTGACATTAAAAAAAAACTTTTAAAATTGTGCCCACGTTTTGGTTAAAGGAAACTGCAGGGGTGGGCAAAAGTAGGTGTACAGTCATAATACAAATAAAATACACAATAACTAATCGATAATAATATAAGATGAAACTCTGCGTTTCCTGCACGCACAACTGTACACCTCCTTTAGCCCACCCCTGTATAGTCCTCAAAGACTCTTCATCGTGTTTAGGGTGAAGTCCGTACTTCTGAAGATGGCTTGTATGTTCCTCATTTGGTCCTAGATGCTGTCAGGGCCTCCTCTTCCTGCCCCTTGTCCTGGCCTACCTGTGTGGGTCTCCGTGTCCAGCCATCCGAATCCATTCTCTCTGAGACACTTTGGCTTAAAACCCAATTCAGAATCCAGATCCTCAGGGAAGACTTTCTGTATACCTGTAGTAGAGCTAGCGTGTTCTCCTTCTGGGCTCCCCTAAACGTTTGTGTCTCCCCTCTGTTGCCCCCTGTATATGGAATGGCGACATTTTCTCTCCAAGTTGTCTTCTACAAGAGCTCCTTAAAGACAGAAACTAGATCTTCTTAGATTTCTGTCCTGCAAATAATGTACCTTGCTGAAAAGTTAAAGTAGTTAAAAAGTTGCTAGGTAAAAGTAATCCTCGCTAGGTTTTAAAAATTATAATCTTTCTTTTAACATGATGGAAAGGTTCGGGAAATCAGGTGTGTGTCGGGCAAAGGATGTAGTACTAAGAATTAATAAGAAATAAAATCTTAAATTTTATTTATTGATTGATGGTTGATTTTAGAGAGAGAGGAAGGATGAGAAAAAGAGAGAGAGAGAGACAGAGAAGCATTGATTTTTTGTTCCACTGATTCATGCATTCGTTGGTTGATGCTCCTTTGTGCCCTGACTGGGGATTGAACCTGTAACCTTGACATGTTGGAACAATGCTCTAAGTCTAACCAACCAAGCTGCCTGGCCAGGGCTCTACTATTCTGATCACTATCTACAGCACTCCCTTCCACCCCTACCCACCCTTAGAAGATGGAATGACTGCTGTCAGGTATTTCTATTTGTTTGAAAAGCACTCCCCACCCCAACATGTATCTATGTATATGTTCTATGCGTATATATGAATGACACATAAAAATACCTGGATGGCTATGCACCCACACGCCAATGTAAGCAGTGCTTATCCGTACACATTTTCATTTGTGGTGAACGCCTTCCCATGCCAAAGTCCTCTTCTGTGATCATTTTGAGTCGCTGTGTGGCTAGACAACAGAGCCGTGTCTTATTTTGATTTTTAAAAATTCTCTGGCACAGCATCTGGGGCAAATATTTGTTGAATGAAGGGCAAAAATATCTGCTCCATACTTTTCTTTTCTTTTTTTTCATCTTAGCCTGACTCGCAAACCTAATTAGTCCAGCAGTGACCTTGCAGGCTGCCTCCAGGAGGAAAACAGGCAGGAAAAGGAAAGGGAAACAGTGGCTATGCAGTGAGTCATTCTGGTGCGTGTGTGTTTGATTTCCTCTTATCACAAAGCAGAAAACAGCCGTTGAGAAATGAAAGATGTGGTTTCCCAAAGACATCATCATCATTTCCTCACTAAAATGACCATGTAGCAACCTGTGATTACGAAGTCCCATTTGGTGCCCAGATTATAGGCCCCTGACGTAGTATGCAGCAGTGGCCTTCACGAAAACATTACCTTGACCGAGGGATTAAGAGTTCTGACGTCCTGTTACAAAGTCAGGCGGGGGAATGATAAATTGATCAGGGAATTTCTTTCCATAGTCGTCCTGAGCACGACAGGACTGGCGAGAGGCAGACAGTTGGGAGGGATGTAGCTTCCCAATGCCTGAGATTGGTTGGTGAGGTGACAGCGCTCTCCTGCCCAGCACCCAGACGGCACAGAAAGACCCATGTGGTCTCTGAACCTCTTCTCTAAAGACTGTCCACCTTTACTCAGCTTAACCTTGAACTACTTCCTTCTCCCTCAGTTCCTCATCTCCTCATGCACCTGACTACCTAGTGATTGGAACAGGATGTGAAGGGACCATGGCTCCAGCCCCAAACCATTGTCTGTTAAACCAGGCCTGCCTGGAAGAAGTCTCAGCCTTCATCTCCTCCTCCCTGTGTAGATGAGCCGTTGCTCTCAATACGGAGAGAGGGCCTTCGCCGTCTCCAGAAACGGGGTTGTTAGGGACTAGGGGTGCTCACTGCATACACAAGTTGCCTGCTCCAGCACTTGTCTTTGTGTTGAACTTGTTCACGAAGCCCTGACTTGAGATGTTTGCTTTTCCTTCTGTGACTTGAGGGTAAATTCCTGATTAGTTTGGAAGAAAATTGTATTTGTGCTGCTTAAGACATCTGCTTCTTATTTTAACACTGAATTTGACATCAAGAATCATGCAAGGTGAGGCAGAAGTAGGCTTATGAGTACATGAAATAATACAAGAGTTTATTCTTGTATTACTATTTGTTATTTATTAATTATTGTATTATTGACCATGTAAACAACTGTGAAGCTACTTTTGTGTGGCATGCAGGAAGATCTTAGAGCAATGTCATAAGTTATAATGCCATCATAGTATTGTAGAGCTAGTTATAGAAATATAACATTTTGGGTCTGACCAGATGCTGGTGCAGTGCATAGAGCATTGGACTGGGAAGCAGAGGACCCAGGTTCAAAACCCTGAGTTCACCAACTTGAATGCGGGCTCATCAGCTTGAGCACAGGGTTGCTGGCTTGAGCATGGAATCATAAACATGACCCCATGGTCACTGGCTTGAAGCCCAAGGTCACTGGCTTGAGCTCAAAGTCTTTGGCTTGAGCAAGAGGTTACTCGGTCTGCTGAAGGCCCACAGGTCAAGGCACAGATGAGAAAGCAATCAATGAACAACTAAGGAGCCACAACGAAGAATTGATGCTTCTCATCTCTCTTCGTTCCTCTTTGTCTGTTCCTATCTGTCCCTCTCTCTAACTCTCTCTGTCAAAAAAGAAAAAGAAATATAACATTTCAGGAGTATACTTAAATTATCATACCATGCTCCTTAGATGAAGAGGGGCAGGATGGTGTGGTATTAAGAGTACAGACTCTGGAACCAGAATTCCTGGGTCGAAACCCTCAGCTTTGCCACTTAGCTGGACATGTTGACCTTGGGCAGGTCATTTTACCTGACTTGGTTTTGTTTTCCTCGCCTGTAAAATGGAGGAGAAGACTAAATTGATATACATAAAGCACTTGGAGGAATTTTTGTCCACAGAAAGCAAATAAAAGTGTTTGCTAAGGAAAAAGAAAGAAAAAAGAATCTTGGTTAGACTCTTATTTAACACAGTCCTGGAAGTCCTAGCCACAGCAATCAGACAAGAAGAAGAAATAAAAGGCATTCAAGTTGGAAAAGAAGAAGTAAAACTATCATTATTTGCAGATGATATGATATTGTATATAGAAAACCCTAAAGTCTCAGTCAAAAAACTACTGGACCTGATAAATAAATTCAGCAAAGTGGCAGGATATAAAATCAATACTCAGAAATCAGAAGCATTTTTATACACCAACAATGAACAGTCAGAAAGAGAAATTAAGGAAACAATCCCCTTCACAATTACAACCAAAAGAATAAAGTACCTAGGAGTAAACTTAACCAAGGAGACTAAAGACTTGTACTCGGAAAATTACAAAACATTGATAAAAGAAATCAAAGAAGATACAAACAAGTGGAAGCATATACCGTGCTCATGGTTAGAAAGAATAAACATCATTAAAATGTCTATATTACCCAAAGCAATTTATAAATTCAATGCAATACCAATTAAAATACCAATGACATACTTCAAAGATATAGAACACATATTCCAAAAATTTATATGGAACCAAAAAAGGACACGAATAGCCTCAGCAATCTTAAAAAAGAAGAATAAAGTGGGAGGTATCACACTTCCTGATATCAAGTTATACTACAAGGCCATTGTACTCAAAACAGCCTGGTACTGGCATAAGAACAGGCATATAGATCAATGGAACAGAACAGAGAACCCAGAAATAAACCCACAGTTCTATGGACAACTGATATTTGACAAAGGAGGTAAGGAAATACAATGGAGTAAAGACAGCCTCTTTAACAAATGGTGTTGGGAAAATTGGACAGCTACCTGCAAAAAAATGAAACTAGATCACCAGCTTACACCACTCACAAAAATAAACTCAAAATGGATAAAAGACTTGAATATAGGCCATGAAACCATAAGCATCTTAGAAGAAAACATAGGCAGTAAGCTCTCCGACATCTCTCGAAGTAATATATTTGCTGATTTATCTCCATGGGGAAGTGAAATAAAAGACAGGATAAACAAATGGGACTATATCAAACTAAAAAGCTTTTGCACAGCTAAAGACAACAAGAACAGAATAAAAAGACAAACTACACAATGGGAGAACATATTTGACAATACATCTGATAAGGGGTTAATAACCAAAATTTATAAAGAACTTGTAAAACTCAACACCAGGAAGACAAACAACCCAATCCAAAAATGGGCAAAAGAGATGAATAGACACTTCTCCAAAGAGGACATACAGATGGCCAATAGGCATATGAAAAAATGCTCAACATCACTCATCATTAGAGAAATGCAAATTAAAACCACAATGAGATATCACCTTACACCAGTCAGAATGGCGCTTATCAACAAAACAACACAGAATAAGTGCTGGCGAGGATGTGGAGAAAAGGGAATCCTCCTGCACTGCTGGTGGGAATGCAGACTGGTGCAGCCTCTGTGGAAAACAGTATGGAGATTCCTCAAAAAACTGAAAATCGAACTGCCTTTTGACCCAGCTATCCCACTTTTAGGAATATACCCCAAGGACACCATAGAACGGCTCGAAAAGGAGAAATGCACCCCCATGTTTGTGGCAGCATTGTTCACAATAGCGAAGATCTGGAAACAGCCCAAGTGTCCGTCAGAGGACGAGTGGATTAAAAAACTTTGGTACATATATACTATGGAATACTACTCAGCCATAAGAAATGATGACATCGGATCATTTACAATAACATGGATGGACCTTGATAACATTATACGGAGTGAAATAAGTAAATCAGAAAAAAAAAACTGAGATGAATCCATACATAGAAGGGACATAAAAATGAGACTCAGAGACATGAACAAGAATGTGATGGTAGCCCTGGCCAGTTGGCTCAGCGGTACAGCGTCGGCCTAGCGTGCGGAGGACCCAGGTTCGATTCCCGGCCAGGGCACACAGGAGAAGCGCCCATTTGCTTCTCCACCCCTCCGCCGCGCTTTCCTCTCTGTCTCTCTCTTCCCCTCCCGCAGCCAAGGCTCCATTGGAGCAGAGATGGTCCGGGCGCTGGGGATGGCTCTGTGGACTCTGCCTCAGGCGCTGGAGTGGCTCTGGTCGCAGCATGGCGACGCCCAGGATGGGCAGAGCATCGCCCCCTGGTGGGCAGAGCCTCGCCCCATGGTGGGCATGCCGGGTGGATCCCGGGCGGGCACATGCGGGAGTCTGTCTGACTGTCTCTCCCTGTTTCCAGCTTCAGAAAAATGAAAAAAATAAAATAAAAAAATAAAAAAGAAATAAAAAAATAAAAAGAATGTGATGGCAACAGGGGCGGGGGGTTGGGGGAGGGGGGGATGGGGTGAAGAAGGAGAGAGGGGTTAGGGGAGGGGAGGGGCACAAAGAAAACCAGATAGAAGGTGACAGAAGACAATTTAACTTTGCGGGAGGGGTATACAGCACAATCAAATGTCAAAATAATCTAGAGATATTTTCTCTCAACATATGTACCCTGATTTATCAATGTCACTGCATTAAATTTAATAAAAAAATTAAAAAAAAAAAAAAAAAAAAGAATCTTGGTTAGTTTTGCTCATCCTATGCCCTGGCCAGAGTCTGCTTTCGGGGTGAGCGGTAGTCTAGTCCTAGCCAATTGGAGGACAGCAGGCAAACTCCTGGGAAGGGTCTTGTCATTCTTTAAAAGGGACCCAGGGAAGAAAGGGTCCCTCTTCTCCTCTCAGATGTTCTAGTGCCTGGAGTGATGCCAAGAGCTGCAGAGGCCACCGTGTGACATGAGGGGAGTCAACCCAATGTGGTGAGGATGGCAGAATAGAGAAACACGGCAGAAAAACGATACTCCTCGGCGAATGGGCTAACCCACTGCATGCCCAAACCCTGGAACTCCCTGCCTCGGGGCTTCTTTCTCACTTGAGATGTGAGATATTAAGTTGACTTCTCTGTTCCAGTCCACATTGTCTTCTTGTCATCAGGGCATCCTTAATGCTAGACTCTCAACATTAGGAGGCCCTGATCCTGATTCAGAAAACTCAGCTCGTAAATCAGTTTTGGACTCAAATACTTTCCCATACATTAGCTCTATTCCCTTTGCTTTTTTTTTTTTTTTTTTTTCATTTTTCTGAAGCTGGAAACAGGGAGAGACAGTCAGACAGACTCCCGCATGCGCCCGACCAGGATCCACCCGGCACGCCCACCATGGGGCGACGCTCTGCCCACCAGGGGGCGATGCTCTGCCCCTCCGGGGCGTCGCCATGTTGGCGACCAGAGCCACTCTAGCGCCTGAGGCAGAGGCCACAGAGCCATCCCCAGTGCCCGGGCCATCTTTGCTCCAATGGAGCCTTGGCTGCGGGAGGGGAAGAGAGAGACAGAGAGGAAAGCGCGGCGGAGGGGTGGAGAAGCAAATGGGCGCTTCTCCTGTGTGCCCTGGCCGGGAATCGAACCCGGGTCCTCCGCACGCTAGGCCGACGCTCTACCGCTGAGCCAACCGGCCAGGGCTCCCTTTGCTTTTTGCAGTCAGAAATCTCAACTAGCCTGACCAGGCAGTGGCGCAGTGGATAGAGCGTCGGACTGGGATGCGGAAGGACCCAGGCTCGAGACCCCGAGGTCGCCAGCTTGAGCGCGTGCTCATTTGGCTTAAGCAAAAAGCTCACCAGCTTGGACCCAAGGTTGCTGGCTCAAGCAAGGGGTTACTCGGTCTGCTGAAGGCCTGCGGTCATGGCACATATGAGAAAGCAATCAATGAACAACTAAGGTGTCGCCACGAAAAACTGATGATTGGCGCTTCTCATCTCTCTCCGTTCCTGTCTGTCTGTCCCTATCTATCCCTCTCTTTGACTCTCTCTCTCTGTCCCTGTAAAAAATAAAAAAAAATAAATCTCAACTAATTTAATATAAAAGGAATGAATGCATCATGAAACTTCTCTACCGAGACAGATTCTACGCCTTTCCATCCTCAGACACTTTTTTGATTGCTCCTAACAGTCAGATCTTAGAGCTCCTGGAACACGCCTATTCTTTACTATTTATGAATCTTTACCGACACTTTTTCATCCTATGGAAAAATAACTTTTTCTTGCACTTCAATCTAGTGGAAATCTATCCATTCTAGTCCAAATCTTATAACCTTCCAACATCCCACCAGTCAACACACCTTCTGTCCGTCTGTGTATTGCGCTTGATTTGAATCAGTCTTTCTCCCCAGTTCTATGTCTCCGCTTTACTCTGCATGTATACATGATCAGTTTCCTCAAATAAATATTAAACTTCCTTAAGGCAGAAATGAAATTGTTTTTGTACAATGATTCCAGGCATCATGAATCTTTTGTATTTGTCTCTCTCCTACAGCTCTGGTATAGTGCCTCTGAAGTAACAGGTGTTCCGTCTAATTTTGCCAAACAGACCACTTGCAAAGGGAAAGGGGTTGATTAAACCAGTGGTTTTCAAAAAACAAACAAACAAACAAACAAACAAAAAACCAGTGGTTTTCAACTGCTGGTCTGTCTGCCAGAAATTTTGTGCTTGTCCGTGAAAGGGTTACCCAGCCTGATGATGTGTGAGGATTACAGACCCAGTGGTTATAGACTCTATGACCCTTAAGACCCTCTCTGACTCCAAGGGGCAGTGCCGATGTCTAAGGTGAAGTCAAACCATGGTTCTTGGACAGAGACAGAAGTCTGAGCATTGAAAAAGAGAGAAGGAAAACCGTCAATGTGGGTGGTAGGTAAGATAAAATTACCTTGAACTTACTATTTTTTTAATTCGTGTTTTTCAAACTATTATTTTTGACATCTTGACTCATGATATTTACTTTTTGATGACTATTTGGGATCGCTCTTTGCAAGGCAGAAAGTCCCCTTCTTTGGGAGGAATGTGCTGGAAATAGCATCTCATAATATGTGGCCAATCATAAACCTTTCAGAGGCCTGCCAATACTTTTGGGGTTTTGTGTAGAGTTACCCACCCTTGTTTTAGACTTCACACGCCCCATGACATGCTGGGCTTGGAGGCTGATTTATTTGCTTTGCTTAAGGGAAACACTCCAGTAGGCTATTTTTGAACTTGCTTTGACATTTAGGCTTGGAAATACCATATTTCTAAGATATTTATCCACAGGCAGGCCTGCCATGCAGATGTAAAAGTAACATCACATCAGAATTTAATGACCTGCTTATGGGACTGTTCAGAAGGGACTTCCCAGTTGAGGACTTTTCCGTGTGTGGATGAAGTAAGGGGCACTCAATCGGTACAAGACGGGAAAAAAGCAGGCAAGGTTCAAGGACTCGAAACAGACCCCGTAATTGTTTGCCTTTCATTCTCACCTGTAAGGGTGACAGACAGAGGCAAGACATGCACACATGACTCCCAGAGACTCAGTGCTTTGTTCCAGGTCTCTGTCGCAGAGAAAGGGATCGGATGGCTTGAGAGAATGAGAGGGAGCATGTATCTGATGAGGGGTCCCCGTAATTGGATTCAACTCTTGGTTCTGATATGTGGTCTTAGGAGACTCATCTCTAGACCTTAGTTCTTTCATTTGTCAAGCCGGGTTAGTGGTGCCGTTCACCTCCTTGAGGTATCATCAGCCTCCACGTGACACTGGTGGCCTGCTTCCACATGGCCGAAGTTGACCTAAGGCGTGTGTCCTGAGAGCGAGAAGCAGCCAGGTAGCAGCTGCGCGCCCTCTGCCAACCTGGCCCCAGGAAGCACAGAGCCATGGAGCCTCCTTCGGAGCCAGTGATGCCGCCTCAGGGTGTATCTCCGAGGAAACACAAAACAGGAGTTGTAAATAATGCTGTGCTCACTGCCGTGTTATTTACAATAGCCAAGCTATGAAAGTGACCCAAGTGCCCATCAGCGTGCGAGCGGGTACAAAAGTTGTGGCACAATGGAATATTACTCGACCACGACAAAGAATGAGGTCTTAACCGTTTGCAATAGCATGGATGGACTGAGAGGGTATTACGCTCAGTGAGATAAGTCAGACAGAAAGACAAATACCTTAGGATTTCACTTACATGTGGAATCTAAAGAGCAATATAAACGAAAACAAACAAAACAGAAACAGACTCATAGATACAAAGAACTGAGGGGAGGGGTTTAGGGGCCGGCTGAAAAAGGAGAAGTACAGCTTGGTGGTTGCACATAGCCATGGTGCAGCACAGGGAATACAGTCGGTGATATTGTAATGACTATATATGGTGCCAGGTGGGCACGGGACATATCAGGAGGAACACTTTGTAAAGTACGTGACCGTCTAACCACTCTGCTGGACACCCAAAACTAATACAAAACAAATATTGAATGTAAACTGCAATTTAAAAAGTTTAAAAAAAAGATAAAGAAAAAAAAAAGACAGCACATTGCATTGCTTCTGCTGTGTGATGTTCCTCAGAAGCAGTCGCTGTGGCCCCCTGTGTTCGAGGAGAGTCAGACTCCATCTTTTTATGGAAGGTTATAACACCAAAATGCTCTGCAAGTCTCATAATACTCTCTTTATTAATTAATAGTGTGGGCAAGTTCTTATAAATACATTGGGGTACGGGGAGCCATTGTACAAAAAAAAGAAAGAAAGAAAGAAAGAAAGAAAGAAAGAAAGAAAGAAAGAAAGAAAAGAAAAAGAAGATACCGACTCTCTCTGTCCTCGGGGATTTTAATCCAATTGGGGGAACATATTCCTTTCCTAAGAAAAGATAACCAACAGCAGCATCTTTGGAGTAAAAAGTTCCAAATGATAAAAGGTGCTTGAAGCGAGGGAGATCTGAGTTCTGTCTTCAGCCCCACCCCTAAAATGCCACATGACCGCAGCCCTGTCACTCAGGGTCCACAGATTTCCATGTCTTTATCACAACCTAGGGAGGCGGGCAGAGCCTGTGTGCGTGGAGAGCCCTCCACTCCATTTTTGTGTCCCAGTATTCAGGGAATTGTGAAAGAGGATGAACTTGAGTGTGCTGAAGCCTTCAGTTTATCAAGTATGTCAACTGTGCGAGAAACATTTCTTTGCAATTGATATACGGAATATAAAACATGTAAAAGGACTCATAGATACTCTGTATACATACTATAAAATACTCTCAACTCTAAGAGATACATGTATAAAAGGTATGTATCTGTTCAATGAATATGTCAGATAATTTTCTGCATCAACTGACACCCTTTGAAGGGATGAACGTGCACAGTCCCCAGATGCAGCAGGCTGGGCTATAATCACTGCGACTGTAACCTAGCTTGGACAACGTATACCTCACTAACCCTGAATAGCCACGTCTATAGAATAGCAGGCTTGAGAACTCCTTTATAAAAGTTCCCTTCAAACTTAAAAAAAAAGCATTGATTTACTGACTTCTATTTCTTTGTTTATAACTCTCTGTGACTCCACATAAACATGTGTGACCATGTCCTGCACTGTAACATTGATTGAGTATCTCTGGTGTAGATGCTTAGGTATATTAGGAGTGTCCTTTACATATCAACGGTCCAGTGAATACTCCGTGTGGCAATAAGAGAAAGCGCATTTTCTCAGCACGACGCTGTGCTGTGCTCAGATTTGATTCCTATCACAAAGTGCATCATACTTTCACCTGCACAATAACTGTGCCTTCCCTTGTGTGTCCTTGGCCATGAGTAGAGTGTTCCGCCGGTTACAATTCTGATTTTTTCTATCTCCCGGACTTCTTCATTCTTGCCCTTTTAAGGTCTTTCTCTGGCCAGTAACAGCACTTCTGGGCCCCAGCCCAACACCTCTGGGATGGGTAAACATTCAATTCCCATATACGAAGGATGAGACCAGGTCTCAGCAGGCAGCCCTGTCTGAGAAATGATCTATTTGGTCCTCTGGGTGACAATCTGCCCTTGGGGGAAATGACAGATTTATATTAAATTATAAGATGACCCATTGCCTTCTGTCCTGGCAGAGAGGAGTCTGGCCTGCTTAGAGTTGTAGGAGGAGGGTCAGTTCCACTTTATGTGCTGATAAGAAAATCAAGTCCCAGGAGCTTTCCTCCTTGTACCGCGGACCCCACCACTACCCAGCTGATCTCCGGCCAGCAGACTCATGCAGGATTCCCCTGCAGCAGGTGGGACCTGGTTGTTCAGCCCCGGCCCACTCTTTCCTCTGTGGTCCTGACTCTGGCCCACTTTCCTCTGTGGTCCTGACTCTGGCGCTTAAGGGCGCGGGAAGGTAGAATTTGGTGTACCCGTAAGCGTTGCTTGGCCCTCTCTGCCATGTGAGCTGTCCCTGCATGGGGCAGGTCACCCATTCTGATGGTTTAGAGAACAGCCCACTGGGACACCAAGGACCATGATCACCGTCTCTCAGCCACCCCAAACTTCAAAAGCAGTCTCTTCTCTTGAGCCTAGATTGCAGCTTTTGATACAGAAAAACCATTTGAAAAAAGGCCGTTAAAGCTTACAAACACAGTGATTCTCCTCAAACTGCCCTGTATTTTTTTGGGGGGGGCTGATGGGGGCAGGCACAGGATTCTCTCTCTCTCTCTCTCTCTCTCTCTCTCTCTCTCTCGTAAAGCCTGTCAAACCCGATAGTTCTCACCTCCACCTGGGCACCTAGCAGGGTCTGCTTTGTAAGAGCTGAGTCCTCTTTGAACTTGAATAGTTGTGTCAACAAAACACAAACACATCTTTATCCCCCATGATCATTTTGGTAATCTCCCAGGGCAGGAAAAGATCTTAATTAGCAGACCTCAAAAAAATCCTGTTATTTACGTGAAGATACATGTGATTTTGCAAGCTCAGCTACAGATGTCCATGTCAACATCACTAATAAATATTTACCTAGCATCTGTCATGTGCATCATGTTCAGGGAGATTCTGTGTAAGGCATTGTCCTTATTCTCAAGGGCTTTTCAAGGGCCAGAGGAGAGATTTCTGGAGCAAGAAGATTGGGATGACTTGGAGCGTGGGGGACATCTACCGTGGAGTCCTTAAGGTCGCCACAAAAGGGATTTGCAAAGCTGTAAGAAGGAGTACTTTTCAGAGTACTTTGTAGGTACTTTTCAGAGAGGGAGAATGTTGGTGGTATTTGGGAAATATTCCACAATACACAGAACCTCTGTGCACTTTCTCCTTTGAGAACTTCCAGCCCCTTCCCAAAGGGCTAGTCCTGCCCTGGGAGCCGTTGCTGCTGTAGGTGTTCACAGGGGACACAGTTCTTCATTAGAGACTGCTACTGTGATGGGGGAGGGGCGGTTCTGCTGGATTCTGCAGTCTGACCTTTGGCACTTCCTTTCCAGTGTGCAAGACAGAAGGACCCTTTGTTGCCACCAACAACACTTATCTAGCGAGACATAGGTACGCTCAGACACACAGACCCAAAGGTAAACACCACTTCTCAGCTACAATGTGATCCAGAGACTTGCCTGGGAAATAAAATTATGTCCTCAAGTAACATGCCTGTCCTGGCTTGGGTTTCCCAAGACTGGGTTTGAGCTAGGGTTGGGGGTTCCCGTGGTCTGTGCAGGGGGTCAGCTCTGCAGAAGAGCCCTCTCTGAGACTGAAGGGGGTGGGGGGAAGAGGAGTGGACCCTAGGAGGGTGTGGTCTAAGGTGAAGTCTGGCCCTGGCCCCAACCAGGGGGTGCAGCGAGGTCAGGGGGGCTGGGCCCTGGAACAGAGGAGCCCTTCCTTGAGGGCAGGGGCTATATCTCTGTAGGCTGTCTTGGACCCGGGCTGTGGATTCTGCTGGGGGACAGGAGAGAATGACCTCCCTCGACGTGGCTCTGGTCAGCAGAGCACTTGAGGGAAGAGGGGAGGAGCCAGCTGCCAGCTCCAACACTCCTCAGGGCCAGAGAATAAATGGGTAAGCCCAGCAAAAGAGGTCCGGGCACAGCAGGACAAGCACCCTGCAGTGTCTCCCGTGACGTCAGTCCAGAACTTACACCATTCTGCCATTCAATGTCACTTTCCACCCAATCCCACTTCCCTGGCCCCCGGGCCTACCTACACAAGAAACCAGAAACCACCACAAGCCTTCTGTTGGTAGCAACACAAAGAGGCCAGAACTTTGACATTTCTTCTCCTTGCCACGGGCCAGTGGCTCTCCCTACGCAGGGCAGGGTGTCCTGGCATTTCTCTGCAAACCAACTGAGGCAACTGCGGTCCTTCAGTACCCACAGCCCCAGGGGCAAGGAGTGGGGAAGGGTGGGTGTGGGCTCCCTCTTTCCCAGTTACATAAGTAAGTAACGTCAGCTTTGACATGGCGATATTTATGGGTTTGGTTTTTTTTTTTGAAAATTGATTCATATTGAATAGCATACTTCCTCATTAAGAGGAAAATCAAACCAGGGATGAACAAAGCTATTTTATATTCCCAGATTTTCTCACTGTAATTCAACCGGGAAGCTTGTTACATTGAGTACAGGAGGAAATGGAATGCCACTGTTTCACACAGGCATGAGTTCTGACGGGGACAAAGGAGGTGGTGGCCCTGGTAGAGTGGGTGGCGTGAGGTGGGGAGGGAGAGCGAGAGGCATGAATTTTTCCAGATTTCAGAAACAAAATAAAACAGTGTTGCGTTAAAAAATGTTTTTCAACAAGGCACATTGCTTAAAATTGACTGGAAAGGAGTTGGTGACCTGTGGTTTGTTTTTTGTTTTGTATTTTTCCGAAGTGAGTAGCAGGGGGGAGGCAGACAGACAGACTCCGGCATGCACCCGACCGGGATCCACCCAGCATGCCCACCAGGGGGCGATGCTCTGCCCATCTAGAGCTTTGCTCCACTGTAACTAGAGTCATTCTAGCGCCTGAGGCAGAGGCCATGGAGCCGTCCTCAGTGCTCGGGCCAACTTTGCTCCAATGGAGCCTTGGCTACAGGAGGGGAAGAGAAAGACAGAAAAAAGAAAGGAGGAGAGAAGGGTAGAGAAGCAGATGAGCACATCTCCTGTGTGCCCTGGCTGGGAATCAAACCTGACACTTTCACACGCCAGGGCTGTTTATTATTATTTTTATTATTAATGGATATTTTTATTTATACAAGTATATTTTTTCTAAATCACGTCTTTACAGAGAGAGCCTTCCATTTTTATGAATGCGCCCTCACATGTTTCATTAACATTCTAGTCTACATTTGTGTCCAGGGCAGTGACATTTTGATTTTAATTATGCACAGTGCCAAACAGCGTTACCATGAATTAAATAGGCTGGATTTCTATTGTTTGGTTACAGGATTTCTTGGGTCATTGACTGAAATTTGTGAAAGTACATTTGCATTTCAGACAATACATTTACTGAGTTGTTTTTCTTTTTCCTAAAACTTTTTTTAGATATTTTTTCTTTATATATTCATTTTAAAGAAAGGAGAAGAAAGAGAGAGAGAGAGAGAGAGAGAGAGAGAGAGAGAGAAAAGGGAGGAGCAGGAAGCATCAATGTCCTATATGTCCTATCTATGCCTTGACCAGGCAAGCCTAGGGGTTTGAACTGGCAACCTGAGCATTCTAGGTCGATGCTCTATTCACTGCGCCACCACAGGCCAGGCCTACTAAGCGGTCCTTGATGAAATGCCTTGTGATGGAGACCAGAGGTATTCAACAGTGCAATTTTATTTTAAAATTATCCAAAAAATACGTGCTTCCACAGGTAGGATTTTTCCATTCCGAAACTTCTGAGGTCAAGGAAATTGGCATAATCCTTATTTCCACAGTAAAATTAAATAATCCCACAATAGTGTCATCATACTAAGTTGTTAGTGAGTCCTAGAAAATGATACTTAATTAGGAGAAACCCAACAAATGACATGTAACCACTAGCTTTTTGTTGTTGTTGTTGTTAAGTTATTCATTCCTGAGGAAATTTGAGACAAACCAGTTGGTTTGAAAGTTGATATAAGCCACACCATTGTTCAGGCCCTTGGAAATTCAAGGGCCTGAGATGTGCCCTCAGTACTGGTGTTCCTGTTGGGGGCAGGTGTCTTGTTAAGTTCTTGCCTAAAAATTGAGTTGTGTGCCATGGAACAACCTCTATGTTCCCTTCTGTCCTAAGAACAGAAAGATGTAGAAATTTGCATGGAGATAGGCTCAGGGCCTGGGGTATTGCATTCTTATGATTTTGAGCTCTTCAGAATACACACACACACACACACACACACACACACACACACACACACACACCACACACACACACACACTGACTTGAAAACAAATTAGCAAAGATGCTCCAAAGGTCTGCCATACTCTTAACCAGCTGTCTTAGAGTTCACTCTGTGGGGGTCAGTTTCTGCTGTCTGGTAAGGGGTTAAATGAGAACAGGTTTTAGATTCTTAGACTTTCCGTACTAGAAGGTACCTTGCGGCATTCATGCGGCCCCTCCATTATTCACACAGGAAAGTGACTGCTGAACTTGTCTCCAGGGGAGCCCAGTCAGTTCCATAGCTCAGGTCATATAACACCAAAACCCAGTGTGCTTTCACGTGACTACCAAGCTCTACCACTCCAAAGCTTATGAATTTACGATTATCCCACTGAGAGTAGTTTACACTAGCAGTCTTGTGACCAGAATCCTTGAAAGATGTCATTTTTTTTTTTTTTTAGGTTGCTCAAAGTTAGTTCACTCATCAGCTTTGAGTGCTCTCTGCACAGGAGAAGATTGTTTTGTTCTTCATCCTGGAAGAATAAATTTAAACCATCATCTATCTTTCCTGAGTGCCTATCAGCCCCTGCTCGGAGATTCAATCCTGTGGCTAAGAAGCATGGCCAAAAATAGCAACCCAGAAAAATAGATACAAACAAGCGTAACAAGGGGGAAAGCGAGGGGTGATGGAGCAGCCTGTTCTGTTTATTACATTTGGATCTTAAAATAGGAACAGGGGTAGTCTTGTGGATGCTGTCTTATTTTGAAAGAAAATACTTTATATTATTTCAAATATCAGCTGGCCTCCGGGACACACGTTCTTTCAGCTTTGGAACAAATCACTCTGCAGACGACACAGTGTGTCAACCACTTTGGCTAGAAACTGAGCCTTCCAGCGAGTCTGAACTTGCAGATGGCAATAGAGACTTCTCCAGAGGCTGCAAGGTTGGGGAGGTGGGAAGGGTTTCTCTTGTCCCAGTCATTTGCTCTGATGTAGGTGTTGTTGGGCAGATTAGGTGTCACTGGCAGTTAGCATCAACCTCCCCCCCCTGCTGTGTAGAAAGTAGGGTTGGGGATGTAAGGATTATGCCTCCAGTTGGGAAGTGGAAACTGCTTGGTCATGCAAAACTTCACTTGGGGTTCTACCCAAGGCCAGGGGGCGGGGCTTACAGTTTCTGCCTGTTTCTTCATCACCCACCAGGCCGTTGCTCACAGCGTTCCTTGGACGCGCTTATTCAAGGGCTGAGGAAGTAGGGTTACCCCACTCCCCATGCCCTGATGAAACCTGAGTGTGAATCTTCCTCCGACCCACTCAAGGATGGGAAGGCTTAGCTTGGCAGACCATCGCTCTGGTTACCAGAAAATTTCTAGAGGAAAATGGACTTCCCTTCACTGCCTGATATCATGGGATGCTATGGCCACAGGCCGTAGAGGAGGGGTCAGTCTACTTTTTCTGTAAAGAGCCAGAGATTATATATTTTCAGCTGTGCAGGCCATGGGGTCTCTGGAGAAACCACAAACTCTGCTATCGTAAGCTGAAAGCTACCACAGAAAATAAGCCAAAGAATGACTGTGGCTATGGTTCAACATCTAATTTGCAAAAAGAGGGGCGAGATGAATTGGTAGAGTACCAGGAACATCTGCTAGAGACACAGGAGGTGTTATTTCTCCTACTTCTCTGGAAATTATTTAATTAGTAATCAATATTGTGGAGTCCATCTTCTCAATATCTTTCCTGTCATCTCCTCCAAAGTTTTTTTTTTTTTTTTTTTAAATATTTATTAAGACATTTATTAAATAACATTTGGAGTTTCTTTTTCCTTTTCTTTTTTTTGTTTTTTGGGTTTTTTTTTTTTTTTTTTTTTTTTAGAGAGGAGAGGGAGAGACAGAGAGAGAGAGAGAGAGGAGAGACAGAAGGGGGGAGGAGCTGGAAGAGGGAGAGAGAGAGAGAGAGAGAGAGAGAGAGGAGAGACAGAAGGGGGGAGGAGCTGGAAGCATCAACTCCCATATGTGCCTCGACCAGGCAAGCCCAGGGTTTCGAACCGGCGACCTCAGCATTTCCAGGTCGCCGCTTTACAAAGTTTTTTTTTTTTTTTTTTTTTTTGGACCTGACTAAAGCAGGTTCACCCCATCTATTCTTTTCATGGCATCATGCTGTGTGTCTTCTATATAGCCTGACCTTACCTCATTTATCTGAGATCAGGCGCCTTCAGGGTGGTATGGCCGTAGACTCTTAACAACCTCATTTATCTGTTTACTTGTTTATTCTTAGTCCCCCCTTGGCCATGTCAAGTCCCTGAGGGCAGGGACTTTGTCGTTGTTCTTCCCTCTGTGGAATGATGCCAGGCACAAGGCAGGTGCACAGAGGGTACTTGTTGAAAGAGAAGAGACCTGGGACCAGCCCTCCTGCCTCTCCTTCCCCACATTCTCCATGTCATCTTTCACAGGAAGCCTAGAGCCATTAAATCAGTCCAGGACCAAAAGGGAAAAAAAATGGCTTGCTTACAACAGGATCAACAGAGAAGGGCTTCAGAGGTGACAGAGACACCTGGCAGCAAGCACAAGGTTTCTGACATCATTGTAGAAACACAAGTCAAGTGATTCTTGAAAAGAAAATCTTGTCTTGGATGGCTTCCTAGTGCCTACAGAACAAAATGTAAAGTACTTAACATGGTATCGAAACCCTCCCACTATCTCCCCTCAACATTGTTTTCCCTCAGTGACTTTAGCATCTTTTTCCAAGCCATGCTCCCATTTGTATTCTCTGCTATATATATATTTTTTTGACAGAGACAGAAAGAGAGTCAGAGTGAGGGACAGATAGGGACAGACAGACAGGAAGGGAGAGAGATGAGAAGCATCAATTTTTCGTTGTGGCACCTTAGTTGTGCAATGATTGCTTTCTCATATGTGACTTGACCAGGGGGCTATAGCAGAGCAAGTGACCCCTTGCTCAAGCCAGCTACCTTGGGCTGAAGCCAGCAACCATGGGGTCATGTCTATGATCCCACGCTCCAGCCAACTACACTGAGCTCAAGCTGGTGAGCCCTTGCTTAAGCCGGTGAACTCGGGGTTTCAAACCTGGATCCTCTGCATCCCAGTCCAATGCTCTATCCATTACGCCACTGCCTGGTCAGGCCTGTTCCATGTATTTTTGTCCTCTGTGCCAGTCACACCAGAAGGGACCTTGTCTGTCTTGCAATTTAGTTTAAAATTCTGTCCTTCTGTGAAGCTGGCAAGGGTCCACTCAACTTAATTCCATCTCCTCTTCCTTTACTGAACTTACTCCATTTTTCGTTGTTACATTTTTCATTAACGTAGCTCCTACTATATTTATGAATTGTGTCTAGTGCTTTTGACTATAGCATTTAATTCTCATCAGAATCCAGCAGTGTGGCTATTTGTATTTCTTATTACAAATAAAAAATCCGAGTGTTGGAGAAATGTAGGTGGAACCACATTACCCATTGGTGAACTTAGCATCACTAACGTTGATCTGGAGAGAGCCTCCCCAAGTGACGCAACATGATGCACCGGTCGCCTCCTAAGAAGGACTCTTGCACACATGTTTAGCTTATACAGAATCTAGTCATTAGATATGACAACCAGTTGGCAGGGAAGATGAGGGACAGAGGACCATGGGAAGTCACTAAGTGAAGACACAGTCAGACAAAAGCATGAAATGAGACTTCTAATAAGACAACCAGTCTGATTCCAGCCAAAAGTCAGTTTTATGGAGAAAATAGGGAGAGATGCAAACCACTCTTTTTTGTTTGTTTGTTTTTTTAATTTTTATTTTTTGTACTTTTCTGAAGTTGGAAACAGGGAGGCAGTCAGACAGACTCCCGCATGCGCTCGACCAGGATCCACCCGGCATACCCACCAGGGGGCAATGCTCTACCCATCTGGGGCTTTGCTCTGCTGCAACCAGAGCCATTCCAGTGCCCGAGGCAAGGCCACAGAGCCATCCTCAGCGCCTGGGCCAACCCTGCTCCAATGGAGCCCTGGCTGCAGGAGGGGAAGAGAGAGACAGAGAGGAAGGAGAGAGGGAGGGGTGGAGAAGCAGATGGGCGCTTCTCCTGTGTGCCCTGGCTGGGAATCGAACCCAGGACTTCTGCATGCCAGGCCGATGCTCTACCACTGAACCAACCGGCCAGCGCTAGCAAAACCACTCTTGATGGAGACACCACAGATAAATCACTAACAAAATATAGTGTGTGATCTTTTTTTTTTTTTTTAAATTTTTTTTTTATTTTATTTATTCATTTTAGGGAGGAGACAGAGAGGGACAGAGAGAGGCAGAGAGAGAGGAGAGAGGAGCTGGAAGCATCAACTCCCATATGTGCCTTGACTAGGCAAGCCCAGGGTTTCGAACCAGCGACCTCAGCATTTCCAGGTCGATGCTTTATCCACTGCGCTACCACAGGTCAGGCTAGTGTGTGATCTTTGATGGAATCCTTGTTTGCCCAAAGTCATAAGGCACACAGCAGCAGGGTCATAATTCAAGCTTATCTTCGTCTGAGTGTGTAGAGACACTGCCTGCGCCCGGCCTGTATCTTCTTGGCGTTCACTGTTTGTGTCTCTACAAGTCCTTCTGAGTCAAAGGCTTCTGACCTCCAGCACCTGAGACTCTCTACCTGGGGGCTCTTCTCTTTCTCCCATTATTGGGGCAGTCCAGAAGGGATGGGGAAGTTAATGGCTGAGGGAATAGCCCTCAGCCAACAAAGGAGAGAGTTTGGAGAACTCTTAGCTTCCTCTTTTGGATGAAACAATTTAAGGAGTGGTCATTTGAGGTGGGATTATTTCCACTTACCAAATGAATCTTCTAATTGACGTGCCCCGTGTGGACGCCCTCCTTGCCCACCTGCCCACCTACCCACTGCACTGGCAGTACTTACCAGGGTCACTTCCCAAATAAGCCACGAACCCTCAACATCCTTTCCTCAGGGTCAGCTTCTGGGAGACCCAGCTTAACACTGGCTCAAAATTCCTGCTCTGGTCTGAGAAGGCAGTGGCACAGTGGATATAGCATCAGACTGGGACAAAGAGGACCCAGGTTCGAAACCCCGAGGTTTCTGCTTGAGCATGGGTTCACCGGCTTGAGCATGGGGTTGCTGGCTTGTGTCCAAGGTTGCTGACTTGGCTGCAGCCCCCCAGTCAAGGCACATACGAGAAAGCAGTCAATGAACAACTGAGGTGCCTCAATGAAGAATTGATGCTTCTTACCTCTCTCCCTTCCTGTCTGTCTGTCCCTCTCTGTCCTTTTCTCTGTCTCTGTCACCAAAAAACCCCCCCAAAACCCTCCTACCCTCCTGCTCTGTCTACTAGACAACAGTGCCACCAACAATGTCACCTGCACCCGCAGTCCTATGGTACGGGTGGTCAGCAGCTGCATGGCATGGCTCATAGAACGGGACTGGGTTTTGCAGACACCTGACCCAGAGCTTCCCCTGGCCTCTCCACTTGCTAATCATTTGACCTTAGGCAACTGACACCCTTTGAGCCTCATCATTCTTTCCATCGAAATTGGCTAACAACAGAGATGGTCTTCTAGTTTACACACTCTCAATGTATGAACGTCTGTAGGTGCAACGAATCCAGCTCCACTGGGTGCTGTTTTGGGCACTGGATTGGTTTATGAGCACCTGTGAAATTTCCTAAAACTCGGTAATGATAGAAGGAACATACTGCAAGACATCAGGGATGGTTTGAATACAGTCATTTTGTGCTTTTGCATAAATGGACTTGGAACAGCTTCTGAGGAGGTCTGAGCCTCTCGGGTAGGGGTGGTGTGCAAATGACCCAGAATGGTGTGGAAAAACACGGCTTTATTCCTGACCAAAGAGGTGCCCAGGTAACAAGAGCCTGGGCGGTTGTGTGTCTTTCTTCAGATGTTAAGTCCCTGGTCACAGAGTCTGTGCTTTCTTCATCTCAGATATTTCTTCCCAGTGGTTGTATAAAAATGGGTCAGACAGATTCTATGCTCTGAAACTTTCTTTTCATACTGTATTTGCAGCAATCATGATAATGTCACACAAGTAACCAGGAGCACAGTGCCCTGGGCACCCACTTCTCCAATGTAATCTCGTACATTTTTCACAACTGTTTTTAGTGATGACCTGATGGCAGGTGTTATTTGTCAGAGTGGGGCCGTAATTTTCTGCTGGATGTTTGGCCCTGTTTCAATGTTTGATAAGCACAGATTACTTTTTATAATAAGAAAGAGCAATGATGTATAATTGTATTAATAAAATGGCTGCAAAGTAGCACCAAATATCTTGAATTGGGACTATGATACTTACATGGAACCTCATGCTAGCATTCCTGATCAAAGCACATCTGCGATATTTGGCAGTTTTACCTGAAGAGTCTGTTGGTTAGGTTATTATTAATATATTTCAGTATTATGGTAGCAATGTATAAAAATCAATATCATGTGAAACGGACATCGCAGGTCCTAAACAGACAGATATGTGCACATACGCGTGTGAGCGCACACACTCACACTTTTAGAAAAATGTGAAACAGGAAGTTCTAGTCAGAGCAGGGTGACATATTTACCAAACTTCATGGTGATCAAAGCTTTAATGTCATTATGTTTTCCTAGCAGAGCTATTTTTTTTTCCTCAGAGGGAAAGTAAAAGGAGAATTAAAAAACATAAAAGAAATGAAAAAGACTGTTTTTCTTCAAAGCCAGTAGCTATTGCATATTTTCCCCCAATCCATGTGAACTGGTAAAGAATTTCATGATTTCCTTTATGAATTGCCATTTGTATTTTGCAATTAGTGGGATAGTTGAAGCAGCTTAATAAACATGTTAAGCTCTGTTCTTTGACAGTTATAGCTCCTAAATTAAATATAACCACACAACAACAACAAAAAATAAGAAAATTGATTTTTAAAAATGATATGCTTCAATGAAGGGAATCATTCCTTATTGATTCAGCTACGTTTGCAGAACCTATGTGATGCAGCTCCAGCAAAGTCCTGTGAAACAGGACCCCTGTATATTGCTAAGCTGTACTTCTAAATAAAACATGACTATCTCTAGCATGTTTGCCAGAATAATGAATCATAACGGGCTGCTGTCAGTAAGCTAGAAGCCAGTGACACATGTTCCCTTTGAGGTCTTTTAACGTGAGAGTGAGCAGCCGGAGTCTTTATCATGGACCCTAACTCCCGGGATCGTTCTGATCCTGGGACAGCCCATGCCTCACGTGGCTGATATTCTCCAAAAGGCTGCTGTGGGCACTGGCCCCTTACCCACGGCAGTCACAGTTCTTCCAGATCGGGAACAAAACATGCACGCTCCCATGTGTCTCTTCTTCCTCTGCTCTATCCGGCGTGTCAGTGTGGGGCTGGCGGGAGGGTTCACTGAAAAGTGGGCACACAGAATAAATCCAGAGTGCTCACTCCGTGGGTCCTGTTATCACCTCGACCCCTGGAGCAGGTGTTCATTTGCACAACCAGGAGGCGACTACTTACAGAACATGGGAGCGCTTGTTGACTCATGTGAAGACATTTAAAAATAGTTGTGTTTTTTAAAAATTTTATGATAGTCCATAGTCACTGTGGAAGTTTTTTAAATTACAAAAAAGTTTAAAAAGGGAGGGAAAATGTGGGTGGAAGAGACTTCTCTGGGGGTGATGGGTGTACGGCGCAGTGTGAGGATAATGTTCTATTGAGTTGCACACCTGAACCGGCACCCCAATAAAATCAATTAATAAATTTTTAATATATAAATAACAAAATAAAAACAATGCTTTATTCTTCTATCTAGAGCTCACTGATGATTTATTTTTTAAATTAAAAAAATACATATATATTTTGTGTATATTTTCCCTACTTCATCTTTTTGTTTTGTTTTCTTTGCCTCACTTTATCTTGTCCTGAGTCACTAATCTTAAGTCCCTAAATAACAAGGCTTCACTTTCAAACTGCGGGACCCTAAACAAATGCAAGAGTGCTGTTTCTCAGGAGTCAGTTCTGAGACGGAAAGTGACTGATGTGTTGTTACGCAGGGAAACCGAAGAAGCTGTTTTCTCGGAAGTTTCTGGACAGTGGAATTCCTCCCACTGTCCTGACCTGAACATCTAGTTTGCTAAATGGAGGTGGACTTTCTATTTTCAAGTTGCTATCGGATAGAGAAGCATCTGCAGGTGGTACTTGAAAATGTCATACTAAGCATTTCACCCAGCCGCGTGGGGAGCCCGGATTTCGCCAACAACATCTTCATCATAGGAGCTGGGGCGGTTGTGGGGAAGGCAGCTTTGCAGACAGATGAACGGACTTTGCTTTGGTGAACTATTCGCAAGAGCAGGAAATGAGACAAACAGCAAAAAGGCCATCGAGAAGTTGTGGGGACTTGGGGTAGAATGCAGACCTTTGGAGTAATTCAAAGTCAACAGGAACAGAGGAATAGAGTAGTTTTATACTGTTTGCATGGAATGCAGAAATGTTTCTTTACCTTCTAGCATTATAAAAACAACAACAGCAAAAAACAAACAAACAAGCAGAAGTGATGGTCTAAGAGAGAGACACTCTTTTTTTTTTTATTTTAAAATTTTTATTTATTTATTAATTTTTCTGAAGCTGGAAATGGGGAGGCAGTCAGACAGACTCCTGTATGCGCCCGACCGAGATCCACCCAGCATGCCCACCAGGGGGCAATGCTATGCCCATCTGGGGCACCACTCTGTTGCAACCAGAGCCATTCTAGCACCTGAGGCAGAGGCCATAGAGCCATCCTCAGCACCTGGGCCATCTTTGCTCCAATGGAGCCTCAGTTGCGGGAGGGGAAGAGAGAGACAGAGAGGAAGGAGAGGGGGAGGGGTGGAGAAGCAGATGGGCACTTCTCCTGTGTGCCCTGGCTGGGAATCGAACCTGGGACTCCTGCACGCCAGGCCGACGCTCTACCACTGAGCCAACCAGCCAGGGCCAAGAGACACTCTTTTAGTGATGCCTTGGTGATGTAAACAGAGGTGTCACTAAAGAGACACTTGACCCTTGATGTCACAGTAGCCCTAGAAACAAGCCCCTGCAACCTGTGGTTACCCGTGGCACCTGCTGGGGAATACTCTGGTGTGCCTTTGGAATCCATGGCACAGTGGTTCATTTCTACCACGTGTGTTAGAAACTAGGGAGCTGCTGGCAGAGGAAGGAGGCAGAGCACCCCATGGATAGAAGCAGTACCAGATTGAACACAGGGTGTTTGTTGCGAGAGCGTTTCAGAGACGTGTACAATGACAGGCCGCAACGCAGTTTCCTTCTCCCCTTCGGCCCGATGCGCATGGCCATCGGGAAACATCATGAAAGGAAGCCTTTGTCATTTATTCCAAATCTATCAATGCAGTTCCCACACTATGACAGAGACTTTCCATTTGGGGGGAGGGTAGGTGGGCAGAGTGGTGACCAAGATAGATAATGTCCTTGTTCTCTTAGTTTAAGTGTATAATAAACAATGTGATCAAACTTCCCTTTTTTTGTTGTTGTTGCTATAGTAAATCTAGAAGCTGTAAGTGGAAAAATATGAACCTTGAATGTTTAGATAGCATGTTCCAGAGAAAAACAGTAAATATACTAGCAAAAAGGAGGAGGAGGAGAAGAAGAAGAAGAAGAAGAAGAAGAAGAAGAAGAAGAAGAAGAAGAAGAAGAAAAACAATGGACTATAAGTGCAATACCGAAAAGCTAAAGCAGAACTGTAAGTGTTGGAAAGTCACTGTTGGCTATTTCATACTGGGTGGTCAGGGAAGGCCTCTTGGAGGAGGTGGCATTTAAGCTGAGACCCCAATGAGCAGAAAGATAAAGGCATGCACAGACGGGGGAGGGGTTGGGGGACTAAGGGAGAAGATAGGCAGAAGTACATTTTACGCCTCACACGGCTGGTATTCCCAAAAATGACCACCTCCGCCTATGAGCCCAGGTTCTCTGGAGTTGATTGTATTACTAATATTTGTTCTGGTTTGTGAATGATTTACTTTTAAAATAAACTCAAATATGCTTTACTTCACTGATATGAAGAGGAGAATACCAGCTGAAACCATTCTGAGGTTGGTTGTTTTTCACCTATCCGTTTGCAAAGTTTAAAAAGTTGAGTAGCAGGGTATTCTTAACTTCCTTTTACTTGCCCTGTGGGGTGAAGAGTTGTTGGGCCAAGGGACTGTGTCCCCCTTCCCCACCCGCTCTGACATCCTCTCTCTGTGCTAGGTCATGTTCCAAGAAACTTGGATCCTAGAATTCTCTCCTTGAAGGGCCCTTAGCCCACTTTCACAGGGTGCACGGGCCTCTTGCCAGGGTCCGGCCACTTTTAGGGCCAAGGCATGGCTGTGTGTGAAGTGCAGGTTGTCACAGACCTTGGACAGAAGGCCAGGTTGTCCACACGGGTGTATATGAGGCCCCTTGCTGTATGGGCTGAAGCCAGAGGTAAGGAGAGAAAGGAAGTAGGCTGTGACTCTGGGTTCCTAGGTCTCACAGATGTTCACAGAGACAGACCCGGTCAGTCACATGCTTACAATTGTCCAGAATGAGTCACCCTCTCTGGTGTCCCATTAGTGTATTAATTATCCTCAGACATTTTCATCCATTAGATGCCTTTGAACATTTTGTGTTTTTGAAAGTGTGAGGGAGAAAAAGATTGTCAATTAAAGATTGTCAGCTAAAGCTCTGAAACATATATTGTAGATCCAAATGCCACAGTGACCAGGCCAGTAATGAGCGTGAGAGGAGCCAGCTGGGAAAAGGCATCATGGAGCCCCAGGGAAAAGGGAGAACACGTGTCTGCAGGCAGGGCAGCTGCTCAGCTTCCTTCACTGACTGCCAAGTGGGGGTGTGGTGCCAGTGTGGGCACAACTAGGATTTCATCAAGTGGGAAAGATTCTGATTATTGGTTAAAATTCCTCAAATTAAAAGTGTAAATGCAGCCCTGGCCAGTTGGCTCAGTGGTAGAACATCAGCATGGCATGTGGAAGTCCCAGGTTCAATTCCCGGCCAGGGCACACAGGAGAAGCGCTCATCTGCTTTCATCCTTCTCCCTCTTCTTTCTCTTTATCTCTCTCTTCCCCTCCCACAACCAAGGCTCCACTGGAGCAAAGTTGGCTCGGGCGCTGAGGATGGCTCCATGGCCTTTGCTTCAGGCACTAAGAAGAGCTTGGTTGCTGAGCAACAGAGCAATACCCCAGATGGGCAGAGCATTGCCCCTTACTGGGTTTGCTGGGTGGATTCTGGTCAGGGCACATGTGGGAGTCTTTCTCTTCCTCCCCTTCTCTCACT
This sequence comes from Saccopteryx bilineata, assembly GCF_036850765.1. Classification (NCBI taxonomy): domain Eukaryota; kingdom Metazoa; phylum Chordata; class Mammalia; order Chiroptera; family Emballonuridae; genus Saccopteryx; species Saccopteryx bilineata. The sequence goes on along the minus strand of NC_089490.1, from coordinate 236,393,900 downwards.
GAATTAAAAAAAAAAGTGTGTAAATGCAAACCCTGGCAGGATGGTGTAGTGGACAAAGCGTTGACCCTGTGTGCCAGAGATTGCAGCTTTGACCCCTTTCCCTCTCCCTGCCAATCAGGGCACATACAAGAAGCAACCAATGAGTGTACAACTAAATGGAACAACTGTGTGAAATGACTAAGTGGAACAGTAAGTTGATGCTTCCCTCTCTCTTCCCTCCTTCCTTCCCTTCCTTAAATCAATGGAAAAATTAAATGTAAATTTAAAAGAAGTAATTTACTCTTTGCCAAACAAATACATCTTGGGCTGATTCCAGCCCATGGCTGTCAGTATTTAACCTCTGCTCTCACACCTTCAGCAATATCAGCGGTAGTCAGCTGACAAAAAAAGTTGGGCCTCTCCTCCACAACTGTAATGATAGCTGAGGATTTTCTTCAAGCTCAACATTGAAAGGTTTACCTGGAGGTTTGTCAGGAGGTTAGAGGTTTGACTTTCTCTTGCCTCATGATCACAGACTACTGGCTTAACCACTCTGAGTCATAGTTTTGAGGCTTTTCTATCAGAAATAAGTTTGATTGTTTTTGGATGATTCCACTGACTTTTTTTTTTTTTTTTGTATTTTTCTGAAGCTGGAAACGGGGAGGCAGTCAGACAGACTCCTGCATGCGCCCGACCGGGATCCACCTGGCACACCCACCAGGGGGCGATGCTCTGCCCATCCGGGGCATCACTCTGTTGCGACCAGAGCCACTCCAGTGCCTGGGGCAAAGGCCATGGAGCCATCCCCAGCGCCTGGGCCATCTTTTTCTCCAATGGAGCCTCAGCTATGGGAGGGGAAGAGAGAGACAGAGAGGAAGGAGAGGGGGAGGGGTCGAGAAGCAGATGGGCACCTCTCCTGTGTGCCCTGGCCGGGAATTGAACCTGGGACTCCTGCACGCCAGGCTGACGCTCCACCACTGAGCCAACTGGCCAGGGCACCACTGACTTATCTTTTAAAATTTTAACAAAATTTGGGCATAAAACCCAATCGTATCACGAAAGCCATTCTGCCCATTGTGATCCTATAACATGTCATTAAATGCCAATGTACATTTGGCCCCCAAACCAAATCTGATAGTGTTATTTCTTGACAAATCATACTTTTTTTGGGGGGGCAGTTAATTTAAAAAGTAACATCACTTCTTAAAAGGGGAAGAGATTTTTAAAAACTATCAATATAATTAAATATAAAACATTAACCTACAATTACAATATTGTTATAAAATCACTCCCCCTTCTTACAATAACTTCTTTGAAACAGTTCTAAGACAGAGCGAATTCTTAGGACCATGTCAATGGAGGGGTTGAGAAACGAGCCCACACCCCTCCTTTTATACCTGACATCATGCCTCTGTTGTCAATTCCTCCAGGACACCGAACTGGGAGGGAGAACCCTTCTTTTTGCTAATACTTTTATCATTGAAGTGGAACCTCAGTTCTGGAATTGGTTATATGACAGTTTCCACGACAACAGGAGTGTGAGCTCTTTGAGAATAAGTCTTTCGCTTCAATTTATCGCATTCCTGACTTGAAATATGCTTGGAAAATGTTAGGTGTAGATGGGAGGATGAAACACTGAGTAGTAGTCTCCAAAAACAACTGTCAGAAATATTGACATGTATCAGAATTTCTTGATCAGTAACACAGTCCCAAATGAATCAGAAATCATAAGTGCTTTTAATTCTTAACACTCAATTTCAAAGTTCTTACTCAAGATCTCTTATTGGTGCTCGATTTCCACTAGCCTCAACAAGCCTTTCACTTAGGTAGCTTTTTAGATGGCTGTGGAAATAGTCCTCTTTGAAGTTATTCATCCTGCTGTTACTCTAGGGATCAGAGTAGTTTCTGTTTCCAGATGTTGAGCAGGTGCCACAATAAGTTTTTGCTAAATTCAAGTTTATGCAATTAATAGACCCTTTATTTGTGATCAAGATTAGAGTAATTCACTTTGTGTTCTTTTGAAACTTGATAACAACTGTATGAAAAATCTATTTTTTTTTAGATCAGATGCATTTAAAAATGCTTCAGAAAATAACGCAAGTGGCCAAATAGTTTTGTTTTGGGCATTTTTTGTTTGTCTGTTTTATAATGAATTTTTCTGAGCACAGCAGATGATGGCAGATTTCAGTTTATTAGACATAATACTCCCAACTCCTTAACCTCCAGAAAGGAGAATGATAGGAAGCCCGCTGAATTGTTGGTATAGTGAACCGTTGGCCATGCTTGTTGAATGATTTAGTCTGGTGTTTTTTTAGATGCAGCTGAGCAAAGCCTTGCTCGCTGTGGGTGTTCAGTAAAAACAATCCTGGGGTTAGGAACTTGCATTTTCAAAAAAATATAAAAAAACGCATACAGCGCAGTCTGAACAATGGAACTTTCTAATTTAGTGTCTTCGTGAGTTTTCTGTCTAAGTCATCTTTCTTCTTACTCCTTGGGTCACATGTACTCTTTCAGTAAGAAAATCTGTGTAGGTTTTTGTGCCAACCCTGAACGACCCTCTTAGAATTCAGCACCCTTCGCTTGTTTATCTGCATCTGCGTGGGGCCTCTCCATTCCTCCTCTCCCCGTGTTTTCATTTCAAATACACCACTTGCCGTGTTCTTCATAGAGGGCCAGCTTGCTTATTCATGAGAAGATGCTCTATTCCACTAGGAGCTCATGGGACTGGCCCATGGCGTTGTTTTAAAAATAGACCATGTTTCCTAAGGGGAATTCCATTTAGAATTCTGTTGTTCTCGCCTCCTTGGGCCAGTCTAGACATGGCCCTTTTAAACAGACCTTGAAATAACAAGTATGAGAGGAGGGTGTTGATCTGCACATTAATCACCCAGGAACGTTTATTTGAGTAATGAGAGGTCACTTAATTAATTAACTGAGCACACTTTTGGGTTTTTCTTTTTACTTTTTTTTTATGGGAGGTGGTGGTTTTTTTTTTTAAATGTGGTCATTGCCAGACTCTATTAGATGTCGTAGGTAGAAAGCAGAATGAAACCGAATGCCTGTTCTCAGGGGCTAACAGTGGACCAATGACCAACAACCAGTTTAGGACATACTATATCCTCTGGTGGGATCCCAGTTAAGCCAGTGACATGGGTCCCAAAAAAGTTTTATGAAGAGATGATGCCTGAACTGAACCTGGAAGGGGAGACTAAAAAGTTGGATATAAAAAGAGAATTCCAGACAGGGAGTAGCAGGCATGAGAATGGGGAACCTTAAAATACTGTGACAGAGCCTCGAATTATATGCATCTCCAGCCCTGGCTGGATAGCTGAGTTGGTTATAGAGCTTCATCCTGAAGCACAGACATTGCTGGTTCGATTCCTGTTCAGGGCACATAGAAACAGCTTGATGTTTCTATCTCTTTCTCTCTCCTTCCTCTCTTACTGACATCAATAAATATATGCATCCCCATATTAGTAACAAGAGTGAAAGAGAATGATAATAAATGACAGCCAGGAAAGAGGCCAGAGACAGGTCACGGCTCCCTTGGCCATCACGGTTGAGGATGATTTCAGGGCCAGGTTTTAGAACGTGCTGAATGCCGATGTTTGTTACTGAAGCAGGGAGCTTGCTTCCCCTCTCTCTCTGCCATGTGAAGACACAACAGTCAGAAAGAGGGCCCTCCCAGGAACCCAATCAGCCAGCACCTTTATCTGAAACTTCCCAGCCTCCAGAACTCTGAGAAATCAATGTCTGCTGTTGAAGCGCCCAGCTTATGGTCTTCCATTGTAGCAGCCTGAGCAGATGCTGGCAGTTCCTCATTCCTCTGCAAGTCATCACCAACATCTCCCATTTCTGCCCCCACCATCCATGACCCAATTGGGCCAGTTCTCTTTATTAGCATCCCACACTGTTCAGAACCATGGTATCCTGTCACTTGTCACCTGGATTCTTTTAATCATCTCTTCCTTGGTTCAGTTTTGTCCATAAGCTCACCAAAGACTTACAGAATAGGAGTGAGGGGCACCGGGCTGAGGTCTTTGTGTCTCTTTGCTCAGCGGGGAAAGCTCTTGCTTGCCCATAAGGCACTAAATTCCTGTTTATTCTTTAAGATCCCTTTGGGGGGCTGCCTCCTTTGAGCTGGTCTCCCGACTTCTCTCATTAAACACTCCCCGAAGCCTTTTGTTTCGACCTTTCTCGTACTGTTTAATTTTTAACTTGGTGGTCGTCTTTACATGGACAGGTGTGCAAAGACAGTGCCATGTACCTTGGAGGCACTCAAAACATAGTTATTGAATTTAACACATTGGGAGAAATCGTCCACACACAACTATGAACAAGGCTGACAGCAAGGGAAATGGGACAACATTGAAATAGAAAGTGGGGGCCCTGGCCAGTTGGCTCAGTGGTAGAGCGTCAGCCTGGTGTGCGGGGGACCCGGGTTCGATTCCCAGTCAGGGCACACAAGAGAAGCGCCCATTTGCTTCTCCACCCCCCCTCCTTCCTCTCTGTCTTTCTCTTCCCCTCCCACAGCCAAGGCTCCATTGGAGCAAAGATGGCCCGGGCGCTGGGGATGGCTCCTTGGCCTCTGCCCCAGGCGCTAGAGTGGCTCTGGTCGCGGCAGAGCGACGCCCCGGAGGGGCAGAGCATTGCCCCCTGGTGGGCGTGCCGGGTGGATCCCGGTCGGGTGCATGCGGGAGTCTGTCTGACTGTCTCTCCCCGTTTCCAGCTTCAGAAAAAAATACAAAAATACAAAAAAAAAAAAAAAAAAAGAAATAGAAAGTGGGGTGTGTCATAAGGAAAACACTTTTATTTTTGTCTTTTGCCCAAGGCAACCCTCCTAGGGGTGGGATCAATGTTTCTAACTCTTGATGTGGATATTCAAGTTACTAAAACATTGTGGGATCCACATCAGACTTGCCATGCTCATACTTCAGACGGTACTCTAAATGAGAAGCACAGACTTTTCTATTTGACTTGCACATATCTGTTGTTTTTGTGTTATCTTGGAGTGCTTGGTTTAATATGTCGGTTGTGTAACACAGACTTTGTTTAGTCATTGTCTGGGTTTCCTGGCATAGAGCTTCTAAAACGCTTCTCATTTCCTAAGTGACGGAAGTGTTTTCGTTTTTCACAAGGCATCAGGATCACACCTGAGTTTGTGTCAGTGAGGAATCTTCTGATGGGTTCACAGGGAGCTTCAGAGTGACGGCTGGTCCCCAGAAAGACCAACCACGTGACTAGGGAGTTGGGACCTAGACTCAGCCTGACCTCCACAGAGGGTGGTGAGGTGAGGTGGGGATTGAGCTCACCCACACAGCCAGTGATTTAGTTAAAAATGTCTAGGTAATGGAACCCCAATAAAAACTCTGGACACCAAGCCTTGGTGGAGCATCCAGGTTGATGAACACGTTGATGTGCACTGAATGAATGAGAAGCCCATAGAACCTCGGTGTTTGGGACCCTGCCAGACCTCACTCTGTGAATGTCTTCAGGGGATGGTCCTCCACATCCTTCATAATAAGACTGTGACAGTAAAGAGAGTGCTTCCTGAGTTCTGTGACTTGTTCTAGTGAGCGAGTAGACCTGAGTTCATTCATGAGACTCCTGAAATTGATAGCCGGGGAGTCAGAAACGTGGGTGACCTGAGCACTCAAATGCATGGGCTGGCAGCCGGAGCGGAGGCGTAGGGAGGACTGAGCCCTCAGTGACTTGTGAGGTGGGTTGCGCCAGAAAAAATTGCAGCATGCCAGGTGGGGTGGAAACAAACACAAAAAATGTCACAGAACGAAAGACATTTAGGTGATCGCAACAATGAAGCTGGGTTCAGTGGAAATTCTTTGGGGGGGGGCTACCACGAAATGAAATTGGTTTTTGCTTTCAAAAAAGGGCCTCACCAAGTAAGTAGATTTGCTAAAAGTTTCAAAGTATTAAGTATCAATTTCTATGTATTTGGTTCTTTTTCATAGTGTTTAGGAAGTGATTCTGTTAGCAGTCAAGGTTGCTTAATTTTTAGAATTACATTTCCACTTTTTTAAATGAAATAATTTATTGTATTTTTCAATCATAGTTGACATTCAATATTATTTTGTATTAATAACAGTTTTGTATTAATAATAATTCAGGTGCACAGCATGGTGGTGAGACAATTGGACACTTTACAAAGTGGTGCCACTGATATACCCAGCACCTACCTGGCGCTATCCGTAGTTATTACAGTATTATTGACTACCTCCCCTAGGTTGTGCGTGACATCCCTGTGACTATTTTATAACTGCCAACTTGTACTTCACCTCTAGTACCTGTTGGTTTTTATTGTTAGGTTTTTACCGCTCTCTTGCTTGTAAACACCTACTACACGGCTGCAGAGAAGGAGATCTCGTCGAAACTGGAGACGAGGCTTCCACCATGTTTGCCAAGGAGAGAGGGGAGAGCTTAGTGGGTCACAGAGTCCTGCCTAAACTAAACCTGTCTGGGAACCATTAGGAGGCTGCGGGGGGGGGGGGTGTCACAGGAAGACATATGACTTTTCTCTTCCCCATTTCTCTTCAGATGTTATGGTTTGTCCTTTGTCACCCAAATGGGCTCTCTCTTTCATCCTCTGATGGTTAGGTTTGACGGCATCTTTGAAGACTGGGCTTCCTTCTGTCTCCTTTCTCTTCATCATCCTGAGTGCTGTTTCCACTCTGCAGTGGGGCCCGTGGCCACCCTGACCTTCAGATCTTCTTGCTTTCATCACTGCATGGACATCACGCCATTGCCACGCAAACACCCATTTGCTTTCTTAGCTCAGTTTCCCTGCATGATTTCTTTTTTTATTTTTGGAGAGGTCAAAAGCAAACTTCTGAGAAATGTCAGACCAACCCAATTTTCCCCTTGAGGGTTCTTTTTTTTTTTTTTTTTGTATTTTTCTGAAACTGGAAATGGGGAGAGACAGTCAGACAGACTCCTGCATGCGCCCGACCGGGATCCACCTAGCACACCCACCAGGGGCGATGCTCTGCCCACCAGGGGGCGATGCTCTGCCCCTCCAGGGGGTCGCTCTGCTGCGACCAGAGCCACTCTAGCGCCTGGGGTAGAGGCCAAGGAGCCATCCCCAGCGCCTGGGCCATCTTTGCTCCAATGGAGCCTTGGCTGCGGGAGGGGAAGAGAGAGACAGAGAGGAAGGAGAGGGGGGTGGAGAAGCAAATGGGCGCTTTTCCTATGTGCCCTGGCCGGGAATTGAACCCAGGTCCCCCGCACGCCAGGCCGACGCTCTACCGCTGAGCCAACCGGCCGGGGCCCCCTTGAGGGTTCTTAACCCAATGTCCTTCCTTTTATTCTTATTCTATCACCCAAGGTAAGAAAATGGACTTCACTCTTTTCCTTTAACCCGATCCTCTGCTCATCAATAAATATTGATATCAATTTCTTCTCACTGGAGGGAGTTTTAGTCTTTGGGTAATAAGAAGTTGTCAAATCCTTGTACCCAAAGGCAAAAAAAAAAAAGAAAAGAAAGAAAAAAAAGAAAAAGAAATCAGAATACAGCTTACCACATATGCTCAGGCAATCACATTTCTTTTTAGAGGTTGATTTATTTTATTTTTCAGTTAATGTGCTTTTCTTTCATAAACATAGTTAGCTGCAGGGGGTCAGGTTTCACTGAACAGAATACAGCCTTCCTATACAATTTAGTATGGTGAGACAAAAGCACAAACCTGGTTCACCTCATCTCTGTTTACATGAGTGTAATTTTGTAGATTTTTATATCTCAAAAACCATTTTACATGTTCAAACTCAAAGCACTCCTTGGTTGATTCATACAAATTTTCAAAGTTAATATTGTTGGGCATTTCCTGCCTGTGGAGCAGTTTTGTCTCCTTGACTGTATTAGCTCACCCACACTTCCTGTCTGTCCTCTTCTTTGTCCCCCTGTGAAGAGGAGACAAATGTCAGCAGTGAAAGGAGCCATCCTAATAAATTCGCCCGGATTGGTGAAAACCCCAATTTGTCAAGTCACAGGAATGTGGTATAAAAAACTTTCTAATCAGTATCTTTTTTCTTTTCCTGATTGTAAAAGTAACACATGTCATCACAGGAAATTGAACCACACATGACAGTTATACCACCGTGTGACAATAGAAAGGAACGTCCAGCCCTCTTCTTTGGGGGCTTCATATGCACACGAATATGTAGTTGTTTGCCCAACAGACTTGAGATCCTGCTTATAACTGCTTTTTATTGATTTCAGTTAAAATTATTTATTTTGGGAGGGCAGAGAGAGAGAGAGAGATAAAAACATTGATTTGTTGTTCCATTTATTTATGCACTCATTGGTGGCTTCTTGTAGGTGCCCTGAGTAGGGATCGAACTCATAACCTTGGTGTATCAGGACAAGCTCTAATCAACTGAGCTACCTGGCCAAGGTTTTATTAATATTTTTTGTTCTCAGTGGACACTAAAGAAATCAGAATGAATTTACCTGATTCTTCTCCCTCTTTACATAAAATGAGCACATGGAAAGAGAAGGTAGTAAATGGTGTCTTGTTTGCTGTGTCTCAGTGCTTTCCTTCTGTTTCCTTCCTACTTGTGATAGTCTTTTCAAATATCAGCTAGAGCCCAAAGTATTACCGAATCAAAATGAAGTTTGTTTCTGCTTTCACCAGGACTCTTACGTCACATAGATCCAACTGCCAGCAGAGCCAAGTAAAACAGAGTTACAAATCTCCTGGTACCATGAGCTACACCAGCCCTAATTGGGAATTTTTGTTTGTTTGTTTGTCTGAAAAGATTTGCTACAAACATTGATTTCCTTGTGTGTAGGTATTGTTTCAACATTGATTTGATTGCTAGTGCATCAGCCACAAGGTGCAGGAAATGCTCGTGCATAAGACACTTTTCATGCGCTTGTTTCTAAATCAATGTGAAAGGGAGATCTAAGGGTGCTTCCTCCTACTCAGGGACAGGAAGAGAGACTTATAAAGTTCCTATTGCCTGACCAGGCAGTGGCATAGTAGATAGAGCATCAGACTGGGATGTGGAAGGATCCAGGTTCGAGACCCCAAGGTCGCCAGTTTGAGCCTGGGCTCATCTGGTTTGAGCAAAAAGCTCACCGGCTTGGACCCAAGGTCGCTGGCTCCAGCAAGGGGTTACTCAGTTTGCTGAAGGCCCATGGTCAAGGCACATTTGAGAAAGCAATCAATGAACAACTAAGAAGTTGCAACGCGCAACGAGAAAGTAATGATTGATGCTTCTCATCTCTCTCCATTCCTGTCTGTCTGTCCCTGTCTATCTCTGTCTCTGTAAAAAAAAAAAAAAAAAAAAAAAAAAATAAAGTTTTCTATTTGTCGCCTGCCTCTAGTTTCGACAGTGTTAGGTACTCTATATACTAAATCTCTACAACAACTCTATTGGGTAAGTGCCCGTCCTATGTCGACTAAATTCTCTTAATTCTGTCTCTTGATAGATGCATTGTATTACATGCATATAGATAAGAAATAGACTTATCTTTCTTACCTAACAATGTGCGGGAAGACAGTCTGGGACTGGCTCTAGGAAACGGAAAAGGGTCCACAAAGGAAGCAGGGGAGATGTCATACCAGGCTCAATGCTGCCCTGGGCAAGTGAGGATCATCTCAGGAACAATGGAGGGAGAATCAGTTTTCTCCTTTTGCTGGGACTTCTCCTTTCCCATCACCACCCCTTACTCATCTAGTGTGGAGTCCTGTCTTGTTTGGATTTCTGTGGTTCTCTTAGACTTGGTCACTTTAGCCTCCAGTCTCACACACCTCCAGTCCACTCCTCATGCTTCAACCAGACCACAAACAGGAGCGACTCAACGCACTTTCTTACAGCTCTTCTGTGGCTTTTCGTTGCTCTTAGGATAAAATTCAAACTCCTTCCAATGATCTTCAAAGGCCTTCAAGCTTTGGACATCATGCCGTCTTCAATGTCCCCGGTTCACTCTTTGTTTTAGCCAAGTGCCTTCCAGTGCCTTCCATGTGCCCTAGTCTCTCTCAACGATCAGCCTTATTGAACCTTCTTTTGACTTTTTCAAGAGAAACTGTAATTATAGATTTGAATATAAATTACCATTTTAAACATGAGCCAACTGTGTCGCCAAATAAAACGTCACTGTTGATGAAATCTAGGTCAGCAGCGGCTGGTGCCCCCCCCCCCCCCCAAGTCTCTGTTCCCGGTCCTTTGTCCTGAAATAGCCTTTCCTCTCTCTGCTGAACTCATGGCGCCCCAAGCCCTTGCTTTCTACTTGCTGTTTGTCTAACGTCTCATGTTTCAGGTCACACTTTATTGACCGTCTCCTCCTAGGAGTGCCTCTGAGCCTCCTGGCCATGACCTGTTCTTTCAGCATCCACATGTAACTGGCCTGTGGAGGCCAGACTGGGATTTGAACCCAGGTGACTGTGTCTGGCTCTTCCTTGTTCATTTTCCTTCTTTACCTCTGGGGGTCAATCCTGCCCGAAGTGACGAATGTACACTCCGTCACCTGCTTTCAGGTATGCCTGGGGCAGCTCTGCCTTCACCCCTGGCGCACAACCGCCTTGGTTCCAAAGGTCTGTGGTCACGGAACACCTGGGAGAGGAGGAGATATATCGCCAGAATTCAGTTACCACGGCCAGAAAACCAACACAGTCTGCACTGGGGGTGAGGGGCAATTTAACGCATTGAATGTGACTCTCTATCTGCAGAGTCCTGGGTGCCTTCGTCGTGACTGCCCTGCGGTGGCTGCTGGGCACTGGGTTTACAGCCGCCCCCAGGGGGCTTAAAGTCCATCTGGCTAGAGCCAAGCAAACTCTCAGGTCCATCCCCAGACCCAGAGGAGGACACAGGGTGCGTGGCAAAGGAAGGCACGGCCATGAAGATGGTGGGAGAAGGCACTGGGTTTTCTTGTTGGGGAGTGTGACGAGCTTTGTCTCTGATGGGACCGGTGACCTGGGCACTGGTGGTCGTCCCTCTCCGGCAGATGCCGCCTGGGGCGGTCCCGCGGCTTCATTTGGGAGGAACATGTGTTGGCACCGTCCTTTGCTGGGAGCCAATGGCACTGTTTGTGGCTTGTCGAGGTTTTCAGGAACGGGAGCCATCTTGGGCCCGGCCCTCTGTTTGGACAAACAGGAAGGTGGTGACTCAGCGTTCCGCAGGGCCCGGTGGCCCAGAACTTCCCAGGGCCCTCAGCTGCCTGTGGACTGTGCTGCCCTGGACACCTCTCTCTCTCTCCCCGAGAGGATTTCCCATGCTTCCGTCCTTCACCCTCAAAAGGGAAGCTCGTGCCGCGGCTCCCCTGTTTACTTGCCAAGTTCCCTCTCCCCTGGGCCCCTTTTCTCCTTTCTTCTCAAAAAAGGAAGCATTGTGGTTTCTCGGGCAGGAATCTAGGTCTCAGTTTTTTCCAAACTTGGCGAGGACTCCTGGCCAAGTTCCTCGTGGGCGGTCTGGTTTGGTTCCAGGTGCTGTTTGGGGCCATCTGTAGCCAGAGATCCACCAGTCTCTTCCCAGGGCTAGGAGAATGCCACGTGGGTCCTCTGCTTCGTGGTCTACTGTGTCTCAGTGGCATGCCCATCCCTGGGTGTAGGAAAGCCCTGGCGCTTAGAGGGCTCCCCGCCGAGCCTTCTGAACATGCTGCGAGAGTTCTGCAGTCTGGGCCCAGGGCTCCTGGGCCCTCCGCGGCCAGCTCTGCGGAGGCTGGTGATGCTGAGCCTCTCTCTCCCCCACATGCCAAGGTGTCTCCTAACTATTTATTGAGTTGGACTGCCCTGCAGCTGAGACAGTGGCATTCTGAGAGGTCAAGGACTTTGCCTCAAGTCACACAGCTTAGTAAGAGAGAGAGAGAGAGAGAGAGAGAGAGAGAGAGACTGAACTCAGAAGTTGAATTCAGCTTCTCTGACTTCACTGCATGGTATTCATCTCACATTCCAAGTTGAATTTTTAAAATGGAGTTAATAGGAATGTTTCACGTCAACTTGCCATGGATTGTGGACCAAGGGGGTATATCTGTGGTGGACTGAGCAGCCAGGATAGTTCCTGTCTCACCGACATGTTGGAATGGTTTAGAACAGGGGTCCCCAAACTACGGCCCGTGGGCCACATGCGGCCCCTTGAGGTCATTTATCCGGCCCCCGCCACAATTCCAGAAGGGGCACCTCTTTCATTGGTGGTCAGTGAGAGGAGCACACTGACCATCTCATTAGCCAAAAGCAGGCCCATAGTTCCCATTGAAATACTGGTCAGTTTGTTGATTTAAATTTACTTGTTCTTTATTTTAAATATATTTGTTCCCGTTTTGTTTTTTTACTTTAAAATAAGATATGTGCAGTGTACATAGGAATTTGTTCATAGTTTTTTTTTTTATAGTCCGGCCCTCCAACGGTCTGAGGGACAGTGAACTGGCCCCCTGTGTAAAAAGTTTGGGGACCCCTGGTTTAGAATGTTCAAGAAGGCAGTGGGGTTTGCCTGACCACGAGTGTTGTAGCCTAAACTCTCTGCAGTATCCTTGTCACCAGGGAGGAAGAGGGTCAGATAGAGGGGAAAGTCGAGGTCAGTCACCCCGGAACATTCTGCCTGGTAGCCTTGCATGATGGTAATTTTCCCCATCAGCTTTGTGGTCAACCACCAGAGCCCTTTGCTCACACAGCCCACTTTTTGCATGTACAGAATGTCCCCGGTCTGAGGAACTAAACATGTTAGGAAAGACAGTCCAATTCAGCATGTTTCAGCCCAAAGCTTGACTGATAGGTGAACTCATGAAAGGTTCCCAGCACTAGTCTAAACAAAAACATTCAAATAGCAAAAACCCTCCCCCGCCCCATCTCCAAACAAAGAAGGAATGTGCACAAGTCCGGTTCTTGTTTTCAGCAGAGATCTGGGTAAAGCCAACGTGGAAACTTTGCTATCACCTGTTTGTATCTGACTGACAGCCACATGTATTCATTGCATTTGGTGCCCCTTATAGAATGACCCTGTTCATACCGGTAGGCAGGGTACTCTCTACATCCTATTTCTGAAAACCTGTTTTCAAACAGAACTTTCCAGAAAGACCCCCACAGTTGTGGATGACTTTGTTTGCAGCTTGGAAGCCTGAGTGGTTTATCCCAGGCATACCTTTTGTCCTCCCCAAAGTGGCCAACTGCAACCTGACTTTCTGTTCTGTGGCTCCTTGGGGACAGGAAGGCGTTAATCGGAGGGCCTTTTAAAAATATGGGATTAATGTCGTCATTTTCTTCCCAGAAGGCAATTGACTATGTCTGTGAAGCCCAGTCTTGCTTATTTCCCAACCCTATTGTATGCATTCCCTTGGAAAAGAACACAGGTACAGTAATATTCTGTGTGGCAGTGATTGAAAAAAAGGAAGAAGTCACCCAAAATACACACACTTGTGGCTTTTCTCATTATGGTTTTCTTACATCACAGAGGTATAGCAAAACATTCACTTCCTCTGTATTTGAAAGAACCTGTTATGTATTTTTTAAAATTTTTTTTAAATTTTATTTATTCATTTTAGAGAGGAGAGAGAGAAAGGGAGAGAGAGAGAGAGAGAGAGAGAGAGAGAGAGAGAGAGAGAGAAAGGAGAGAGAGACAAGGGGGAAGAGCTGGAAGCATCAACTCCCATATGTGCCTTGACCAGGCAAGCCCAGGGTTTTGAACCAGCGACCTCAGCATTTCCAGGTCGACGCTTTATCCACTGCGCCACCACAGGGTGTTATGTATTAATTGGTGTTCTCCAAGACTTGGACCGGGGTGTTCATTCTTCTTTTTGTGGCCTTTAAATCATAACACAATTAGGCCATGTGAAGCCATGGAAAGACCCATCATCGTGTCCAAAGAAGATTTAGATTGAAAAAGGATGAGAAGTGACAACTCTCAACTTCACTGTACTTGAGATCTGTAGAAATCAGAGGTATCCCAGACAGTCTGGTATGCACCAGTCTCTGATTGAACAGGAGAGCAGCCAGAGGGCAAGTTCTTACAGGGTTCTGAGAGCCAAAGACACAGGCAACCACATGCACACTTTCTGCTGAGATTTCTGGTTAGACTCCAGATGCTTTTTTATATTCAGTGAGAGGAAGGGAGGCAGAGACAGACTCCCGCATATACCCTGACCAGGGTCCACCCAGCAAGCCCATTAGGGGGCGATGCCCTGCCCATCTGGGGCATTGCTCTGTTGCTCAGCAACTGAGCTCTTCTTAGTGCCTGAAGCGAGGCCATGGAACCATCCTCAGCGCTGGAGGCCAACTCGCTCCAGTCGAACCATGGCTGCAGGAGGGGAAGAGAGAGAGAGAGAGAGAGAGAGAGAGAGAGAGAGAGAGAAAAGCAAGAGGGGGAGAGGTGGGTGCTTCTCCTGTGTGCCCTGACTGGGAATCAAATCTGGGACATCCACACACCAGGCTGATATTCTACCACTGAGCCAACTGACCAGGGCTGACTCCATATTCTTAAAGTTGGAAGAGATAGTTGTCACTGAGACTCTCCTACCAGCTCTCTCTGATAGCTGAACATTCCCAGATCTCATACAGGAATGGTTCAGTAAACACCACAATAATGTATCTGCAGAGTTTAATTTTTATATACTTTTTTTTTTTTTTACCTAAAGGGATTTCAATAAGCATTCTAGTACAGTCCCGTTGTCCTCAGGCTCTGGAGGGGTAAGACTTGAAAATAGAGGATCCACAAGATAATTCCATCACCCACCCACCTTTTTTTTTTTTTTTTTTTTTTTGTCAATGAACATTGACAACTTTCTTCTCTCAGACTTTTCCTTCATCTTTTATTTAGAAAGCTGCCTCTCCATTGTGGTTTTTCTCTCTCCTGTGTCCCTAGGATGAAGATCAAAGACATAGTTCAGGTCACTTATCTTCACTCAACCAAGCTACTTTGCTAATTCAAGTGTGATTATTCACGAGTTTCTACCAGTAAGCGATGACTCATTAATTGTCTTACCCTGGAGGACCTGTGTCACTTTGGATGTTCCATATTAATGCAGGCTTTTTAATTTCGCTCCTCTCATCCTTTTCAGACCAACAGGGTCTGCCCCGAGTAGCTCTTCATCTGCCATGACATCCGGTGCACAATCCACTCTCATTCACTTGAAGGAGGAGCAGGAGCAGAGAGCCTATCTCACGTGCGTTGGTGTTCCCGGCTGTGCTTTGCACAGTTCGTGTGCGGCCAGGAAACCATGTAAGGAGACCTCTTTGGCACGCACTAGCTACGTGGACTTGGACAAACCACTTGACTCTCCACACTCTGTTTCCTCACCTGTAAACACGCGAGGCCCCAGATGTTCCCATCTTTGTTTTTCATGGTTAGATCAGCTCATCTCATCCACCCAGTGTAACCGTGACTTCATGAACACAGGGCTTGGTCTTCCCAGAATCCACAGCAAACTCCCTGAGGATGTTGTGTGCCTTTTCTTTCTAATCATGCCCCCCTATTCTCTTTAAATAAGGACTATGAAGGTAGAATGAGAAAAGCTAAGAAGATGTTCCAGTTTTAGCAAGAGGGAAACTTGTCTTTTCTGAGAGGTGTTTGCTAAAACTTAACATTTTAGGGGAAAGGGGAAAAAACCCCTGAAGGACAATTAGCTTTTCATACCCTCCCTGCAGAATGTTGTCTTGATATATCACCTCTGTATTGAAATTATCTTTGTACGTTTCATCCACTCTTGGCAAACCACCTGTGAGCATTGACTAGGTCTCTCTCAATTATCTTTGTATCCCTAGAACCCAGAGGGTACAAATATTAAATGCAGGTGCAGGTAAGTCTGCGAAGGAGGGAGCAGGATTAGGAGAATGTCCTTGGACTCCAAACGCAGTGCTCCTTTCGATGTGGCACTTGATTGCATCACATCATTAACAACCTTTACCATGGTACCAAGGAATCGTTAGTTATCAGCTGGTAGCAACAATGGTGAGGACCTCAAATTATTTCATTTTGATTAGTTTGACATGCCAGGACCCAGTCTGCTGCAGGATCTGGTGAGTCTGGGTATCCAGGAGTGAGTATGGCAATTCTCTGTCTCAAAGACTTGGTTTAATAAATTATTGGGCAGTGGGGGGAGGGTGGGGAGGGAACGAGAAAGAGACTTAGAAGTTAATACTTCCAATCTTCTCTTAAAATAACTTTGTTTGAGTAAGGACCAGATGGCCTAAAAGATATTTTAAATTTTATCCCTAGATAAAAGCTAGCTACAGGAGAGATATCCTAAGCTACATTTTTCTTACTTTACTTTGAAAAGATAATTAAAAAAAAAATCAAAGGAGTGAGAGGTATTATATAATTTCATTCAGGAAATTGTTTGAAGTAATTTTATCTGAGGCAATAATGACTTCAAGAAAAGCAGAAAACAAGAAAAATAAACAAAGGTACTGATAAACTAAATCAAATATGTAGTCTTGGATTTTGTATCTAGGTCAATATCAATATAATTTCTTGTTTGTTTGTTTTTTAGTATTTGATGAAATTAAAAGCTCAAATAGGTTTATGCTATAATTTGACTGACTACTGTTTCAAATTCTTATCCCTCTCTATATAGGTA
This sequence comes from Saccopteryx bilineata, assembly GCF_036850765.1. Classification (NCBI taxonomy): domain Eukaryota; kingdom Metazoa; phylum Chordata; class Mammalia; order Chiroptera; family Emballonuridae; genus Saccopteryx; species Saccopteryx bilineata. Next base: position 236,377,402 of record NC_089490.1, on the reverse strand, counting down.
TCGGCAACATTTTTGTATCCGGCTGGTACAATTTTTATAACATTGAGAAAGAGGAAGGGAGAGAGAGGGACGAATACACATGGAGAGAAACACTGATTTGTTGCTCTACTTATTCATGCCTTCATGGGTTGATTCTTATATGTTCCCTGACTGGGGATTGAACCCACAACCACGGCACGTCAGCACATCAGGACAACACCGGGATCAGGGCCTGGCTTGTTTAATTTGAAAAAGTAATTTGCTTCAAACTGCTTTCTCATATTTATATAAAAAATGATTTATATAGGGTGTAGGAGGCTTTTTTCTTTCTCAGGTCAAGCACCCGTTAATTTGAGTAGAAAGAAAACCTTGAGACTTATTTTGTAAAAGAAATTGCTTAAAATGCTTTAGAAACAGAAAATACAAGTCACTAACCTAGTCTCGAGAGTTTTTACATTTTTTAAAAGAAAGGCAGCTACGTGCTTTCTACTTTCTAGCTCAGTGCAGTTAATAGAGGGGTTTTTTTCTTCTTTTGAAAAAGAAGGTGTTTCGATCAGAGTCCTATTATATGACAAGATGACTTATGATCTTAACTCTGGTGTTCCGCTCCGTTTAGCACCGTTAGCCTGAATAGAGTCACCAAGCTGGTCGCCCTGCAGCTGAACCACACTGCAGACGCCAGCAAGGAAAACGGAAAGGTCGGAACAGAAGACAAAGAAAGGAAGGAGAAAGAGGAGGGAGAGGGAGAGGAGGAAAATTCATTTCTCTCAAGATGAGTCAAGTGTTAAAAGAGGCCTTCATCAAAATATAAGATATACATGTATTAGCTCTATATTTAAAAAAAAAAGATTTTATTTAATCACTTTCTTTTTAGAGAGGAGAGGAGAGAGAGAGAAGGGGGTGGGAGGAACAGGAAGCATCAACTACCGTATGTGCCTTGACTAAGCAATCCCAGGGTTTCCAACCGGCGACCTCAGTGTTCCAGATTGACACTTTATCCACTGCGCCACAATAGGCCAGACATTTTGCTCCACATTTATAAAGTTTTAGAAACTGGAAATATTGTTTTCCTAAGGAATTTTGATGACTATAAATGGGGAAGGAGGACAATTGATGAGACAGAGGTCAGGTAAAACCAGGTTTAAATTAACTTCAGGAAAGCTTTTAAGAGAAAAAACTTATCCTAACAATAAATACATTTCGAGGACTTGTGTGAGAAGTGAGAAAAGGCAGTCTCATCACTATTCTAGAGATGCTCTTCCCCAAGTGAGCAGTCAGGCAGGCTGGCTTGTCCTGTGCACCTGAGGTCTGTGTCCAGCAGGGGCAGGTCTGAGCCAGCCTGCTTCTGCTGGACCCCCAGGATGAACTGCACGTGGAAGGGAAAATTTGTTACTCTTAAAACAAAAACAAAAACAAAAAACAAAAAACAAAAGCTGCAAAGACAAGGACCAAAAGGTAAGCCTTCTGAATAGACATCGTAATCTCTAATTCCGACTTGGACAGGCTCTGAGACACGTGTGGGTGCAACTGTCTGTTTCACTGTAGCTTAGTCATGAGAACAGCCAGTGTGTATTATTATATAGAAGACAACTATCAATGTGGGGAGTGTCAGCTTTCTAATCTTCATGCTTATTAGTGTTTATTTTTATGTTAGCAAATTATTGCTGAAGAGATGACTAGCTCCCTGTAGTCAACTGCTGATTCGTAATTACGGTAATTTCAATACTCTGTCAGCTACATTAAAGTCCAACTCCCTTATTTTATAGATGATACAGCTGGAGCCCCAGAGAGATAAGAAATTTCTCTGAAGTTCACACAAATAATCCAAGCCAGAATTAGCCTGGAACCCAGACTTTTGACTTGAAGCTCAACAGCTTCAGGTTTCTGACAGATTAGTTCTTATCGTTACTGGTGAAGGAAGTTTTTCTTCTGAGATGTCAAGTTCTTTTCATGTTATAGGTTATTACTAGCAACATTGAATCAATTCCCTAGACTAATGTTATTATCTCCATTTGAATGTACTATTTATGGTCATTTTAAAAAAAAGGTGGATTGTTTAGAGGCGTTTTATTTTCCTGGAGCACAGGAGATATGTGAAAATCACAAAAATGCAATAGAAAGAAGCTAGACCCAGGAGGTTGGATTATTGTTCTGTCTTAACCACTGAGCCTGCAGAAGTCACTTAACCATACAACTTTTTAAGTTTTTCAAGCCCTAGAACGGAGATCATAACATAGGCGTGGCCAACAGTTTTTGCTCCTGGGCCAGATTAGAAAGAAAACTTTTTTCACGGGCCAGACGAAATATTAAAATTAAAAAATGTTAAATACAAAAATGATTCGTTTAAGTAAACAAAATTTTATTATGTAATTTGTTTATGAATAAATGTAAGTAATTTAGTACAACAAATTAACAAAAAAACTAATGTGACGTGTTGAGGCGCTTTGCATTATCTATTATTTTTTAAATATCTGGCTTTATACTTGTAGTAGTCATTCTTAACACAGCCTCCAAATGTAAATCATTCAGTCTTGATCTTGTTGTACTTTTATTTAGATTCATTAAAGAAAAAGTTTGTTCACAAATATAAGTTGAGCTGAAGATTACTGAAGATATTGAATCAATAGTTTATGTATAACGATTTAAAGGTACCACTTATTTCATTTCTACAGCGCGTCATGCGGAGAATATTAAAAATTTAATCGTGGGCTTCATAAACTCATTACATGGGCCGGATCTGGCCCGTGGGCCGTATGTTGGCCATGCCTGTCATAACACCTACTTACATCTCTCCCAAGGACAGTATGAAGATCAAATAAACTAATAACACGATAAAAACATGTTCGACGAGTGTACTGTACTTCATGTTTAAGACAAAGCTGGAGAAGTTTCCCAGAGATCATTCAATCATGTGGGAACGTGATTAGACTGACCAAATGACAAACCTAGAAAGAGATATTCATAGTGTTTTCTTTGGGAGTTTCTTCATGTCTGGTTGGCTGATAGATACCATTGATGACTGTACAGGCGCAGTGATAAAAATAAACATCCTATTTACTTTGTAACGCATTTCTGATAAAACACAGCAGTATGAGTCTTAAAGAGTGACGGGTGGCAGGTAATTAACAGTATGCCACATTTTATCACATCCTAAGGAAGGCTGGGCAGAACTGACTCATGTCCACTGCACATGGTGTTCTCATTTAGCAGACAGGAACACAGTGGGCTCCGGACAGTGGAGACGAGAACATTTTCTATTAATTTTAAGGAACTCATACATTGTTTGCACAGCTGTTCTGCCGTGTTCCTTTGACAGGAGGCAGGAATTACTTTCAAGTCCCTCAGTAATTATCATAATAAAATAAATATAATAGCTGTAATTAATTGGTCTCTAATTTCATGCCAGTCACCATGCAAGGAGTAGACCTGTATTACTTCTAATTCTCAAAGGAACCCCATGAAAGGTGGGTGTCATCACACCTACTCTGCTTCATAATCCCTATAGAAAAAAATGCGAACTTGAATGTCTGAGTTTGCATTTGTACCATGGGAGGGACGCTTGTATCTCATTTTTCCTCATGACTGTTCTCTTGGCTAGAGGCCAGCATTGTTCGTCCCGACTAGCACATATCCGAAGACACGATGAGGTTAAAGAACATGCTCACCTATCTGAGGCAGGTCCATGACAGGGCATTCATTTCATTTTAGGCTATTGTATTTATTTTATTTTATTTTATCAGACCAATGGTTTTCAAAGGAACCGACTCAACATGGGCTGTGCTGTCAGGAGGAACCCTGTGTTGGTCCATGTGAGTAGGGAATGACTCAAAATCAGAACTCTGAACAAGCCTCTCTGGAGGGTTTGGGGGTGTAGTTTCCTTCTCTTTTCTCTCCACTGCTATCTCTGCATCCCAATTACTACAGGTTTCAATAGTTCAAATAACTTATTACTAGCTTACCTATATTATCTTACTTAATCCCCTCAGCACCCTGGCCTGAGGTACTGGGTTTTTTTGTTTTTGTTTTTTTTGGTGGTGGTGTGGGGGAGGGCTGGGAAGAATAGAAACAGAGAGGACAAACTGCAGAGAAAACGAGACACAGACGTTCTTAAGCCAGGCATTCCGTCTTTAGCCTCGTATGGATTCTCGGGTTACGGCCTCCATGGTGGAGGAGGGACTGGTTGCTCATCTGCTGTCTTTTTTTTTTTTTTTTTTTTTCTGTATTTTTCTGAAGCTGGAAACGGGGAGAGACAGTCAGACAGACTCCCGCATACGCCCGACCGGGATCCACCCGGCACGCCCACCAGGGGTAAAGCTCTGCCCACCAGGGGGCGATGCTCTGCCCCTCCAGGGCATCGCTCTGCTGCGACCAGAGCCACTCTAGCGCCTGGGGCAGAGGCCAAGGAGCCATCCCCAGCGCCCGGGCCATCTTTGCTCCAATGGAGCCTTGGCTGCGGGAGGGGAACAGAGAGACAGAGAGGAGGGGGGGGGTGGAGAAGCAAATGGGCGCTTCTCCTGTGTGCCCTGGCCGGGAATCAAACCCGGGTCCCCCGCACGCCAGGCCGACGCTCTACTGCTGAGCCAACCAGCCAGGGCCTCGTCTGCTGTCTTGTCTATTCTTCTGCGGACCCACAGGGCCGGGGAAGGGAAGGTGCAGGGGGTTCAGAGGAGGCAAAAACCCTGGTTTTCTGCCTAACCTGGGATTATTGCAGGTAAGTTATAAAAAGGCTTGGCAATAGCTGGCCACATGGCGAGCTGTATAAATGGGGCGATTGGACTCTTTGAATCCTTTATTTACCAAGTAGCTTGGCTAAGATACTGAGAATTCAGACACAAAACTTGAAGTAGGTGGCACATTGGGAAGTCCAGTGTTAAGGAAACTCTTGGTGGACTTATGGAGGCAATGTTTCAAAGCACATAGCTAGGGAGTCATGACCAGCATTCGGGTGTGTTTTTAGAGTGAACTAAAACTCTATTCTGGATAGATTTTTAGCCTAGTCTTTGCAATAGAATTTCCTTTACTTAATTTCCCTCTAATCTCTCATATTTAATCCTAAATGCCCAGCTCAACATCAGCCCTGTGTCTGAGCTAATTTGCCTGTGGCTCTATGGGCTAACATACAGTTCTTTGTCTAGTCTGGGATGGAATGTATGTAAGAGCTTCAAAAATATGTGATTAATGAGTAACTGTACACATTAAAAAAGAATGTTTTCTTTTGGTACAGTTATGACTTTCAGCAGCTGATTGGGTGTGTCGATAAATCACTTTGTCGTGCTGATTGGGGAACTCAAAGTAAAGTCTACAAAAGGGAAGTGCTTCATCAATCCGATGTTATTGCCCAAACATCCCTACTTCTCTGCTTCATATCTAACACAGCAGATGTCAGTCCCTTATTCCAAGCGGCACCTCATCTTCCTGATATGTGGCTCTGACTCGCCTGATGGATTATTGATTGCTTTCTGATCCCTGCCCCCCACCTCCACGGTGAGAACTCAGCAGATGGATAGCTCTTTGTTTTCCAGTCTGTTAGAATGCCAGAGGAATGTTTGTTTCATTTTCAATTACCAAGGCATGTGATAAAAATAAAAGTTAATTATATATGTAATCATTGGTAGTAAAGAAATAATTTGGTTATCGTCTGACTCGAACCATATTTCTATTCTATAGGTTTGATATAGGCAACTGTCTCTCATTTCTAGGGCAATCTATTTGATTTACTAGTGACTTGAAATGTGTTTAATGGAATTCTGTTTTATTTTGTCTCAAAATTCATTTAAAAATTTGAATTTTATGTGTTTTTTTTTTTAATTCATTGAAGTGTTAAAAAAGTGTTAAGTGGATACTGTTCGTCAATCTTGGGTTACATTGTTCAGAGGTTTAAATACATTTAGTATCAGGCTCTAGGGAATTATGATATAAAATTGCATAGTTCGATGTTTGTCTTGGTTATTTTACCACCCCATAAGCAAGGCAATACTGAGCATGTTTGTACGCCTTACAGACTTTTTTTTTTTTTTTTTTTACAGAGACAGAGAGAGGGATAGACAGGGACAGACAGACAGGAATGGAGAGAGGTGAGAAGCATCAATCATTAGTTTTTCATTGCACGTTGCAACACCTTAGTTGTTCATTGATTGCTTTCTCATATGTGCCTTGACCGCGGGCCTTCAGCAGACTGAGTAACCCCTTGCTGGAGCCAGCGACCTTGGGTTCAAGCTGGTGGGCTTTTTGCTTAAACCAGATGAGCCCGCGCTCAAGCTAGCAACCTCGGGGTCTCGAACCTGGGTCCTCTGCATCCCAGTCTGACGCTCTATCCACTGCGCCACCGCCTGGTCAAGCTACACCTTACAGACTTTTAAAGGTCACCTGGGCTGCACTCTGGTTCTCCTCTCTTTATCGAAAAACTATTTAGGAAAAAAAAAAAGCTGCCTTAGAAAACAACTAATGGCGCATTTTCCTCAGGTCTACAACAGGAAAATGGAAAATAGTTCAGGGAATAAAAGCTAAAGTTAAAACCAAAAATTGCTCAGTGCATAGACATTTATTTATTTTGCTATCTAACATAGTTGAGTTCCTTTCGTGATCTTGTCTGGGAGCTTGATTTTTTAAATCAGCCTAAGCTGGTGACCCCTTATTTAACCTGAACTTTCCTCACACCCTTAAACTCTTCTGTAGTCATGCACAACTCAGGCATTTATTCTGAGAAACGTGGCGTTAGGTGATTTGGTGGTGGTGTGAGCATCACAGAGTGCACGTACACAAACCTAGATGGTCGAGCCTGCAATGACCCCTGATGGCACACCGTAGACTGCGCAGCCCACCACTCTTGGGATACTAGTCCTCTCCACGTGTTCCTGTACCGAATATGGCAGGAAATGGTAATGTAATAGTATTTGTGCATTTAAACATACTTAAAAATAGAAAATGTACAGTAAAAATATAGTATAAGCGATAAAAAATGGTGCCCCTGTATAGGGCACTGACCGTTGACAGGAGTTTGCAGGACTCAAGGTTGGTCTGGGTGAGTCACCAGGGAGCAGAAGAACATGGGAAGGCTTAGGGCATTACTGTCTACTGTAGACTTTATACACAGTGTCCAATGAGTGGCACTAAATTTATAGAACAACATGAGGTTAAAATCAAGCCCAAGAGAAAAAGATTCAGTCAAAACACTCGGTATAAGCACACACATGATGATTTGGGCTGCTGGGATGTAACACGGCAGACTTCTTTTTCTTAGAATTTATTCATTGATTTGAGAGCAAGAGAGAGAGAGAGAAACATCAATTTGTTATTTCACTCATTTATGCATTCATTGGTTGATTCTTGTATGTGCCCTGACTGGGGATCAAATCTGCAACCTTGGTGTATCATGATGATGCTCTATTCAACTAAGCTTCCCGGCCAGGGCTACAGCAAACTGTTTTTCTTTTAAATAGAAAGAGCACACTCTAAAATAACGATAGGAAGTACAGTGTAGTAAACACACAAAGCAGTGACCTGGTCATTTATTGCTGTGATGAAGCGTTATGGACTGTCCCTAACCTACATGCTGTACTCGGTGTGAGCGGCAGTGTAGTAGGTTTGTTCACACCAGTGTCACCGCAAACCAGGAAGAAGACATTATGGCTATGATGTCACAGCAGCTGGGATGTCACGGGGCACCAGGAATTTGTGGGCTCTCGTATAATCTTGTGGGACCGCCATGTTACATGCCGTCTGTCATTGACCAAAATGTTGTGATGCAGCTCACAACTGTAAGTAAGAGAGGAAGTGACTGTCAACAAGGTTTTAAAAGACCTGAAGCCCACTCACACCACGTTTGGTAGGATTAGGTCTCTGGGAGGGTTGGTGTCCAGGCCAGGGCATATTGTTACAGCCTTCTCCCCAGGGTGATTGAATTGAACATGCAGACCAGGGTTAGAACTGGTGTCAGGAACATTGTCTTCCAGTTCCCGAAGGAGTGTGTTCTCCTGTGTCTCTGGGCTCCTCCATCCCTTATTGCTTTTAACAACTCATTTCCTTCAAGAATCATTATTGTTTCCCTCGAAAAGTCAACGTTGTAATCTTTCATGCAAGCTATAAATTACACATTAATCACATGGTCTTAAGATCAGACTATGTACGAAACCAATATTTAACATCCTGGTTCATAGTTCCATCAATTTATTATCTCTCCTCTATCTTGTTAGCAATAAAAAACTATGTGAATATAAAGTCCAGAATTCTCCCATGTTGCATGATTTTAGGAAATCATGTTTATTTGACATTATTTATGCAGTCAGTTGTAGATTTCATTGTAATTGTATTCACTTCTACTTCTCAAAAAGACAATTTAAATAGATTAACTACTAAATGACACCAGACTTGTAAATAATTATTATGACACTGGAAATCCCTATTAAGCTCAGGGTTTTTTTTTTAACTTAAACTGAACTTTTTTTTTTTTAAGTACACACTATTGAATCCTAAACCATTTAGATATAACATCACAGGAGAATACCTGAGCAATTTGACTTACTTTGTTTGCTTGGCATTGATGACCACCTTTCCTTAGGTTATTCCGCCCCCCCCCCCTTTTCCATTAGAACCTTCTGATCTCTTCCCTGCTTCTATTTCCCACGATTTTCTTTCCTAATCTTTTTTTCCTGCTGGTTGGTTACTTGAGTAACAAGTCATCAACATTCATTTATGTCATCCTGTCTACCTGCCTTACCCCCTCCATAAACATCCTCTTGGTATTTACTCTTGCTTTGTATTTACTCTTTGCAAACTACCCTTTGCTTATCTGGGGATAGGAGTGGTGCCACTGTGGTCTAGTGAATGTCTGGCTGGGACAGAGAAGGCCAGGTAGCACCTTGACGGGCTGCTGGGCACCTGTCCTCTGCTTTTGAAGCCCAAGGACACACTCCAGTTTGGTGTTCAAGTTTAAACAAGTCCCTGAGAGAATGAGTAGCAACAACTAAAACCCAAACAAGACTTAGGTGGCCACCAAAATGCCCATGTAATCATTGACCCTAAGAGATAACTGTTACAGGAATGGAGGGACAAAAAACCTCCGTGATCCACTCACACTCTTCCTGTTGGCCAGTCTATATGTGAGTCATGATCACAGAGCTTCTTTGGTAAGATTAAAGTCAAAAGAAAAAGAATTAGCCTCAGCGTCTGAAAAGCCCTTATAGAGTTATTTAGAAACACAAATGTAAATGTGGGTAATATAAATGAGTCAAGTCAACCCGGAGGGAGATCTGGAAATTTGGGCAGGCAAGCCTGTTTAGATTTTTCTTCAACCCAGGGAATAATCGCTCCAGGTTCATCAGAGCACGGATTCTTCAATAAAAGCCGAAAATCTAAATAAAAAAAATAAAGAAAAGGAATCACTCATTTATGGGTACATCTGCTTCAATGTGAGCATCAAAATAATAGTAGCAAAAAATTATAATCCATTGTGTATGTGTATGTGTGTCTATATATGTGTGTATATCTACATTGACCTTTCGAGGGAAACAATAATGATCTCTCTCTCTCTCTCTCTCTCTATATATATATATATTCAATCAGAAGAAAACATACAGTCTCGAAGTCTCTAAGTATAAGTTATTTAGTGGTGTGGCTGCTATTTTTAGGAGAAATGTCCACCTCTTAAAGCAGCAAATTTTTTCAGAGGACAATCCTTAATTCCAATTTCTGGGATATAATTTCCAAATGTTGACACTATTCTTAAAAATTTATTTCTTTCAATTACAATTTACATTCATTGTTTTGTATTAGTTTCGGGTGTATAACCGAGTGGTTAGACAACCACATCCTTTACAAAACGTTTCCTGCCGGGGGGCGGGGGGTATTTCCAGCACCCACCTGGCGCCCTATGGAGCAGCCCTAGCCTTCCTTTTAGCTGCTGCAGTATCTGAGGCCGAGCGCTCCCTACAGGTCTCACATCCTTTTGGCTTTCCAGTCTCTTTGTCCCTCGTCTAGTTTATGCAAGGCTGCTGCTTCCAGTAGCATTTATTTTAGTCCCATTACCCGAAAAGTACATGCTTTCCGCGAGCAAGCTAATGCACCATCCAGCAAGTGCTCTCAAATCATCACACACATTTCCAAGTTAATGAGGTCGGAGGAGAGCGAGGCAGTCCGCGTGAGTTATCGGAGGGGGCACAGCACCTGCATGAGCAAGTGAGCCCTGCCCGCGGGAGGGGTGCGCGGAGGAGAGCCGCTTGCCACCTTCGTGTCTCTGCCAAAAAAGGGAAGAACGGCTGGGTCAGCCACTTTCATAGCAGCAGAAGCAGCAAATTGATTTTTTTGACAAGATTACTGAGGAGAACGAGGAGGGAGGCAGCGTGGGTGGAAATGACTGAGCACAATGTGAGATGGAAGATAATAACCCAGCCTGAGCCGCGGTGCTGATGGTGCCGTCAGGTGCTGAGAAGAGCCAAGACGTCGGTCCTGAAGCCCTTGGGATTTTTTTTTTTTAATGTGGATTTTTAAAACAAAATTAGGTTGAGCAGTTTGCCTCTTTATAATGTGATACTTTTTATTTTATTATATGATTTTTTTTGGGGGGGATCGTAATAGAAGTCATTCTAGGGGGAAAAAAGGCAAACGTAGCATATGCCAAATACCATCTTAGGACACGGGACTTGACCCTGTGAATCGTAGTGGGAAGAACACCGCTTCTTGATTAGAAAATGAAGGAAAGAGAAAGACCTTGGTGCTATCTTGGCAGAAACTCTGAGGACCCGTCAGGAGAGGAGAGGGTCAAACATGGGGGTGGGGGGCGGTTAGAGAGGGACCAAAGGCGTTTTAATAACTGGTCCTTTGGAAAAATAGTTGTTCTGACACAGTTTTTAAGTTTGTGATGAGCAACTGCTGCTGATAATGAACTTTAAAGCCCAGTGTTGTTATATATGTAGAATTGAACATGGAATGGCTAAGAAAAAGGTGGATTCCGTTTTACGCGTACTCATGGTAGCGAAGGAGTCTGTCTGGGTGTCCCTTTTTTTCCCCCCCAGAATAAGGGAAAGCTCCCTTCTTCCTGTCCTTTGCTAAAATATCTGAGCTGAGCTCCCGGAGGAGGGAGGTACAGGCAGGATGTCCATCCAGGTTTGCGTCCCTGCTCAGCAGCTGAACGCAGTTTGGAAAAGGCTGGTTTGTCAGTGGTTGCATTGCTTCGATGTAGGCAGAGTTGGCTTCAGGCTCTGGCTTTGTTTTTTTGTTTTTTTTTTTAATTTATTTATTAAATTTAATGCAGTGACATTGATAAATCAGGGTACATATGTTGAGAGAAAACATTTCTAGATTATTTTGACATTTGATTGTGCTGTATACCCCTCCCCCAAAGTTAAATTGTCTTCTGTCATTTTCTTTCTGGTTTTCTTTGTGCCCCTCCCCTCCCCCAACCCCTCTCTCCTTCTTCACCCCATCCCGCCTCCCCCCACCCCCCACCCCTGTTGCCATCACATTCTTGTTCATGTCTCTGAGTCTCATTTTTATGTCCCTTTTATGTATGGATTCATATAGTTCTTAGTTTTTTTCTGATTTACTTATTTCACTCCGTATAATGTTATCAAGGTCCATCCATGTTATTGTAAATGATCCGATGTCATCATTTCTTATGGCTGAGTAGTACTCCATAGTATATATGTACCAAAGCTTTTTAATCCACTCGTCCTTTGACGGACACTTGGGCTGTTTCCAGATCTTCGCTATTGTGAACAATGCTGCCACAAACATGGGGGTGCATTTCTCCTTTTCGAGCCGTTCTATGGTGTCCTTGGGGTATATTCCTAAAAGTGGGATAGCTGGGTCAAAAGGCAGTTCGATTTTCAGTTTTTTGAGGAATCTCCATACTGTTTTCCACAGAGGCTGCACCAGTCTGCATTCCCACCAGCAGTGCAGGAGGGTTCCCTTTTCTCCACATCCTCGCCAGCACTTATTCTGTGTTTTTCTGACTGGTGTGAGGTGATATCTCATTGTGGCTTTAATTTGCATTTCTCTAATGATTAGTGATGTTGAGCATTTTTTCATATGCCTGTTGGCCATCTGTATGTCCTCTTTGGAGAAGTGTCTATTCATCTCTTTTGCCCATTTTTGGATTGGATTGTTTGTCTTCCTTGTGTTGAGATTTACGAGTTCTTTATAAATTTTGGTTATTAACCCCTTATCAGATGTATTGTCAAATATGTTCTCCCATTGTGTAGTTTGTCTTTTTTTTCTGTTCTTGTTGTCTTTAGCTGTGCAAAAGCTTTTAACCACAGCAATCAGACAAGAAGAAGAAATAAAAGGAATTCAAGTTGGAAAAGAAGAAGTAAAACTATCATTATTTGCAGATGATATGATATTGTATATAGAAACCCTAAAGTCTCAGTCAAAAAGCTACTGGACCTGATAAATGAATTCAGCAAAGTGGCAGGATATAAAATCAATACTCTGGCTTTGTTTTTAATTAGCCAAGCTTTCTTTATCTTCCTTCCCACCGTTGACTTTACGACCAACCTGCATTTGTTTCCTACTTCGTCCCCTTCCCATGGAGAGATGATATCTGTCACACATGTGTGGCTCTTGTCTGCATTTGGGTCACAACCACTGTTTCTTTTTTCTACTTTCTCAAGAAATTCTCACAGTATTATCACCATGGTTTCTCCTTTCAGTAGTATGTACAATACACGACTCTTCTCTACCAGGCTATTTGTCAGTCTACTGACAGGCTCCTGTCGCCTATTAAATAATTAAGCAAGGAGGCTGTGTCACTGAGATTGATTCTCGTACCTTAGCTGCCTTACATAGGTAACCGCAAAACCCAAGCCTGTACATGCCTCCAGGTTAGGAAATCAAAACCTAAGGACAATCACAACCAATGGGGCTTTACCCCCCAAAAGGCAAAGGCTTAAGCTGTAGCCAATCAAATCATTGCCTTGCTTTTTGGCCTTTCTCTGTGTAACTACACTCCTGTCCTTGGAGTGTTCCTAACCACTTCTGTTTTGTCGATGTGTCATCCAAATGGATTTTCTTTTTCTTTTCTTTTTATTTTTTGTTCAAATATACTTTTAAATTTTTTAAATATGCCTCAGTGGATCTTTTAAACATGCCTATGTTGGAAAAAGCCTCCCCCTCATTTCTTAGTTCCTTGTCATAATCCCATACCTCCTCTCAGGTGATACTGCTAGTCCTCCCTAAACCACATCATGTTTGTTAGTGACTTCCATCCTACCCAATTGAATAGATGCTTCTCTGTCATTGTTCTTCTCAGTTCTCATTTCCGTTTCGTACGATGTACTGGTTCCTTTCTCTTGACAAAACCCTTGACTGGCTTCCTCGGCACCACATTCTCCTTGTCTTCCTTTGATCAGACCTTTTGTTTGTTTGTCTGTTTGTTTACAGATATCCCTAATTCCATTTGTCCATCATTCTCTTGTTTAGCACCAGACATCTCCTTGTACTTGGACCATTGCAATTCTTTTCTTTTCTGGTTAATTTCATTACTTATTGTTTGTTGTTTACACAATTTCATCTAGCTCGGTCTTGCAGATGTAAAGGATCATTTTGGTAGTCTAGAGGGCAGGGATCATGTAGGTAACAGAGTGGAATCGCACAGTCTGAGTTTGGATTGTTGATATCCTCTTCTAGATGTTATTTAACTTCTTGAAACTTTGGTTTTCTCATCTACAAAATGTAGACAATAGTACTAGCCTCCCAGGGTTGGTGTGAGCAGTCAATGAGGTGATAGAAGTGGGATTGATTAGCAAAAAGCCTGGTATTTTGTGAACATTCCACAACTCTTATCTGATTATTTTATTATTCATTTTTTTATTCTTCAACAGTGCTTAGGATAGAATAGGCTCTTGGTGAATATTTGTTCAAAGACGAAATAAATGAAGGAATTGTGGGCTCAGTTTTAATTCGTAGAATTTTTTGGAAGATGAGACACAACCTGTGTCCAGTGATCAGAACAGTGCCTGGGGCATTCTAACTGCTCAATGAAACTTGATCATCAGTCCTCCAAGAGCCTGCCTATTTGATCAATATGAATGAATAAATACACCTTGGGCTCTTATCTAAAACAATCATCATCTTCTATTGTCCATTGGGTCTCCCTCTCCCATATTATAAAGGACATGGCTCCTACAGCCTTCTCCCTTTATCTCCCACACCCTCTTTATTAGATCCCCACAAGAAACAAACATGCTGAAATAACTCTCATTTCAGTAACCCCTTCCTTGAATCTCCCCATCTCCATCCAGTCACCATTCCCTCTTTCCTCTGCTTTTTGCTGTTAATTATCTTAAGGGAGTTGTTGACACGTGCTGTCTCTGATTCTTCCCCTCCATTTCTTCTCCCATTCTATTGTAATAAAAATTACTCTCCACCTCTCCCAGGGGCTTCCTTTGTCATAGTCACTCATGACTTACATATGGTCAAGTCCAGTGCTACATCCTCAGTTCTCAACTCCCTTACCAATCAGCAGCATCGATTGATAGTTGTTCCTTCCTCTTCCGAAGCAATTGTCTCCCCCTGATTTCCACAATGCCACTCGTTCTTGTCTATCCCTCTTTTTCTTTACTGTCCTTTTGCCGGTTTCTCCTCATGTTCCTTCTCCTACTCAAAACCTTCAAACGGCTTTCCATGGAAAAAATGCTAAAGTACTTACTGTGGCCTAGATATAGACATATAGATAATGTCTATATCTGAACTTGTTCTTAACCGCCAGCACCTTTGTGATGCACCTTCCCCCCTTCCCCCCGACTCCTCCATCCCCACTCCAACCACACCAGGCAAGATGCTGTCTATAGAACATGCCAGGTGCCCTGGCCGGATAGCTTGGTAGGTTAGAGCGTCATCCTGATGCACAGAGGTTGCTGGTTCGATCCCTGGTCATGGCACATACAGGAACAAGTTGATGTTTCTGTTTCACTCTCTCCCTTTTTCTCTCTCTCAAATAAATAAATTTAAAATAATTGGAAAAACAAAAACAAAAAGAACATGCCAGGCATTCTCCTTGCAAATGCCTTGGCATTTGTTGGTCACTCTTTCCCAGATAGATTGGCATGGTCGTCCCCCCACCTTCTGCTGGTTTCCCACACCCTTCTTTCTGAGAGGACTTTCTTACCCTCCTATATAAAACTGTACCTGCCCTCGTCACCATCACGACCACCCTGCTTATTTTTCTTCATTTATACCCATCACCAACCACTGGCATTTGATATACTGAATTATTGTCTCTGGCCTCACTGGTATGTCAATTCTGTAAGAGTTTGTTCTCCTTTTTACTCCCTGAACCCAGAACAGGAGGCAGTAAAAATACCTGACACATCAGTAAATGGACGAATCAGTGTTCTGGGGGGGGGTCTCCTGATGTCTAAGCATTTCCACTTAAGTGAGACGCTTGCATATTAGTCGCAACCTGGGGGAGATCACAGAGGCTCCGTTTGCTGGAGAAACGTGTGGAGGAAAGTTTGTTGGGGATTTTTTGTGTCCCTCAAGTCCAGTGGGTAGGTAACTGTCTCCTTCTTCTGTGCACACAGCTAGCTCTCTCTATTGCCAAAAGCCAGACTTTATTTCTGAAAGAATTGTGCTCAACTTTAAGTCACTTGGCACAGTGCACTAGAAAACACATTGCTGTGGGGTGACTCATTACAGGGCTCCTAGTACACCTAGCCCCTCCTTGCTCAGCTCCTCCCAAGCACCCACTAATGGGCTATTTAAAATGGTTGGAAGAAGAAAATCTTGTTTGAAAGTAGGGCCCATGGTGATTCAGAGGTGATAAGTGTGCCTGTTGGCTTCTCCTTCCAGAGGCAGCCACAGCTTGTTTACTCTCCTACTTTGTTGGTGACCACGTGCAATGTGATTTGCATTCGAAGGTCGCAAATGCTGATTAGGATAATAATTTGGGTGTCAGTGGGAGGGTCCTGGCACCTTTCCCAGGAACAAGACAAAGCTATAAACACCAAGACCTCTCAAGTGACTCTTATTCTAACACCAAGCCTACATACATATGAAACTCATTTGTATAATTGGCAATTTAAATAAGTGACAACAACATCTATTTTAGTCTCAAAAAAAGTAATTCTTCTTTTTTTCTTTTTTTTCTCCTTTTTTTTTGTGAACCAGACACATGGAACCCATTAGCCACAGATCCCTCAGTTTCCCGTGTATCATGCATATTAGGTTAAGCCTGCATTCCTATCAGAACCTTATTTTAGAAGAGTTTCGGCCTTTTATGAAATATTGATAGTAATCATTTAAATTGTAAGAGATACTTGTCACAGAAAACTTGCCAGTATTTTTTTGCTTCTTTTCTTCCAGGAAATTCTTATTATGAGAATTAGTGGATATATGTCTTAACACTTTCTAAATTTGGTAGAAATGTTTGGCAGCAACTTAAATGTTGTTGCTGATAATAATTTCAAACCTCGTAATTACCACATTTGTTTGGTACAACTGGTGTTCACACGGTCATGTGCTGGGTTAATTAATACATGAGCATCTGTCGTGTGTGCTGACCGTAAGTACCATCTTGCCTTTAAAAATAAGCCTGTAAGAGGTGCTTAACTTCTAACACAGCTTTCCCAATTCCTAAGTGGTCTCCCTTCCTTCAGGCTTTTTCTTATCAAGTGCATCTTGCTTAGCAAGGTAAATCTTTTTAAGAAATCATTTTTTCGTGTCATATCTCTATGATAAGACTTGAATTGTTTAACATTTCCAGTGGAAGCCAACTCAATCACACACACAGAGTACCTATTCACTAAGAGGCAGTGGGCTATGCTAGCAAGAAACTACAAAAATAAATAAGATTATTTCCTGTCCTCCAATATGGTTGTAAAAAGGCTAAATTTGAAATCTTGATATTCAATGGCTTTAGAATATCCTAACCTACTTTTAAAAAACCTTATCACCCATTGAGTCTTTGAGGAGTCACATGCTAACTTATTCTTCATGAGCATACTCTGCGCATCCTTGATTCTTACCTGGGTAAATACGTTCTCTGCCTGTGTTCCCATTCCTTTCCTTTACGGCATGCTCAAAGCATAGCTTTTCCTTGGAATATTCCCAGATCCTAGCCTACACAGATGTTCGGTACTCTGACCTCATGCATTACTTTGCTAGTCATCTTTTTTATTCCTATGTCTTATTTTTTCAGATTAACTGTGACTTTTCTGTCTTGTTTATTTTTATATATATGCCTCACACACAAGACAGTGTTCGATGTATTTTTCCCTTCTAAAGAGTTTGTAATTTTAACCTTTTTTTTCCCCCATAAGTGGAACATTTAAAGTTCCATGTTCTTTTAACTTTCTGTGTAGCTGAACCTTTAATGTAAATATATATAAAGTCTCCAGGTCTACTTATGTAGGCATCACATCAGATTAGAGATTTTAGTGATGTGAGCACTCATTGTGACATTTATAAATGATCTGTATTTAGACATGGAACTGAATAAGTAAGATGGATGGAGGGTTGGCAGTCTGGCTTGAGTATTGCTCATTGACATCTCTTTGGATTTTCAGTTTCAGGAGCTCTTCATTGATTGGTGCTAACCACATTCACAATTCTATCAATTTATAAAAAGCAGACTCTGCCCAGCGTATTCTCTTCTGGTAATTTTACTAAGAAAAAAAAATATATATAGTTTAGGTATTTGGTGACAAAAGAGGAAACAAAGGAAATTAAATACTTTAAAGACATCTTTTATGAAGTAATGACATTCTGAAGAACTTTCCTTGTCTGATTACCCAGAAATCATTATTGGAGATCTTAACATGGGACCGACTCATTTGCATTTTTCAACTCCTAATTTTCCTAAATCTCTTTCTTGATCCCTGCTTTGGATTTGCACTTATTACAATTTCCCAAAATGCTCTCGTCATAATGCATTTGACACAATCCATCATTGTGTCTGGTTGTTTTCCAGCTGGTTTGCTCATCACTAACCACATTGTAGAGTGGATTCCTTCCCGAATGTTCCTCACCCCTGGAGAACAGCTAATCTACTCTGTGGTTTGAGGGTTTTTATTATTATTACTTTTCTCAAATTTCTGGTGTATACTTTTATATCAAGCTACTGACTAAAGAAATCCCATTCTTAAAAAAATGATTTGAATGTACTTATTGGTAAGGAATGTCACCTTTTGTAAGAAGTGAACTTAAGGCCTTTTAAGAGTGAATAACTTGGATTGCATCCTTGGCTTCTAAACAGCTATTCGGGCATTTGAATTATAGCATGCTTTGTAAAAAAAAAAAAAAAAAAAAAGAGCCAAGACTTACAATCTCTAACAGTGGTGATATAACAAGACACGTTCAACTCAAAATTATTGTTGTTCCTTTTTTCAAAGGATCAACAACAATGGCTCTGGGAAACTTCCACTAAATGGCAAATCGCTTTTGCAAATCAATGGACAACTTTATACTGAAATAGTCAACTTAAAATCAGCTCAAAGACTAGAATTATATGCCATTATCATGGCTTTTCAGCATGTGCCATATTCCTCCTTTAATCTATATACAGACAGCAAATATTTACTTATGGTTGTTTCCACTATAAAGACTGCTGTCTTAGGGACAACTGCTGATGAACTATTACAGCAGTTCCTCCTTCTTCAAAGACTTATATGTCCACATAGAACTCCATGTTTTATAGGACATACTCGAGCTCACTCCATGCTCCTTGGAGCTTTAGCACAAGGGAATGCCCTTGTTGATCAAGCTACCCAAAAGAAAATTATTGGAGCAACCATGACAGATCGAGCAATTCAGTCTCATACTATTCAGCACCAGAATGCTGCAGCCCTGTGTAAATAGTTTCAACTTTCTTGGGAAGCAGCATGGCAGATTGTTAAATCCTGTCCGAGGTGTCCTGTACTACAATCTGTCCCTTCATTTGGAGTTAAGCCTCAAGGACGCCTACCAGGACAACTTTGGCAAATGGATGTTACTCATAAACCTTCATTTGGCAAACAGTCCTATGTCCACATTACAGTGGATACTTATTCTGGATTTATAGTAACCTCTGTCAGAACAGGAGAGGCTGCTAAGCATGTTATAGCTCATTATCTGTATGCATTTTTCTATTATTGAATTTCCTAAACTGGTTAAAACTGACAATGCTCTTGCATATGTACCAAAAGCATTTACTTTATTTTGTCAAACCTTTCGAATTATGGGTATTCCTTACAATATTTAAAGTGAAGGTATTATTAAAGTGTACTCAGCAAATATTTTAAGGTCAATTGAAAAAAATTTTAAAGGAGTCATATCCTGGAACTCCTACAGGTCTACCATATCATGCTTTTTACTTAAAAAATTTTAAATTTCTTTTGAATGCTGATGAACAGGAGATGCCAAATCTTTTTCTCCTGCAAACTTCTACCTTCTTTTATTTGATCCAGCTAATAAACACTGTTTTGTCTTTTTCCAAATAGCTCCAGATATACGGAAAAGGTTTATATAGGTGGATGGGGATCCTCAAACCTCTCAGCAAGATCTTCTGAGCATGTCTTTTAAGGCACCAAGAGGCAGAAAAAGCCGAATAGAGATCAGTCAGGTGAACTACCAGCTTTTAGGATACACCCTTAAAGGCTCCAATGCCCCAAAGGGGTCTCATCTGGGTCCTGCTTCAATAGTGAAAAGAAAGGTCATTGAGCTAAAGCCTGCCAAGCTTACATGCCTTTGCTGTGAGGAAAAAGGGACACTGGAAGGTAGGCTTCCCCCTTGCTCCTCTAAGGGAGGGTTCAGTCTCTTCCAGCCCTGCTCCAGCCACCTTGACCTAACCTTGCCCAGAATACTGGAGTTTGCCACTGAAGGCTGAAGGTGCCCAGGGCCATCGGCCCCATCTACGACACTGTGGACGAGCCTAGGGTATTTCTTCCAAGAAGCAGGTAAACTGATCTCATTTGCACAAGGGCCACTTAACTATGTCTTGCCTGAATAGTCAGGTTTTTTATTCTTCCCTCAAAGATCTCTGTTGTGGGTGTTGATAGTCCTATTTTCTGCTGCTTTGTTTAATATATAGTGTTTCCTTTATTCCTCCTACCTCAGTACCCCACTCATATTTCAGGCTGGGACCTACTCCTAATTTAGAGCTCTCTTTCCCCCTATTATGAATTTACCTTTGCCACCCATCCCAAGGTTCTTTTTACCATGCCACAGTTGCAGAGCTCCAGGGAAAAGCACCCTGGTCTCATCTCTCCAGGCAGAGGAGAACAGAAGCTCCATCTCCACACATGCTGCAGATGGCTTTTCCAGCCTACCTGAATCATTACCAGCTAGAAGCAGCAGTCATTAGGACTTGGACGTGTGCTGCAAAATATAGAATTTTGACAACAATTCCAGTGCCATGCGGACTTTTCCTGGATGTGGATTTTTTCTTGTGACAGCTCCTAACAGACTGAACTGGGGTTGGGTTGCATTTGCAGGGATTTGGAATGGTGTTGGTGCCAACTTAGACTTGGTGAACATGTTAAAGATACTATTTTATGGATTGTTGTTGTATTGGCCAAGAGTTTGCTTAAAGGCTTTAATCACTGTAAAAAAAATAGAAGACTGGATAAAGAAGATGTGGCACATATACACTAGGGTATACTACTCACCCATAAGAAATGATGACATAGGATCATTTACAACAAAATGGTGGGATCTTGATAACATTATATGGAGTGAAGTAAGTAAATCAGAAAAAACCCAAAACTGCATGATTCCATACATTGGTGGGACCTACAAATGAGATGAAGAGACATGGACAAGAGTGTGGTGGTTACCGGGGGTGAGGGGGGAAGAGGGGGGCACAGGAGGGAAGGAGGGAGATGGGGGAGGGGGAGGAGCACAAAGAAAACTAGGTAGAAGGTGATGGAGGACAATCTGACTTTGGGTGATGGATTATGCAACATAATTGAATGACAAGATAACCTGGACATATTTTCTTTGAATATATGTACCCTGATTTATTGATGTCAACTCATTAAAATTAATAAAAATTTATTTGTAAAATTAAAAAAAAGACACATTCAAATATGCAACTCTGACAATCAATACAAATAGTTGAGATAAAAGGAATGAGAACCACTCTTGTTAGTGTTAAACTATGTTGATTGTTTTATTGATGCTCAATAATCTAGCGATTTCATCCTTTAGCAATAGTGTTTATCATGCTGAAATAAATCCCTCCTTTGCTCTTTGACACAGGAGGAAAAAATTAAAAATAAATCTTTGGACATATAAATAAATATTGGATAGATAAATATTGATTGCTCTGTTTCTGTTGGACATGTGTTATAAGAGAAGTCATCCCTGTTTTAGAATAACTGAGACTGACCCTCCTCTAAACTATGTGTCATTAGCAAGTGAAACAAAATAAACAGACGTAATCTTTGAGGAGCTGCCGTAAAAAAAAAGTCCCCCTAAATATAAATAAGATTAAAACAGAATGTGCTCATTAAAAGAAAAACTGACAATTTTTTAAAAGCCAACTGAAGAATTTCTTTTCATGTTTCTGTAGCATTCTTTCTCTATTGTATACAGTATTTAATAGTCTAAGTATGAAAACATATGGAAACAGGTATTGGTAATAAATACATCATGAGGTACCTTCTATAAATGATGCACTATTAACTGGTCAACTGTATAGTTCTACGGTTTATATATTGTGTCTTTTTTAGTTCTTTTGACCAAAAGGAGATCTCAGATTCAGATATAAGGCGATCTGAATGAATGTGAGATGATTTCATCAAAATAACTTTGAGTTAGTTGTCATTGTAATGTATCTAACAGTACTTTAAACTATAACTCCACAAATGTCTTATTTCACCAAACAGCTCATAAGCCACTGAGAGCATTCCACCAATTTTACTTCTTGGCATTTCTCTTATCTGTAGAAAAGAAACTTGTGTGGGTGCTATGCATACATGTGATTTGGATTTCTGATTGATGAAGGAGATGTGTAGTTTAAAATGTGACGTATGTACTCCTTGAGTTAGCAATTTATAGAGCAAAAGAACTTAACTAGATACAATTGAAGTCGAATCTGGACATATTTCAGTGGATACCTACGTGCCTAACCTAGATGTTATACAGTGATTTCACTTGTTTTCTAAATGCAGAACTACTTGCTAGCAAAAGGCTCTAATTAACAGCCTTATAAATAATAAGATTGATTTTATCATGCACATAAACTGATGACTAATGCACAGGCATTTGTTAGATAGTCAAATTCTTCACAGCTCAAGATATGATACATCACATAAGCATTTAAATTAGACAAGTGTGTGGAAAACAAGTTAGAAAAAATTGATGTTTGGTGTTTTTTTGTAAAAATATCAGGAGATTTAAGTTAAAATTCAATTATTTTTATGAATTTTACATTTAATTTTTTTTGAAAAGACAACATAGTCATAAATAGAGATTAAGAGATTTTATTCCCCCCAAACTAACAAAAGTCCAATTTCATGACTGCTTTTCCTTAAAGCACATACAAATTTTAAGAAACAAGAAGCTTTGAAAGGTGAGGGTTTGCTATTGCATTACTACACATAGAATAATTTAACAATGATGCGTTATTTAGAAAGCAACAGCTGGATTGATGAGACCCATAGAAGGAATACAAAATAATTGAAAATTTCCATCTGTGTAAATTATTTTATTAATTTACAAATAATGGAAAGCATGATTTATCAATTACTGTAGGAATACGGCCATTATGCACCATATTTGTAGACAACAGATAATGTTATATGGCTCTCTATCACTGAATTATAAAGGAAGAAATAAAATAGATCAGGATCGAATGTGCTAAAATACTTGCTCTTTTCTTAAATGCTATAATTTATATTCTTTTTTGTTCTTAATTTCTCAAAAGTTTATAATAACCATCGTGTGTGTATTAAATTTAAACTGATTTTGTTTTTGGAGACCTTAGAACCCTCTTTGCAAACCTGTTTCCCATAACAGCAATTTAGCCCCAACAAGCCTAACCCAGTCTCCCCGCCGTTGCTTACACATCTGGAGTGTGAAGCTTGGTATTTTAGAGATGAGTCTTCATTTGGGGGAATTACTATCGATTTGGTCAAACTGTGTGTGCAGTCCCACAGTGGATCCTCACGTTGCCTTGTGGCTCACCCTGTGAATTTCATCTTTCTCCTCACTCACCTTTTTTCCTGTTAAATTTCAAGTTTTCTCAAAGAATTTACTTTTTTTTTAAAGGTCTTTATCATTCTAGTTGTTTGGTTTTAAACCTTTTCAGCTTATCTGGGGTGTCCTTTCTAAAGCATTAAACCTGGACCTGGGCACTATCCAGACTGGGGGTGTCAGCAGTAGGCACTCATATCTTTCTTATCCTGGACATTGATTTTCTGATAACACAGCCAAACAGACGTTTATTTCTAGCAGCCACCTAACTCTAAGAGCTCACATCAATCCTGTGGTTCATGAACGGTCCTAGCTCTATTTCTCATGCACTGTTAATTCAGTTTCTCCTGTCCAAGTACTAACCAGGCCCCACCCTGCTTAGCTTCCGAGAACAGACCAGATCCCGCGCATTCAGGGCGGTATGGCCTAGACTGTTAATTCAGTTTCAGACACAACTTGTTTATATTTGTTAAACTTTAGCGCACTGCTTCGCAAATATGTTGCACTGAGTTTCCTTTTGTTGGTTCTTCTCTCAGGGTTGTAGACGTAGCGTTAGCATCTCTTCCTTTGAGATACCTCTGTAGGGACTGCCACCAGGCTTGAAATGCTGGAACGAGTTTGCACTCTGAGAAAGGCACCCTTGTATCATTGTCTGGCACAGTAAATAAAAATGTAGCACGTCTCCAGGTCAGAAAGAATGCTGGCTTCTCAGGGAACACGTGGGAACGTGCCACGATATCGCAGTTAGGTGTGCTCAGGGCACAGGAACAAACAAGTGTGTCTGGGGCACCAAAGATGCTCAGAGGGAGTCCGGCCAAACCGTGAGGAAGAATACGAGCTCTCTGACTTCTTTCCGTTTAGCCCCCTGTTTGAGAGTTTGCTTCTTTTTATACATATTTTTGATGGTAGAATAGAGGATCTATCTATTTCAGGAGGCCAATGCAGTGCAGAATATATTGTAGTGGGTGTCCGCAGGGCACTCACTGGATGGTCTCAGACATGTCAGACATGCCTTCTGGGGGAACTACCTGGGAGTCACCTGTTCCAAACTCGAGAATCTTTTCCCTAGAATTCTAGAGCTGACACCTGGAAGATGAGGTTTCTTTTCTCCCGGGAACTGAACTTGATGTCTCGTCAGGAGCCAGTGAAGGCTAACCTGCCTTGTGGATTTAAGAACGGGGAGACCAGCCCATGCACACTGAGAGGAAAGTGTGTACACACGAAGGAGGAGTCAAGACGGAGAGGAAATATCAATGACTTTGTACCCTCCTGCCCAGACTCTTCTAGAAGCCTGGTAGCATTCATGTCTTTACACATAAGAGATTATTTTTTTGAGATCCTTATAATTAAACTTCCATTTTTTGCTTAGCCTTGTTAGAATTGGTATCTCTAATTAAAAAAAAAATTCTAACTAATTGTACTAGGCATCTCCTCAGAGTTAATTCTTCCTTACTCCTGTTGACGGTGATTGATTTACCAGGGACCCAGGACTCCCACTTTAGTGGACAGGGAGATGCTGAGGGAGAGATTCCGGGAGGGACACCCCCACTATCATTTAGGGGAGTGACGGGAGATGCCCTCACTTGGGGGCAACGTGACAGGAAGACGTGAAGGCAGAGGACAGGGCTGACATACGGAGGAGGGTGGAGCTGAGAGAACACAGGCAGGCAGAAGCGTGGCGGCTTTCTGGATCAAATCATGACTGCTCTCAGCACCGAGAGGGTACATTTATTCCCCGCTACTTCTTCTTCTTCTTTTTTTTGGTTTGAGTCATTTGACTCAGACGTGCTACCTCTAAAGAAGAGCGTCATTGCCAATAGCAACACCTTCAGAATAGTTCCCCAGGTCTCCTGTGTCTCTTTGTTAACCTCTTGGAGGCTGGAAACCTTCTTGGTGTATAGACTCTGCACATATCAGTGTCATCACCTCGGGGCTGTACTTGGCTGTGAAATGCTGATCTGATAAGTGTTGCTCTCGCTTCCACAGTGAAAGCCCGTTTTGAAAGATCTGAGTAACATGAGGAACAGAATGTTACAGATGAGATGGGAGAATGAGATGTACCCTCTTGAGTGGGTCTGTCCTAATACGGCATCGTGTACTTAGGCATCGGAGGAACCTCAGAAGTCTGACTTTTGAGAACACGATTTCTTTTTTTTTTTTTTTGTGGATACTTTCACTTAATAATTTTAGGTGCTTCGGCTTTGATGGAGGATTGGAAAGCTTTCTGACAAGCCATGCTGTCGCTAAGAGGGTGCCTCCTGAAGCAAGCCACCTGCTCCATACATTGTTAAGTTATAGCCTTGGACTTGGAGAACATCTGTTGTGGGAGGGGCTGTTAAACATCTTTGGTGACTTAAAATTAAACTGCCCTTTCAGATGATGATCAGATATCTATGATTGAGCTCGTCTTCCTCCTCAGTGAGGTGGCCTCTGAAGGTACATGACCATGACTTCTGTACTCTCTGCCAGCCCCAAGCACAGGGCTGCTATTCCTGTCCTGGACATGCCCAGACTCTTATGTCCCTTCTCTTCCTCCTTTAATGTCTTCTCTTCCTCATTTTCATCCAGTGGCTCGAACAATGAAGACTTTTCTCAGCTTCTGTAAAAGGAGGTCTGGACCTAGAGCGGTCTTCAGGGTTGGTTGACTCAGCAGCTAAGGGATGTTAACAAGAGCATCTTGGTGGGTTCCTTCTTCCTCTGCTCTGTGGCCACAGGGTCACTCCGTCCAGACATTGGTTCCCTTTGTGACCAGCGGAGGGCTGGCTGCTGCAGTCAGGATTACCCCCATTCTTATTCATGTCCAGCAAAAAGAGAGAAGACCTTTCCTCATCTTTGTTCCCAAAATGAGGCAGAACTTTCTCAGAAGCTCCCCACAACATTCTCCTGTCCGGTGGCAATGGGCTGTGGCTGCAGTGCTGCCCAGAGATGCTGATTTACAGAAGAAAACGGGAGCCACGGGGGTGGGTGAGATGGAGGGCCGCCTGCCTACAGACACATCACTGGGGATGTTTACAAACGGGCACTCCCTCTGGGCCAAATAATTAGAACTCTGTACTGTCTCTCCCTCCCTTTCTCAGGTCCTGCCTTAGGACTTCAGCCAAGAGTGAATTCCACCTCCTCTGTCCACCAGGTGACCTTGTAGGGGACACTCCCTTTGTAACTCATGTGGCAACAGAGATGAGGGGTTTTGGGGAAGCAGGAGCCTCAGTGGAGGAGAGAGCTTTGGTTGGAACTGCAAGAGGATGTCTTCTGTTCTCAGCCCGGAGTCCAGGACAGGTCCTCAGCGGAGAGGGTCTGTCACCTCCCTCGTGCTCAGCGCTCCACCTCTATTCATATAGCCTGGCACTGCATTAGATTTGGGGGGACCGCGTTCAGCTGTCACCTTAGGTCAGCTTGGACTCCTAAGCGGTTTTCCTAAGGGCTGTTCCTCAGGTGCCTCCCTATTGGGCCCAGAGGTTCAGAAGAAAGCCTGTGACAAAGAGATCGTGAAGTGAGGCCAAAGGGTCTGGAGAGGGGCCAAGAGATTCCGATGTTTCCAGCTTGGAGGTGACTAAGGGTGTGTTGCATGTCCCCGCTTCACCCATCTGTGAGCGAGGTTCTCTTCTGGAGCTGCACATCTTCGATGTGCTTAACCTCCTCATGACCCAATTTCCATCATCTTGAAGGAATTAACCAAATGAAATTTGGCTATATGGAGGGGAATGGTCTAAGCCTATTTCCTAGTCCTCTGTCTCTCCCACGCCAGTGGAAAGCAGGGAACGCCCAGCTGCCAGGACTCTGCCTCCCTCCTCCTCCACCACGCTGACCTGGCTGGTACTCTCCTCCCAGGATGCAATGCTCCTCCACCCGCCCCCTCACATTCTTCATGACTTTCTTTTTCTTTTTTTGGCAAAGGTGGGAGGGAGTGGGTTGAGGAGGTTGCAGTCTCCACCTGTGTGGTTAAGGGAGGTAACTGATGGGAGACAGTTCCTACCTAGTAGCATCAACATGCAGCTTGCTGCTTTTTTAGTCTAAAGGCAGGTGCTGGGGAGAAGATTGAAATGTCTTTGTAGCTTTATTCTTTTCCTGGTTGTAAATCCTGTGTCATCAAAGACTGGGCCTCCTAAGTCAGCTCAGTGGGATGTTGGGGGGCAGCAGAATTTCCTCTTGGAATCTGGCAATAGAGAGCCTGTCAATCACAGGTTTTGGCATCTTGCATGTTTCTCTTGATGTCTTCATAGGCATTTTAGGGGAGATTTTGAGATACTGCCTCAGACAGCGCCAGCTCATGGGCCCATAAAAATGAGACTTAGAAACATGGACAAGAATGTGATGGTAACTGGGGGGGGGGGGGAGAAGGGGGAAGGGGAGGAGCACAAAGAAAACCAGATAGAAGGTGACGGAAGGCAATTTGACTTTGGGTGAGGGGTATGCAACATAATCAAATGTCAAAATAATCTGGAGAGGTTTTCTCTGAACATATGTACCCTGATTTATTAATGTCACCACATTAAAATTAATAAAATAACCAAAACAAAACTGGTGTCTTAGCCCCACGAGTTAGATAACAACACCTGTAAAGCCCTGTAAAATAGCTTTTCTATTTAGAAATGAAAAGAAGTCATGATTATGGGTTTGATGGCATGCCTATTTAAGTGACTTCACCTCGACTTAATTAGTGAGCTCCCTCTTGGAAGTTAATACATAACTTTAAATCCAACACTTTCTCTTCAACTCTGAAAAATTGCTTCTGGGCTTCTATAGAAATTAACAGTATCTTGTCCTGGCCCCATATTCTTTTTTCTTTTTCTTTTTTTTTTTTGCATTTTTCTGAAGCTGGAAACAGGGAGAGACAGTCAGACAGACTCCCGCATGCGCCCGACCGGGATCCACCCGGCACGCCCACCAGGGGCGACGCTCTGCCCACCAGGGGGCAATACTCTGCCTATCCTGGGCGTTGCCATGTTGCGACCAGAGCCACTCTAGCACCTGAGGCAGAGGCCACAGAGCCATCCCCAGCGCCCGGGCCATCTTTGCTCCTTGGCTGCGGGAGGGGAAGAGAGAGACAGAGAGAAAGGCGCGGCAGAGGGGTGGAGAAGCAAATGGGTGCTTCTCCTGTGTGCCCTGGCCGGGAATCGAACCCGGGTCCTCCGCACGCCCATATTCTTTTTTCAAAGTTCCCTGCCACCAGCAGTTGTCCTATCAAAGCATCTCCTTTCAGGAGACAAATATGGACTTGGATTGTCAACTACTATTTTAAATGAGTAAGAATAAACTTTTCCATCAATTAAATTCTTCAAAGCCTAGAACTGTAACACACACACACACACACACACACACACACACACACACACACGTTAGCTTTTTTGCTTTTACTTCTTCCAAAATATTAATTGCATCTCTTTTTACATTTCTACAGATATCATGCTAGTTTCGATTCTTATTTCTTCTCACCTGCCAAGTTATAATCTGTCTTTCTTATAACTTCTTCTCATCCCCAGTTCTCCTACAGGATGTGCCCAGATCAGACTTGTCGGGAACAGTTCTCATTCTGTTATTCTCTTTCACTAAAATGGTTTTTAAAAATTCCCCATGTTCCTTTAAGGGTTAAAGTACAAAATTTCTAGCCAGATGTTTTGAATTCCCCCAGTTTCCAGGACCTCCTAACTTTAAGTTGACATTTCTCCAGCATTTTGAATTTTTTGACCTGAATTTTTTTTGTTTGTTTTATTTTCAAAACTTGTTTCTCCCTTAGCTTCTAGAGCAGCATTCTCTCTCTCAATGGTCCTCATATTTCAGTTCATCTCAGTCTCTCACTGGACCTCATTGTGTCTCTCAAACGCTGATGTCTCCTAACACTTGCTTGGCTGATAAGTATTATACCATTTTAAGGTATTACCAGCAGTTGTAAATAAATAATGAAGTTGACACTAGGTGAGGGGTTAAAGATTCTAGACCTGGTAGGCTTTTTTGGGTTCTGTTAGGATTTGTAAAGGAAGGGTCATTTGGGCTCAGGAGCAATGTTCCAGTTAAATATAGGATCCTGGAAAGACTATTTAGCATCAGTAGAATTGCTAAAATTTATTGTTTACCTTAACTTAGTATTGGTAGCATAATTACTAATGGTATACTCCTAATACTGAATATTGTAGTGTCCGTTATACTTACTAAGACTATAGGTACTGTAATTTATTGTTTCTCTTACTTCTAGCAGCTTTTTGTTTGTTTTAAATGAATGGTTAAAGTGACTCCACACTGCAAATTGAGCACAACCAGAGGAAACACTTGAAATAGGAAAGTGTGGAAATCTAGTAAAAGACAAAGGGGACAACTTCTTAGTCCCTTCCCTTTATCTTGTGACATGACATAAAAATCTTGTGATATGGTAGAGAGATGACTCAGGATTCTCAAGTGTTATAAGAGAAAAGAGATTCCAGCCCTTCTAGTTCATGGGGCTTCTCAGATCATATTTTCTGTCTGATCCAGGCACCAGCTGAACAGTCATGTTTTCTTTTAGGTAACAATCGTAGAAGTGATTTGAGTAGCCACTGTTTCTCCTCTGGGCTTCCAGTCTGACCCAAATGAACACACAAACAGAGAGAGAGAGAAAAAGAGAGAGAGAGAGAGAGAAAACCTGTTTGAAAATAAAATCAATTCCTTTGGAAGCTCAACCAATCTAGTCAACTTAATTGGCCCTATACCACTTATAACTCGACAATGTTCATTTCACAACAACAAAGCAAGACAATTTTAAAACGTTATCTATTGCAAAATAAATACCCATGTGTGTACTGTGCTGATGCCATATCTACCATTCGTTTTTTTAAAAAATTTCATCAACACTTTTATTTCAAATGCTTGTTTGATTTTTGATGCAAACAACAAATCATTTCTATTTTGGCGTGGGAATCTGTTTATCAGCCTTCGAAATTCACTCTCTTCTTTTTAGTGTCTTTATCTAGCAGGGCGAATGCAGAAGGTGTTCCCTCTGAGACCCAGATCTATTCATTCTTCAGTGGCTTCTGCCTCCGTGATGAGGCGTTCCAGATGGGTTATTTACCAAGTATTGCCATCAGTAAGCCTTGTTCCCAGGATGAGTTGTCAGGCTCACCGCCCAGAGTCCTTTGTCATTGGCCTATTAAGACCCACCTGGGTTTATCTTTCATGACAGCTCATAGGCTGTTTGTATGCCCTGCCCTGAGAGGAGGTGTGGAATGTCACTCTTGTGTACAAGTTGCCATTCCTGCTGCTGGGACCCGTTTCCCAACTCTCTTAGTCATTTCCTTTCAACTCCTGGGAGAGGGAGGTTTTATTTCTCGGACTTGGTTGGGTAGTTGTTTCACCCTGAGACGTGTGCATGGTTGCTTTATATTGTCATTTGCTTGCAAGAAGGGTTGATTGACTGTCGAGGAAGGCGGCACAGGTTAAAGGTTTATGAGACTCAAGTTTTCCAGAGTCTCTCGTGTTTCCAGACTTTGGTTAAAGGTCTCACCATCAGTCACTGGCGGATCACTCCAGGGTTTATCTGAATTGATCTCGTTTCTAGGGTGATGCTATCCAGACTGTTACCCAGCATGTGTTCACTTTGACTTGACCCTTGACACAGGGTGGGGAAGTGGAGGAGGAGAATGGCATTGTGATGATTGGGCCAGGAAAACCTTGTGCCATTGATTAGCATATTTATAAGGTAGCAGCAAGCATGACAGCCATGTGAGCCGGGCCGTGAAATGGAGAAAGTATGCATACATTTTATTGCCCAAGTTTGGGTGAGTAATGATGGATGAATGAGAAGAAATCAGGAATGCAAATCAAGGAAATGACTAAAATTCATCTTAAAGAATTGAAGAATGTTTTCCAATTAAAATTAAAATGTGCAAGCATGAGGTCTTTTGGCAAATTCAAATATATACCATTTCTCTATAGGATAGATTTGCTCATTTCTTCATTTAACTACCTTTATTGAGTATCTGCTATCTATATGCCTCAGTCTGTGACACACACACACACACACACACACACACACACTTTCTTATTTCCTTTCAGGAATTTACCACCTAGGAAAAGATAGCCATTTACATGTAATCTGAGAGTGGCAGAGCAGTCCCTCTCAAGTCCCGGTGTGTAGTCTTCCCCTTCTCCTTTGCCATCTGCCCCCGGGTGACAATGACTCCCATCTGCTTCAGTGTGGGAGGCATGCCTACGATCATTCTAGGCTGTTAGCTATGGGATTTCCAGTATAGCACAATGAAGAAGGGGACATGCTGGGGAACGGAAAGCACACACCCAATGTGATGGGAACAATGGCTGACTTTGTTTTCAGGGACAAGTGGTGTTCTCTGGAGTGTTGCAGAAGGTCCACAGGCTCGGGTCCCCTTCTACTCGTAGTGTCCCTTCTCTATGTGACCCTGGGTAGGGTTGGAGAGGATGCATGGACTTTAGAAGAGCCAGTGTGCTCTCTACCGGAGGGAACCGGGCTCCCTGTGCCATCAGGGAATTGAATATGGTGCTGCTTCCCGACTGAGATGCAGAGTTCTCGTCCCTGCCCTGAAACAAGTTTACATCTTGAGCAAACAACGAGAGGGCTTGTGATTGACAGGGGCATGTCTCTACCAGCAAATGCAGATGAGAGATGATTAAATGTTCTGCAGTGGATATTACCTCGCGGAAACTTCTAAAATGCAGGTGTGAACAAAATCGTGCAGGAAATCAGAAGGGAGTATTACTCTGCCGGGGGTTTGTCGGTGAAATGTTAAAGAAATCGAATTTTTAGAAAGGATTTGAAGGAAGAATATTTGAATCAGAGGAGAAGCGATCGGCATTGCAGGCCAGAACACAGTCCCTGCTGAGAAAGTTATGGCTTAGCTAAAACAAGGTTTTTGTCTTTGTCTTTGTATTTTATTCAGAGGGTTTGTCATCGCCACGCAGAGCCAGGCTTCGGTTTAGTTAACCAACTTCATGGAGCATCTGCCATCACAGTACACAGAAAACAAGTACCTTCGCAGACCACCCGGTCTCTCCACAATCTCACCACTTAGCTTCTTTCATAAGCATTTGTCATCGTCTAGAATTATGTTGCCCGCTCCCTTGCTCATTGTCTCGTCCCCCATGGAATGTGAGTGGGGCAGGAAACTTCTCCTTGCTTCAGCTTCAGGAAGTCCTCCACGCTTCACACAGAGTGGGTGCTCAGCAAGCGTGGGCCTGATAAAAGACTGGACATGGAAATGAGTCAACTGGTGTGCCGGGAGTGTGAGCTGCGTTTCGGAGAATACATAGGACATGGGAAAGAAAAATGGAGTGTGTGTGGGTGGTGGTGGTGGGGTCTGTCCAGACAGGAAATCAACCTGAGTTAAATGATGGTGGCTTTGCTTATGGGGACAGAGAAGATGATCAAAGCAGTAATTTTCTGTTAGATTGTGTGGGGAAGAAAAAAGAAAAAAAATTAAAGTTATTACAGTAGGGATGGATTATGAGAAATAGCGAATGCCAATCAGGACTTTAGAGCTGGGAGAAATTTTAGGGATGAAGTATCTGATGTCTTGAGAGGTGACAGTCCCCCAGGTTCACTAGACAGTCAATGCTGTCACAACCAGAGTCTCATTCTGTTGATTTCCAATCCAGTGCTCCTTCTGTGCTAGTTGGGAAACAGGCTCTTTGAGTGGAAGATAGTATATGGTAGAATTGGTGTTGGTGCAAAATAATCTGACCCATATGTAAGGTGAATTGGAAATAGGAAACACTAATTCCAAGAGAGCCACCAATAGAATTTGAAGTAATGTAAGAAGTGCAGCTGCCAATCAAATTTCTATTTCTAGTGCTTGTTTCTTTTTCTTTTTTTCATCAAGACAGATAAGAAAGAGAGAGAGAAGGACAGACAGGGACAAACAAGAAGGGAGAGAGATCAGAAGCATCAATTCTTTGTTGAGGACCCTTAGTTGTTCATTGATTGCTTTCTCACAGGTGCCTTGACTGGGGGCTCAAGCTGAGCTAGAGACCCCTTGCTCAAACTAGCGACCTTGGACTCAAGCCAGCGACCTTTGGGCTTAAGCCAGCAACCATGGTGTCATGTCTATGATCCCACATTGAAGCTGGTGACCCTGTGCTCAAGCTGGTGAGCCCTCACTCAAGCCGGTGACCTCAGGGTTTTGAACCTGGGTCCTCAGTATCCCAGGCCAACACTTTATCCACTGTGCCACTGCCTGGTCAGGCTCTAGTTCCTGTTTCATACTTAGTTGCTCATTTAATACTTTCCAAACATGTTTGAACTGATAAAAACAACAGTCTATGCAGTGAGGATAAAAGTCATGTGCCTCCTGGATTTCATTTTATAGAAACCTATTTTGTGATCTCTCCCCTCCCCACGACAAACTTACTGAGTCATGGGCTGCCTTGTCAGTGATTTTAGAACAATTACAGAAATGCAATTTCCCTTTTAACATTGGGAATGACTATGTGTTGCCCACAGACCATAGTCAACTCATGTTGACTGCCCACAGAGTTCCACTTCCTCCTTACCAACAAAACCCTAATTTCCTTCAGTAACCCAAACCTCCCCTGGCCAGGATCACACTCCTGGACCAAAGGCTGCTGTTAGAACCTAGTGATTCCATACCCTTTGCCGATGATCTTTCAAAAACCCAGACTTAGTTCAACAGGGCCCGATTTGCCCGGAACCACAAGTTGATTCACTGAGACTTAAGAAAGAAACTTCTTTCCCTGTGGCTGGAGGAGTGAGTAGTCTTTTTGTCTCCACTGCTCGGCTTGCTAGTGGCAGCTCTTTGGGATAGGCTGATGGAAGTCAGTCTGTTGACAAAGCTGAAGTAGGAAGGAGTGAGTGAAGGGAAGCACTGAGTCACTGCGGAAATTCTAATTACACCATGGCTGGTGTGGACCCTGTCTTTGAATTTCCGTATTCTTCAAGGCAACTTGATTGGGGTTTTCCAATACTCGAAGTCACAGTCATCCTCATGATAGATGTAAGCAAGGCATTGCTACAGGGCAGCCCCCTGCGGCAGACGTTCCCCTGACAGCACAGGCTGTCTTATTCACTGTTGCTAGGGACCTGCCTGAATACTGTTGAATGTGTGAGTGCAACTTTCTGATCCTAGTTCTAGTGCTGATTCTAGTTCTAATTCTAGTTCTAATCTAATTCTAAGTCTAGGTTTAATTCTCATTCTAACTCTAAGGAGCAAAGGAGAAACTCTTATTTTCAAGTCAGGATTTTTATCTTAACTTGAGTTAGTGGCTTTCCAGGCAACAATATTTGCTGACTTCCACCATGTCTAGAAAATTATACAAAGTAGCATCAACAGCTAACATTTAAATAAATAATGTTGCTATGAGCCACCGTCATAAGCACCTTATAAGTGTCAATCCATTTATTTTGAAAAAAAAAAAAGGAAACAAACCTGTAAGAGGGTCTGTTACTACTCTTGTTTTATAGAGGAGACTGGAAGGTTAAGATGTTCTATGGTATGTCCATGTTCAGTCAGTTAGCCAAGAAGAGATGGGACTTTAACTTAGGAAATCTAGCTGAGCTGCCTTTATACAGCAAGGAGGGGACACTTTTCCTAAGAAGGCAACACAGTGGTAAAGAATTCTGAGGGCCGCTGGGCTGGCTATGACATGTATTTTTGGGATTGAAAAAAAAAAACCATGACAGACAATATAAATTTATGCTGATTGATGGTCTTTCATGGCATCATGAAATTCATTTCTAATTCTAGTTCTAATCTAATTCTAATTCAGTTCTAATTCTAGCACTAATTCAGTGCTGTGCTCTGCAAAGATAGGGCTACTAGCTGAGCACTTGACGTGTGGCTTGAGTAAAACAAACACCAGCTTCAGAAGACTTCATAATAGAAATAAATGATTCCTTTCATAATTTATGATATGGGTTGAAATGGTAATACTTTCAATATCCTGGGTTATAGAAAATATATTGTTTTTATTTCTTTCCTTTACATATCTTTTTTTACACAATAATTTTACTCTTTTTTTTTTTTTTACATATTTCAATGTGGTTATAAGATGTGTGGCATCCGATATTATATTGTATGTTACTGGACAACATTGCTGTTCAGCTGCTTTTGTGTTCCGTGCCGTTTCTGAGTTCCTTCTACATTCTCTGGATAAAAAAATGTGTCACAGTGCAGCAGTATGTCACTCATATTAACATCTACAACCATGGATGGATTTCTGACTTGGTTGCTGTTTGTGTGAAGATGACAGGGACTTCTGAAATGGTTCTTTCTCTTGCCCTTTGATGAAATGTGACAATATTTGTCCAACTCTGGAATCTGAAAAGGGAAATGAGAAGAAGTTAGAAAGAACTAGAATTTGAAGTCTGACATGTAGGTGGCCACTTTCAGTGGCCGCTTCTGCAAGATGTCACTCTGTAGGGGAACGCACTGCTTTACGCCAAATGGAGATTTAGTATTGTAAACTTCCCGGCGAGCAGGGCAAAGGTCTCCTAGTACCACCTGCTTTTCAAACCCAAGTTTTATATCTGGTCTTTCTCATGGCTCACAGAAACTACATCTTTTTTATTTTTTTAGTTCTTTCAATATAGCAGTTTAAATGCTTGCATTGTAGATAATCTTTACACTTCAAAGCTCAAAACCAAGAGATTAATTTGGAATGAAAGCAGGAAAAGATTTATGATCAGGAGTGGCAAAATAAATAAATAAATAAATAAAGAAAGAAAGAAAGAAAGAAAAAAAATAAAATACAAATAAAAATCATGTCCCCTCTCACGCCAAAGCAGACAGCGGCAAAGAGTTCCTTCTTGCTTTCCTTTTTGGCCTATTTCTCTTTTTTTGTTATTTTGATTTTGGTATGACGTCTGTATGTGTCTAAGATATACACCAGCTAAATAAACACACAGCCTCACTCCTGAGGGAAGTTTCCATATAGGACAGTGTGCTTTATAAACTGTATAAATATCAGATTAACTTGGGAGTCGAGACGACTTCATGTTAGGACCTTATCCAAGATCCACATAGTTTAGTGGGGATTTTTTTTTCCTCTTCTTTTTTTTCCCCTAAGTTGGCAAGGCAAAAATGTAAAGCCAAGACAAAAAACCATGTAGACTCCTGAAAAAAATTCTTTTTGTTTGCAAATGAATTTAGCAAGTGTTAAGAAAATAATTTCTATCATTGCATGCATTTTGGCTGAAAAACAGGTGACTCAATCAATCAGTAGGGAGCTAACCAGGTAACAGGTGATCAGTGGGTGCTGAGGACCTTCCATGTCTGCACCCTTCCTCGTTACTTGAAAATCATGTAGAGGAAGCCAAAAGGGTCCAGGTATCGACCATTTCATTGGAGTTTAAAACCGACACTTGCTTGACAATATTTTGCAGAGGTGAACCTTGACCGGAGCCCTGGAAAATGAGTAAAATTTAAGGAAAGAAAGATCAGTTCTAAGGAAGGGGAACAATTGGATCTAATAATAGGAGAGAAAGAGAGAGAGAGAGAAAGAGAGAGAGAGAGAGATAGTCTGTCTCAGGAACAATAAGGAAATCCAGCAATGGACGATTACACATCAGAGTGGGCAGAAAAAAAAAAGTGTGGGAAATTTTTAGCCTTAAGTATAGAAGTTTACCTTGATTTGGGAGACAACAGAGAGTTCATATATTTTTCTGGTCAGGAGAGTGAGCATATGGGCTCTGAGACACTTTGAGATCTCACTGAGAGGATGACAATGGTGAGTTGGAGAATGAATGGTGCCTGGGATATTTCAAAGAAAGCTTTCCTAGAGCTTGGTGACTAGCCTGTAGTTGTGATTTTGGGCTTCCAGACTTTCTGTTCCTTCCCTTTTCCATAAAGGACCATTCCTTCTGCTGTGTCTTATCTTCGTTGCCTGGAGGAACCTTCATAAATATTTGCTAAAAAAAAATGAATCAAGGAAATACCTTTCTAACATATATATATTTCCACCGAAAATATCACGGTGCCAAACAGGATGTCTTCCTTTATTGAAATGATTTCTTCCTTGTTTATTCTCTCCCTTCATTCTTATTACATCTCCTTCTTCTTTACATCTCCTCAATGATGCTTCACTCTGATTCTTGATTTCGTTTCAGCTGAAGGTGGTACCTGGAGTCCTCTTCTGGTAATTAGTCACCAGTCATAGCCTATCTTGTGTTTTAGTTTTTGTACGTTATTTTGTGAGGCACTTAATTGTCGCATCTTGGAGGACAGAGAATATATTTGACGTGTCTTTATTCCCTGTGTGGTTAGATCAGTGTTCTGCAGAGACCAGGTGTTAGGAAAACAGCTATGTTAGGCTTGCTCGCTTGTACTTTGCCTGATTAGTGCGTGAGCACATGGTAGTGCCATGTGTGTGGTCTATGTAAGGCAGTGGTTCTCAAACGTTTTGAAGTTGGGGCGCATTTAAAAATCCTACAAATAATTGTAGGTGCACTATATACAAATTTCTGAGAAATATGTTATAATTAAGTCAAATATTAAAAAAATATAAAGTTCAAGTGTGCTTTTATAGTAATTAAATGAAATAAATATGACAAAATTAAATTTATTCTGACATTAAAAAACATTTTTTTGCCCTGGCCGGTTGGCTCAGCGGTAGAGCGTCGGCCTAGCGTGCGGAGGACCCGGGTTCGATTCCCGGCCAGGGCACATAGGAGAAGCGCCCATTTGCTTCTCCACCCCTCCGCCGCGCCTTCCTCTCTGTCTCTCTCTTCCCCTCCCGCAGCCAAGGCTCCATTGGAGCAAAGATGGCCCGGGCGCTGGGGATGGCTCTGTGGCCTCTGCCCCAGGCACTAGAGTGGCTCTGGTCGCAACATGGCGACACCCAGGAGGGTCGCAACATGGCGACGCCCAGGATGGGCAGAGCATCGCCCCCTGGTGGGCAGAGCGTCGCCCCTGGTGGGCGTGCCGGGTGGATCCCGGTCGGGCGCATGCGGGAGTCTGTCTGACTGTCTCTCCCTGTTTCCAGCTTCAGAAAAATGAAAAAAAAAAAAAACAAAACAAAAAAAAAACAAACATTTTTTTCTGACAGAGACAGAGAGAGGGACAGATAGGGACAGACAAACAGGAAAGGAGAGATGAGAAGCATCAATTCTTCATTGCAGCTCCTTAGTTGTTCATTGATTGCGTTCTCATATGTGCCTTGACCGGAGGGCTCCAGCAGAGTGAGAGATCCTTTGCTTAGGCCAGTGACCTTGGGCTCAAGCCAGAGACCTTGAGGTCTCAAACCTGGGTCCTCTGAGTCCCAGTCTGATGCTCTATCCACTGAACCACCACCTGGGCAGGCAAAAAAAACCTATTTTTATGTTACATTTTTTGAGTTATGCTTTATAAATTTGTAAAAAAGAGGAGTTAAAAATAAAAAAGATAAAATTTATCTTTTTATATATATAGATACACTCTTAGTAAGATTTAGTAAATTTGGCAGGTCCTAGCACAAATGTGTTAAGTTTTTTCATTCTTGTGTTTATGAGAAACACAAGCCTGATGTGTTCTAGTGCTTTCTTCAATGTTTGGGCATATATTTGAAAGGTAAACTTTCATTTCCTCGTCAATACATGGAAGAATTCCTCTCTTTTTACTCTTAATTGTGTTGAGTGCAGAAAACCCCCACCATACATATCATCTTAATTTTACACCAAACAAAGGATAGAAGAAACTTGCCTTCAGTCTTTCCGGGGAACATGGAGGGTAGTGTAAACAATCCAGCACCACAGCTTAACAGCCTTTTGCAACCTAATCAGGCAAGTGAGGTAGGGGGTTGGGCAATAAACTGTCAGTTTATAGCCAATTCCCCACACCTCTATCCCCCAAAAATCTAAACTCCAAAAACCCTGTTGTTGTTTTTTTTTGAGAGCCAAATTATTTTTTTATCATTTTTTAAATTAAATTTAATGCAGTGACATTGATATATCAGGGTACATATGTAGAGAGAAAACATCTCCAGATTATTTTGACATTTGATTATGCTGTATACCCATCACCCAAAGTCAAATTATCTTCCGTCACCTTCTATCTGGTTTTCTTTGTGCCCCTCCCCTCCTCCACGCCCTCTCTCCTTCCTCGCCCCCTCCCCCCTCCCCCCCCACCCTGCCACCCCTGTTACCATCACACTCTTGTTCATTTCTCTGAGTCTCATTTTTATGTCCCATCTATGTATGGATTCATATAGTTCTTAGTTTTTTCTGATTTACTTATTTCACCCCATATAATGTTATCAAGGTCCATCCATGTTATTGTAAATGATCCAATGTCATCATTTCTTATGGCTGAGTAGTATTCCATAGTATATATGTACCAAAGCTTTTTAATCCACTTGTCCTCTGATGGACACTTGGGCTATTTCTAAATCTTCGCTATTGTGAACAATGCTGCCACAAACATGGGAGTGCATTTCTCCTTTTGGAGTAGTTCTATGGTGTTCTTGGGGTATATTCATAAAAGTGGGATAGCTTGGTCAAAAGGCAGTTTGATTTTCTTTTTTTCTTTTTTTTTTAAATAAATTTTTATTAATGGTAATGGGATGACATTAATAAATCAGGGTACATATATTCAAAGAAAACATGTCTAGGTTATTTTGTCATTAAATTATGCTGCGTACCCCTCGCCCAAAGTCAGATTGTCCTCCGCCACCCTCCATCTAGTTCTCTGTGCTCCTCCCCCTCCCCCTAACTCTCTCCCTCCCTCCCTCCCATGTCCTCCCTCCCCCCACCCCTGGTAACCACCACACTCTTGTCCATGTCTCTTAGTCTCATTTTTATGTTCCACCAATGTATGGAATCATGTAGTTCTTGTTTTTTTCTGATTTACTTATTTCACTCCTTATAATGTATTCATACTGTTTTCCACAGTGGCTGCACCAGTCTG
This sequence comes from Saccopteryx bilineata, assembly GCF_036850765.1. Lineage (NCBI taxonomy): Eukaryota > Metazoa > Chordata > Mammalia > Chiroptera > Emballonuridae > Saccopteryx > Saccopteryx bilineata. The sequence continues at coordinate 236,337,479 of NC_089490.1, read as the reverse complement.
CATTCCCACCAGCAGTGCAGGAGGATTCCCTTTTCTCCACATCCTCGCCAGCACTTATTCTGTGTTGTTTTGTTGATGAGCACCATTCTGGCTGGTGTGAGGTGATATCTCATTGTGGTTTTAATTTGCATTTCTCTAATGATTAGTGATGTTGAGCATTTTTTTCATCTGCCTTTTGGCCATCTGTATGTCCTCTTTGGAGAAGTGTGTATTCATTTCTTTTTCCCATTTTTTGTTTGGATTGTTTGTCTTCCTGGTGTTGAGATTTACAAGTTCTTTATAAATTTTGGTTATTAACCCCTTATCAGACGTATTGTCAAATATGTTCTCCCATTGTGTAGTTTGTCTTTTTACTCTGTTCTTATTGTCTTTAGCTGTACAAAAGCTTTTTAGTTTGATATAGTCCCATTTGTTTATCCTGTCTATTATTTCCCTTGCCCGTGGAGATAAATCGGCAAGTATATTGCTGCGAGAGATGTTGGAGAGCTTACTGCCTATGTTTTCTTCTAAGATGCTTATGGTTTCATGGCTTACATTTAAGTCTTTTATCCATTTTGAGTTTATTTTTGGGAGTGGTGTAAGCTGGTGGTCTAGTTTCATTTTTTTTTTGCAGGTTGCTGTCCAATTTTCCCAACACCATTTGTTAAAGGCTGTCTTTACTCCATTGTATTTCCTTATCTCCTTTGTCAAATATCAGTTGTCCATAGAGCTGTGGGTTTATTTCTGGGTTCTCTGTTCTGTTCCATTAATCTATATGCCTGTTCTTATGCCAATACTAGGCTGTTTTGAGTACAATGGTCTTGTAGTATAACTTGATATCAGGAAGTGTGATACCTCCCACTTTATTCTTATTTTTTAAGATTGCTGAGGCTATTTGTGTTCTTTTTTGGTTCTATATAAGTTTTTGGAATATGTGTTCTATATCTTTGAAGTATGTCATTGCTGTTTTAATTGGTATTGCATTGAATTTATAGATTGCTTTGGGTAATATAGACATTTTAATGATGTTTATTCTTCCTAACCATGAGCACGGTATATGCTTCCACTTGTTTGTATCTTCCTTGATTTCTTTTATCAATGCTTTATAATTTTCTGAGTACAAGTCTTTAGTCTTCTTGGTTAAGTTTACTCCTAGGTACTTTATTTTTTTGGTTGTAATAGTGAAGGGGATTGTTTCCTTAATTTCTCTTTCTGACTGTTCATTGTTGGTGTGTAAAAATGCCTCTGATTTCTGAGTATTGATTTTATATCCTGCCACTTTGCTGAATTCATTTATCAGGTCCAGTAGTTTTTTGACTGAGACTTTAGGGTTTTCTATATACAATATTATATCATCTGCAAATAATGATAGTTTTACTTCTTCTTTTCCAACTTGAATGCCTTTTATTTCTTCTTCTTGTCTGATTGCTGTGGCTAGGACTTCCAGGACTATGTTGAATAAGAGTGGTGAAAGGGGGCATCCTTGCCTTGTTCCTGATATTAAGGGGATTGCTTTTAATTTTTCCCCATTGATTATGATGTTGGCTGTGGGTTTGTCATAGATGGCTTTTATCATGTTGAGGTATGTTCCCTGTATTCCCACTTTGCTGAGAGTTTTGATCATGAATGGGTGCTGGATTTTATCAAATGCTTTTTCTGCATCAATTGAAATTATTATTATTATTTTTTAAAGGTAGTTTCTAAACATTTTTTAAAAATTTTTTATTTATTTATTTATTTTTTACAGAGACAGAGAGTGTGTCAGAGAGAGGGATAGACAGGGACAGACAGACACGAACGGAGAGAGATGAGAAGCATCAATCACTAGCCTTTCATTGCACGTTGCAACACCTTAGTTGTTCATTGATTGCTTTCTCATATGTGCCTTGACCGCAGGCCTTCAGCAGACCGAGTAACCCCTTGCTGGAGCCAGTGACCTTGGGTTCAAGCTGGTGGACTTTCCCTCAAACCAGATGAGCCCGCACTCAAGCTGGCAACATCGGGGGTCTCGAACCCGGGTCCTCTGCATCCCAGTCTGATGCTCTATCCACTGCACCACCACCTGGTCAGGCTGCATCTATTGAAATTATCATGTGGGTTTTTTCCTTCTTTTTGTTTATGTGATGAATCATATTGATTGATTTACGAATATCGTACCAGCTTTGCCTCCCCAGAATAAATCCCACTTGATCATGGTGTATGGTTTTCCCATATATTGTTGGATCTGGTTTGCTATTATTTTGTTGAGGATTTTAGCATCTATATTCATCAGAGATATTGGCCTATAATTTTCTTTCTTTGTGTTGTCTCTGCCTAGTTTTGGAATCAGAATTATGCTCGCTTCATAAAAGGAGCTTGGAAGTCTTCCTTCCTCTTGAATTTTTTTGATATAGTTTGAGAAGGATAGGAGTTAGTTCTTTGAATATTTGGTAGAATTCACTTGTGAAGCCATCAGGCCTTGGACTTTTCTTTGTTGGGAATTTTTTGATAATTGTTTCAATCTCATTTGGTGTAATCGGTCTGTTTAGGTTTTCTGATTCTTCCAGGTTGATTTTTGGAAGATTGTATGTTTTAAGGAATTTTTCCATTTCATCTAGGTTGTCTAGTGTTTTGGCATACAGTTCTTTATAGTATTTTCTTACAATATTTTGTATTTCTGTTGTGTCAGTTGTTATTTCTCCACTCTCATTTCTTAAATTATTTATTTGAGTCCTCTCTTTTTCTTGGTGAGTCTAGTTAAAGGTTCATTGATCTTGTTTACCTTTTCAAAGAACCAGCTCCTAGTTTCATTGATCCTCTGTATTGTTTCTTTAGCCTCTATGTCATTTATTTCTGCTCTGATCTTTATTATTTCCTTCCTACTACTATATTTGGGCTTTACTTGCTGTTCTTTTTTAGTTCTTTTAGATTCAGGATTAAGTTGTTTATTTGAGCTTTTTCTAGTTTCTTAAGGTGTGCCTATAATGCTATGAACTTCCCTCTCAGTACTGCTTTTGCTGTGTCCCATAAATTTTGCGTTGTTGTATGCTCATTGTCATTCATTTCTAGGAATTTTTAAATTTCTTCTTTGATCTCATTCTTAATCCATTTGTTATTTAACAACCTGCTATTTAGTTTTCATGTGTTTGAGAATTTTTGAGCTTTTCTGTTGTGGTTCATTTCTAGTTTCATGCCATTGTGATCAGAGAAAATGCTTGATATGATTTCAATCTTCTTAAATTTGTTGAAACCACTTTTGTGCCCTAACATGTGGTCTATCCTAGAGAATGTACCATGAGAACTTGAAAAGAATGTATATTCTGCTGCTTTAGGGTGAAAGGTTCTGAAGATATTTATAAAATTGAGTTGATCTAGTGTGTCCTTTAAGTCTGCTATTTCTTTGTTAATTTTATTTCTTGAGGATCTATCTAGTGATGTTAGTGGGGTATTGAAATCCCCTACTATTATAGTATTGCTGTTGATCTCGCCCTTTAAATCCATCAAAGTCTGCTTTATATATTTAGGTGCTCCTGTATTAGGTGCATAGATATTTATAATAGTTATATCTTCCTGTTGGATTACTCCCTTTATCATTATGTAGTGGCCTTCTTTATCTCTTACTCTATCCTTTGTTTTAAAGTCCACTTTGTCTGATATAAGTATTGCTACCCCAGCTTTTTTTTCATTTCCTTTTGCACGAAATGTTTTTTTTCATCCTTTTACCTTCAATCTATGTGCATCTTTTGTTTTAAGGTGTGTCTCTTATAGACAGCATATGTACAGGTCCTGTTTTCTTATCCATGCAGCTACCCTATGTCTTTTGATTGGATCATTTAATCCATTTACATTTATGGTTATTGATATGTAGTTGTTTCTTGCCATTTTATTCTTTAAAGCTTTATTCCTTTTTTGCTATATTCTTTACCCACTTTGATCAGTTTACAACAGGCCCCTTAACATTTCCTGCAGCATTGATTTGGTTGTAATGAATTCCTTGAGTTGTTTTTTGTCTGGGAAGCTTTTTATTTCTCCTTCGATTTTAAACGATAGCCTTGCTGGATAAGGTAGTCTTGGTTGTAGGTTCTTGTTCTGCATTACTTTGAATATTTCTTGCCATTCCCTTCTGTCCTTAAGTGTTTCTGTTGAGAAGTCGGATGTCATCCTTATGGGGGCTACTTTGTAGGTGATAGCTTTTTTTTCTCTTGCAGCTTTTAATATTTTCTCTTTATCACTTAGCTTTGGTATTTTAATTATGATGTGTCTTGGTGTAGGTTTCTTTGGGTTTCTCTTCAATGGAGTTCTCTGTGCTTCTTGAACTTGTGAGAGTTTCTCCTGCATTAATTTAGGGAAGTTTTCAGCTATGATATAATTAAACAAAGTCTCTATTCCTTGTTCTTTCTCTTCTTCTTCAGGAACCCCTATGATGCGGATGTGATTTCTCTTCATGTTGTCACACAGCTCTCTAAGAGTTTCCTCAGAATTTTTGAGTCTCTTTTCTTTTTTCTTGTCTGCTTTCTTGCCTTCATTGAAGTTGTCCTCCAACTCGCTGATTCAATCCTCATCTCTATCCATCCTGTTTTTAATTCCTTCCATTGTGGTCTTTATTTCTGATATTGTATTTGTCATCTCTGACTGATTCTTTTTTAATATTTCAATATCCTTTTTTATACTTGCTATTTCTTTATTTAGGTGTTCATAATGACCATCCATTGTTGTTCTAAGATCCCTAAGCATCCTTGTAATCATTATTTTGAACTCCATGTCTGGAAGTTTGATTATTTCCACATCACTTAGTTCATCGCCTGAAGGTTTCTCTTGTGGTTTCATTTGGATAGCAATTCTTTGTCTTCTCATTATCTGTGTTTGGGTGTTTTGTTTGTAGATTTGGTTGAGTCTAGGCTTGGTGTTGTCTGCCTCCAGTTTTCAGCTATTATTTGTTAGTATCAGCTCTTATCTGTAATCCAGTTTCAGATTTGGGCAGCTTTGAAGTCTTGATTTGTTTTCTTAACAGGTGATAGTCTTGTTTACTGATCTTAGCAGGGGGCTTCCTTGAAACTGTATCCAGGAATGTGATGGGTGTAACCTGAGACTCTGAAGGCCTCTTTTACCAACTAATCTCTCTGGAGGCAGGGTGTTTTCTCAGCTTTAGTAGGGGGAAGTGTATCTCAGATCTCCATGGAGACCTGAGTTACTGCCCCTCCTCCCCACTTCTTGTTTTCAGCTGTGTCTTGTTGTGCTGATTGGAGCTGGAGAGATGTCTGGAGATCTCTGATCCGGAAGCAATTCAGTACTGTTTTTTGAAAGGATCAGTCCCTCCCTCAGCTATGGCCACCTCCAAAATTGATGAGTCAGCTTTTTTAGGTCATCTCCTGCATTCCTTTGCCCCTCACAGTCTGTCCCTCTCTCTCTCCTTTCCACTTGGGAGATAAGCCAGTCCTTTCAACACACCTCACTCCCTGGTCACCAGGCAAGTGACTGTGAGCAGCATTTTTTGCTCTTTTCCCTGGAGTGAGAGCCCAGCCTCACCCCCCCATTCCTGTAAGCAGGGGAGATTCAGGCGCTCCCTACCAGGTTTGTTGTGGCTTCTGCTTGGCTCCTTGGTTTTTGAGAGCTGTTCTTGTAGTCCAGAGTTGGTTTTTCATGCTGATTTTTCCTAAATTGATTTGTATTCCAGTTTGGTGGAGAGAACTGGGCATCTGTGTGTCCACCTACTCCGCTGCCATCTTCAGGTCACCCCCTGTTGGTATTTTGGTCTCCAACAGGCACATATTTTTCTGGAATACCATAGGGTGCACCTTCATTCATCCTTACTACATCTCCTTCTTCTTTACATCTTATCAGTGATGTTTCACTCTGATTCTTGATTTTGTTCCAGTTGAAGGTGGTGCCTGGAAATCTTCAAGGGCACACCAGTGCATCTGGCACACACCTTGAGAACCACTGATGTAAGGCTATGGGTGCTTGCCCTTGGGGCAGATGGGCGATGGGCGATGGTGGACTGCCTACCCATTACTGTGAGGGGCCATTTTGCTGTTCACTTGCCTGAGAAGTGGTTTCCCTGCCTGTGTGCCTGGCTGCCTTTGGGAGACTCTATTAAATGGAATGGCCCTGCGCTTTCTGGGTCCACAGTTCCTCTACCATCTGCCCAAATCCCATGTGGACCTGACCTGCCTGGCCCTGGCTACCGGCATACTTTGGTGATGCATACTTTGCTATTAAGTGACTCTGAATTATTTGGGGACATCATCTTGGTGTAGGCGCCCAGTGTCTCATGCGGCTGTTAACTGCAGTTTCCTCACTCACCTTCCCACCTCCAGTGCACCCTGACCAGGGCTTCCCAAGTTGTTTTTGCACATTTTAATTGAGATTGTTCTCCTGCCCCTCAGCATACAACCCCAACCTCTCATATTCCAGGCCCTCCAACCCCTGTCCCCGGTCTGCGCCCTTCCTGGGCCTTAAACTCCACATATCATGGGGGCTGGGCTTGCTGGCTCATGGGCCTGGTGTGGTGAACCTCAGGCTTTTTTTGTAATGCGATTGCCTTTGGCTAGAATGTGCTTCTTGCCACTGCTGGTTACAACCTTGTTTGGTTCTACCCGTCACAGGGGAAGAAGCTCTTCTGGGTTGCTGTCACTGCACGCAACTCCAAGCTGCTCCTTAGCAAGGGTGCCCCAAAATGAGATAAACCACACCTCCTCCCAGGGCCAACAACACAGAAAGTGGATTTCTTAAGCGTCCAACCCGGGTCCTAGAAATCTCTGCACATGACAGAGTCCACTGAGTAGTAGCGGCCGGCTGGTCTCTAGAAAGTCAGCCTGGTTCTTTCTGGACCTGCAGTACGGGGCCAACATAGGAGAACGAAATTAGAACTGGCACGGTGAGCACTCCCTAGATGTGACCCTGCCCGAGCGTCCAGTGTACCCTATCCAGAACATCTCCCAGGGCACAGACACATTCTCTACGCTCTCCACCCCCACACGGCGAGACTCAGCGAATATTGTGGTAAAAGCACGCACATCAACCAACCTTCTACCAAACGCCTGTATCCTGTAAAGTCGTGGGTGATCTCTTTAAGCACCCATTAAAACTCTTACACTGCCCTGCCCCATGCTTACATATCAGATCATAGACAACGGCTCTTCTCTTTTGTTTTGTTTTTTTTTCCCAGTGAGACTGTGTGAATTTACCATATTTTGAAATGCTCCCGGGCTTATAATATACAGAAAGGAAAATGTTATCAGAACGAATGAACTGTGGATCCTCTGTGAAATGAGAACATCGAGTAATATTTATTTGTGGAAGTATGTGGTTTCTAATCTCAAATCTATTTCAGTTTGTTCCACTGGGGAGCAGTGGGAAATGCCACCTGAATTAAGCCTGTGGTTTAGCATCCCTGAAAAAAGTCAGAAGTCTGTTTTTTTGGTGGCTGTAATCTGGCATCCCCTTCTGTTAAAGGTCAACAGTTGCAGAGAAGATGCCTAGTAAGAGGTATTTTATTTTACTTATTTGCTAAAGGAAACAGCTCTTCAGATAGTTTCAGATATTGATGCCAATGTGGCTTTTAAAACCTGTCCCTGTTTCCTGTGCATTGGCAGGATACTTCCCGTTTCACCCAAATCTGTTCGTCAGACCTTTGAAGACTTATGCATCCACTCAGCAATTATTTATGCGGTTTCCACCTTGTGGTGTGCCAGACATGGTGCCCGGTGCTGGGCTTCGACAGTGAGCAGAAAAAAGACCGTCTTCGGACAGTGGTGTCAACAACCTACTGAGGGAAGACCCAGGATTATCAAATAATCCTACAAATGAATAGGAACGCTCTCAGGGCTCTGAATGAGAGAAGCTGGTGCTATGAGAATGTCCTCCTAGGGCAGTGGTCGGCAAACTCATTAGTCAACAGAGCCAAATATCAACAGTGCAACGATTGAAATTTCTTTTGAGAGCCAAATTTTTTAAACTTAAACTATATAGGTAGGTTCATTGTTATTAATTTAATTAGGGCACTCCTAAGCTGGCCAAGGAGCCGCACTCAAGGGGCCAAAGAGCTGCATGTGGCTCGTGAGTCGCAGTTTGCCGACCACGGTCCTAGGGGATCTGACCTAGGTGAGGTCAAAGAAGGCTTCCCTGAGGAAGTGACCCTTGCGGTGGCATAGGAATGATGAGCAAGAATTAAAGTAGCATTCCGTGCCCAGGGACTGTGACGTGCAAAGGCCCTGAGTAAGCAGTCAGTGGGACACTTACCAGGGGATGGAAGGGGACCAGTGTGGCTAGCAGAGAGAGCTAGGGATGAGGTTGCAGGGAAGGAGAAGTCAGGCCATGCAGGCTCTAGGCCCTGTTAGGGATAGTGCCTTTATCCTGATTGTTCGCGAAACTGTCGAGGGTTTAGAAGCAACAGGAGACAAGAGCCGCTTTATGTCTTGAAAGGATCCTGAGCATTGAAGAGCAGAGAACATACTGGGGTGGAGCGGGAGTGGCGGAGAGAGTGGAGGCTGCTGCAGTCACCCAGGCATCCATCTGATGGTGGCCTCTGTGATCAGGGAGGTAGCAGAAAGCAGACTGGAGATGAGAAGTAGAAGACATAGGACTTGATAACAATTTGGACACAGGGCATGACTCCCGGGTTTCTCAGTTCACCAGAACCCTCCCAATTCAGGTTTGTGCTGACCTGACACATCATCCTCCAAAGAAAGGTCCCTCTCAGTGACCCTTCCACTCTTCACGGAGCACCTGTTCTACATTATTCTGGCTGCTGGTGGCCCAGGAGTGAGCCAGGTAATGTCTGTGGAGGAGCTGTCCCTGTTGGTGCCAGAAAATTGGTGCAAGCCAGCAGGCCCAGCCCATACGATATGTGGATATAAATGACAGGAGGTCTGTTTTTCTTCTACAAATTAGAAGTGTTTTCTTCCTACAAATTAGCAGTGTTTTTTTTAAGGGTTTTACACTTTCAAAACCCCCTTAGTCCCTTGTGGGAACAGTAGGACAGGCAGGCGGAAATGGAGGCCGCAGGGGAGACGGGGGTCACCACACCGAGACATTGTTCATTGGGCTCAGGTTTCCAAACCCAAGAGAAGGGCTCTTATTCTTTTTACTTTTTATGTCTCCCCCTCTTATTTTTTGCCTTGCCTTCCCACCCACCCACCCTTCTGGTTTAAAGGAAAGCCACAATCAAGGAGGCTGAACAAAGCAGTCTGGTGGAGAAGCAAGTGCCTTTTCCAAATAGCCATTTGGAAAAGTTAACGGGTGCGAGGCCTCCCTGTCCCTACCGGGAAGAAAATAAGCCCGTTTCCAGATTAAGTCTAAGAACCACGAGTGTGCTGCTGAGGCCTCCATCCTCTGCTGGAGCAACCTAACCGGCTTCTTTCTTGGCCAAACAGAGGCGGGGCAATCAGGAAAAGTCGGATTATGTGCTGACCCAGAATGGGGGTGAACGGTTTCAGGGGTGTATTTTGGAAGCTCCTGCCAGTGCTCTGTGGGGGAGATTGGGACCAAGGGAAAGAACACAGGCTGGCCCGCATTCACCTTAGCTTTTTTTTTTTCATTTGAGAAAAAAAATCTGAATAATTACGTGAATAATTTCGACCCCTTCGTGGCTATTGCATTATTTTTGTTTTCATATTTAGCTGGTCCTTCCTAGACACCCAAGGACTTTGGGTCAATGTTCTTTTCTTTTTCCCTATTAGTAACAAGTTTGATTTTTTTTTATGAGATGCTATTAGAAAGCTCTATCCCAGGATGGTTCTGAGGATGTGACCATGCTTCCTCTGACCTACAACAGCATGGTAGGGACAGGACTGTGTTTCCCTTGCAACTGTCATTTTGGTTCTGAGGGACATCATTGACCATGCCCCTTCTTTACCAAGGAGGAGACGTGTGCCCTTGAACCTGCCATATTTCCAATTACCAAACAAACAAACAAAAAAAGCCCACATCTGGACCAGATATTGAGTGACATTATTTATCAAAATAAATTTATTAAAAGTATGCAAAGACCACTTCCAAGTTTAGCTGCCTTCAGTACAGTTTTTGACACTCCTCACAGACACTCTTTTCTACACAATAGCACTCATTCCATGACACACCATTTAACAATGACAACACAGACCCGTTTCAGGGTTAGCGTTATGAGATAATAGAACTGATGACCTAGAGTCATGAGAACTTTGATATGCTTGCACGTAGTAAACATCTGAACGTTCCTTAGTACTACACAACACAGTAAGATTAAAGTTAAAACCACTGTGGGGTCGCACGGACCAATTTGGGGGGGAAGATGGACAGCCAGCTAGCTAAGGTCACATAATCCCAGACCTCCTGGTTATCAAAATGCTTTTGGACTAACAGCATTCTGTCATATCTCTCTTTCCGTCTCAGGTGCCCGCTTTGCTGGCAGGAGACACATCTCATTCAGACCACGGTCTCCCTGTGCTCTGAACGGTTATGGAGGTTATTGTGGTCCAGGTTCCTCCTAGACCTGCCGGCCGCCAGCTTCCCGGCTCGCTCCCCAACTCTGAATCAGCAGTCCTGAGGGATGTCTCTGCAACACCCAGGCTGAATTCAAGGTCAGTCGCTTGGGGGGCAGGCCACAGCCTTTTCCCCTTTGGAACAAAATGAAATGTCCTCTGCTTTGGGCTTCCCGTCCCCGTCTCATGTGGCGTGGGGCTGTGTGGTGATCTGGGGCTTTTTACACAAATCTTGGTAGAATTCTGACTCAAGGAAGCGGGGGTAGGAGTTGTTCTCCATCAAACTATAGACCCTCTTCTGGGCCGTCGTAAAGCAGCCACTGGTCGCCTCTTGGATATTCTGGGCAATTAGAGTTTTGGTTTGAAAGTCTATGTTTATCTGAAATAGAACAAGCAAAATAAGTGGTTTATTCCATATGCGAAGCTAGAGATTTAAATCTATGTAGTTAATACTTAAAAATAAACAACAAAAACTGTAATGTGGGATTAGTTTTGCCAGTCTAGTCCTCGAAGAAACTTAACCAAAAAGCTAGAATTAGAGTAAAAAACACTTTGAACACCCCCCCTCCCGCAACTCCTTTTCATTTTATGTCTTTTCAACTCTTCAGTTTCATTGTGGTGCTAAGAATATGTAAAATATGCTACAATAAGAGTCCCTTTTTTCCCCCTCACCTCTTTTGGAGCTTCTTTTTCTATGAAGTCAGTATATATTTTCTTTGCTTTTGAAGACAGCTTTTGCGGTGACTTGGTTTTTTTGAAGTCTTCACAAGCCAGCCAGAATTCAATATTTTCTTCACAGAATTCGGATTTTAAGAAAGCCCTGAATGCAGCAAGGCCATCTGAAAGGAAAGCGTGCAAAGTGTGAACCGAGTGACCAAACAATCCTTTTTATTTCCCACCCAGAACTATCATTCCCCTGCACCCATATTTTATTATTGCTAGATTGGAGCAACATCCTCGATTTCACTCAAACTTTTTATTCTCAGCATTTAGCCTTTTAAAGACTAAGGTGCCTGTCGGCAAAATGCTTAAGTTGGCACATGGCTACAGAGATATAAATACTTAACTTTGCTGTCAATGCAAATATTTCTAGGGAGCCTGAAATTCTGTGGGGAATTAAGCCTCCTGAACACATTGTATGCAGTGGAAAACCTGAGTCAACCTTCACAAAGAGAAAAAGCCACTATAATTTTTCATCCCCATCTGGAATGAATAAACCATGCATTTCCCTGATTAACCAGGAAGCAGAAAAAAAAACAACTGGTCTTATGTTGTAGCCACTGTCAAGTCAGATTGCTTCAGGCAAACTGCTCTTTTGTTGAGTGGGAACAACCTGTCTAGACTCTTGGGATGCTTGAGACACAACACAATCAAGAGGTTCACTTACATTTACTGGCTAGCAGCTCATCGAATGCTTCTGACCACAGCTGTGCTTCCTCAGGAGAAGGTCTGCAAGATAAGTTCCACACGTGAGTTTGTGCCTTTCAGAAATCCAGTTCCCCTTTCCAACGCGGCAGGGAGCTCCTCAGACTGGCAGAACAAGATTTACAATTTACCTGATGAAGGCTTGCTGTTTGTTCTTCTTGCCGGTTTTGGGCTTCCCAGGAGAGGTGGAATGTTGCAAGAAGTAGCTCAAACGGTTCTTCCAATCTTTCAATCTGAAGAGGAGAAGAAGAAAAAGATTGACAAGTGGCAACAGTTAAAATTGCTAGGGCAGCCAGGACATTTTTACCCAGGCTGCCCAGGAAATACAGACAGATAAGAACTCTGGTCATTTACTCCCTGCACTTATGCACTGAACACAATTAGTTTCTTCCAGCCATCTGAACACAACTACTAGTTTTGTATCTAAGGGAAGGACTACCTAAGTGATCAGGGTATTTTAATGACTTTAGTTTGCATCCTTTAAAAGGCAGATGGTTATTTCTCGCCTGAAAAAGGCAGCGGTTTTTGTGCAAAGTTAATTACAATACAGAGGCATTGCACACTTGAACTACCTGTGGTGCTCACTTCCCTTCTGCCCTCAGAGAAGGCTCTGGACCAGCCAGAACTGTGGACAGAGAGGGGTGTGTGTGACTGACCCACCCACCCACACTCCCTGCACAACACTCATGTTAAGTAGATGATCAACTATACCACAAAATTAAAAACGAAAAAAAAAAAAAAAAAGAAGAAGGGGGATTTAAAGCGAATACATTCAAAATCAGCAAAAGTATCTCTATCCCTGCAGCTGCTGTGGAATTTAAAATTTAATGTCTGAGTTGAAGAGGACGCTCTTAGAGAAAAAACTCAGGGCGACAAAAAAGAACCTGAGCTCACGCAACAAGACACCGAGCACACAGATTTAATCTTACTTAGCCAATTGATCTTTTGCTCATTAGTATTTTTTTTTTTTTTTTCCTGCAGAGGCGCAGGCTACACAGTGTCCCATTGTCCTGCACCGCGTTTGCAGCAGACCCGGAGAGCTAGGTCCCGCCGGGGGCGGAGGATAAGGGACAGGGGGGAGGCACACTCACAGGGTTCGCTTCATCTTCTCCCGCTTCTCCTCGCTTTTGGGGCCGTTGCCTGCGCTCTTGTCCATGGATCCACAGTCGTGCTGGACAGCCAGGAACATCGCACTTTGCATTATCGTCTTGCCGCTGGGACCGCCGCTGTCGGGGGCCGCGAGCGCACAGCTGAATTTATAGGAGGCGGATGCATGGGGGCGGGGCCCACGACATCGGTCCCGCCCCAGGGCGCGCTGATTGGTCGGCTGCGGCAAAGCCGCGGGGGCGGAGCCAGAGCCGGCCTGCGGCGGTCACGGTTACCCGAAGCGTCTAGAAGCTAGGGCGCTGGTGACTTGTGTGTGGCCCCCGGGTTTCTTGCGCACTCGGGTGGAACTCGGCGGCCGGCCGGGCTCCAGGGCTGTGCCTTCGAAGTTGGCTGCAGGCCAGAAGGGACTCTCGCTCTCCCCTCTCCTCCCCCAAGTGCATGCTTCTGACCCCAAAGGGGGCGACCGTTCCCCGCAGGGAAAGGCTGCTCGTTACGAATCCCAGTGCAATCGAGTTATTTTGAATTAATATTGTGCCCCCCGCCCCCAGGGAGACCCTCACCTGTCCCCCTGTGACTCCTTAATTTAATTGGAGGCAGGGGGACACAGTGACAGTCCAGGAGTAGGTGGTGTGACCTCATCTGCAGCTTGCCTGGGCGTCTTGGAACGCTTTGGGGGATGACCAGGAGAAACTGACTTGCTCAGACAGTGCTCTCACTGGGTGTGCATTTTTGATCAACGATGGATGGGCACGTGACTGGGTCTGTCCTTAGAGGCTCAAGCTGATTTCTCAGCAGTCCTTGGCTGTTTCTCTTTCCAGAACAGAAATCACATTATCTCCTGATGAGGAGATAGAGGAAAACACCAAGATTTCTCGCCTGCAATGCACCAGAATCATTCTAGTTGAAGATCAGTGCAAGGATGCAGGAGTTCCCATGAGTCACTGCTGGTTGGCTTAGAATTTACCAGAACATTTACTAACTGGCAAAAAAGGGTGGGGAGGAGGAGAAGTTCAGTTTCCTTGAATAAGTTTGATTTGTTCATCCTTCAAAAATCATCTCTGCTTTAAATGGTTTGGTTTGCAAGGCCAAATAGAGAACCTCACCAATAGAATGCTTTGATTATGTATAACATTATTGGAACGGATCAGTGGAATTTTTTGGTGGTTTTCCCATTAAGCATATAAGTAGACAATAAGATAACCAGCAGCAAGGTGTTGATTAGGTTGCAAATATTTTTCCCACTTTACATGAGAACTGTTCAAAGAAAGCTGAAACTGGTTTAACATATTCTTACGGTGAGCTGCCAGTAGTTGGAGCTCCAGCTTTGATTTGGCAGGTAAAAACTGCAGATACCACTGAGGAGAAAAGCCATGTACTTTGTTAGGGAAAGGAAAGTCATTCAGATGTCAGTAATGTTTCAAAATGTCTTTGTGAAATGGAAGAATGTTATTTTTGTCAAGCACACCCTCTTCATCTCTAAAGAACATTGCTTGCTACTTCCTACATCTACTGTCACTTTCTGATGATTCAATACCTACTTATTAAATATGTAGACTATGCAGATGCTTGCCTTTTTCTTGCCAATGATAAAAACCTCAGTATATTTTTCACTTAGAACATTGGATGCTAGAACTCAGAGTGGAAAGGCCAGGAGTTTTGACAAAGAAGTAGCAGGGAGAGGGCTGGACCTGTGACAGGGCACTAATTAGAGTCTCAGCTTAATCACCAAGTGCTCAGTAATGTTGGGACAATCCTAGCACGCCCCCTTAAGTCCCAGTTTCTCATCTACAGGAAGAGGAATGTGTCTTTCTTCCCAGCTCATTGTGTGTTATGTGACTCTGAGGGGAAAGGCTTTTTTGTGAGTTCTAAAGCACTATACAGAATGTCATTGTTAGTTTGAATATGTGTGAAAAAGGAAATAACTGGAAGCATCACTACTTAGGTAGAAAAAAGATTAAAGGATTAAATCAGAGTTAACTAATGTATAGAGCACAGCTTATAAATGTTAACTATTAAAGTGGCAAGATAATGTCACAGAGAATCATAGACATCCAAGCTTATAGACACTTAATAAATGCTTCTGGCTAGTAAGCAAATAAGGAAAATAACTGTTTGACATTCAGACATTTTAAACTTTCAGAGATTTCTAAGCCAGAAAAGTTCAATCATCTCAATATATTCACACACAAAAAAAAAGTGAATATATTTATAAGCGACTGGTTTAAAAATAGGCTATGCTGGGTGCTTTGGTGTATAATGATTCACTTTTTTTTCTTTTTTGCAAACTACATATTTCTAATTGACAACTGGTGTTGTTATGTGGCAGAGAATTCTTTTTCCTGAAAATTGTGAGATTGATTGATAAACCTGAATGCAAAGTAATTTATCATTTTTGTATCTATGGGTAATTTTAAGAGTTAAACCAACATCCTCTACGGACGAAGAAACCTTTCTTTCAAAAAGTTGTCACATTACTGTCTTGTATAAAGACAGACATATCTGAAGTGAAAGCTCCAGTGTTTGATGGCTTCCTTTTTTTTTTTTTTTTTTTGGTGGTTGTTGCTAGTGGCTTTTAGGTAATAGGATTGGTCAATAACTTAAATGACAAATATTTTCCATTCTGTGGCAGAGAAAAAAATGATGCAATTGGTTATACATATTGCATAGCAAAACCACAGCCCCAGAGTGGCTTCCTAAAGTAACCATAGGCTTTTCCACGTTGAATCTGTCATGCCCTCTGCTGGACAGGCTTTCTGAACATATTAGTGGTGAAGTTCTCAGGGTTGTTCTTGAATTTTTTGTCTTAAAAAAAGCATTTTAATTATAGAAGGAAAACAAACAAAATATACAAGTTTTTAATTATGCCAGAGAGAGAATATGAAAAGGAAAAGTCTCCCCTGCCATACTTCTCCATTTCCCTTATTAATCAAAAATTAGTATCATTATCTAAGGATATTTAACATAATCATCATAATTATGCTTTAGAAATTGAAGAAACTAGATACTTGCTTTAAAAAAACCACAAAAGGGGCCCTGGCCAAATGGCTCAGTGGTAGAACATCGGCCCAGCGTGTGGATGTCCTGGGTTCGATTCTTAGGGCACCTAGAAGAAGTGACTATCTGCTTCTCCACCCCCCTGCCTCCCGCTTCTTTTTCTTTCTTCCTCTCCTGCAGCCATAGCTCGACTGGAGCTAGTTGGCCCCAGACACTAAGGATGGCTCAATGGCCTCTGCCTTAGGTGCTGAGAAAAGCTCAGTAGCTGAGTAGTGCATCAATACCCAAGATGGGCAGAGCATTGCCCCCTGGTGGGCTTGCCAGGGGATCTCAGTTGGGATGCATGCGGGAGTCTGTTTCTGTCTCCCTTCCTCACCCTGAATTAAAAAAAAAGAAACTCACAAAAGGACAGTTCTCTGTATTATGCTGTGCTTTGCTTATTTTGGTCAATAAATACCTTAGTTTCTAAATTTGTGAAAACTGTAAACCTGTTACTTACCTCATGAAGTCTTAAATTGTTAGCAAGTTTTAAAAAAGGAATAGAAAATTAAATGCCATGTGGCAGAGGGTGTGGTGACTAATGGGAAAAAATGAAACTTTAAATAACCTATTGACCATATTTGAGGAAGTGTGACACCTGTCTTCTTGCTAGTGTTTTTCTTTCTTTTTTTTCTTCCTCTTTTTTCTCTTTCTTGTCTTCTTCTTCATTGTTGCCATCATGGTTATTAACTCTAGTTGGTGACGTAGTCTTTTAACAGGATGAACATATGCAAGATTCTGTACTCCATTCTTCACCCCTGCTATGATCTGTGATTTAAAAACCATAATTACTGTCTTTCTTAGAATATAATTGGCATAAGCAGAAGCTGATAAGAAAGTTAGAGTGCTTGTCAGGAATGAATCAGAGTTTCACATGTGGAGAATGGCTGCTTTTCATCTAGTACATCAGGGATCTCTCTGCACTGGTTCTTGTTATTTACTGACTCTTCCTATCTAGAGACTATGAATCCATTTTAGACCTTGATTTCCAAAGGTCATTGATCCATGGACTACTTTATAAGACCCTGGGTTTGATTTCCGGTCAGGGCACACAGGAGAAGCGCCCAACTGCTTCTCCACCCCTCGCCCTCTCCTTCCTCTCTGTCTCTCTCTTTCCCTCCTGCAGCCAAGGCTCCATTGGAACAAAGTTGGCCTGGGCGCTGAGGACAGCTTCATGGCCTCTGCCCCAGGCGCTAGAATGGCTCCAGTCGCAATGGAGCAACACCCCAGATGGTCAGAGCATCGCCCCCTGGTGGGCTTGCTGGGTGGATCCTGGTCGGACGCATGCGGGAGCCTGTGTTTCTGCCTCCCCGCTTCTCACTTCAGAAAAATACAAAACAAACAAACAACCAAAACCTTTTGGTTGTTCTCTCCCAAACACATTTTTAGACAAATAAAAATCCCCAAATCTTAGCAAAATTATTTGAAAAAAGAACAGAGCTTTCCCACAAAAGGAGTCAGATGTACTTACTGCAGGGCTTTCGCTGAGTTGTCTCATCTATGAAGAAGAATTTTATTTACTTCATAGGAAGGTTCTGTGACAAAGATCACAAACTATTGAGGAAGATTTATACCCTATCCTTTTTAAAAATGATTAAAAATTTTTTTAAATCTAATTGATTTTAGAGAGAGGAGAGAGAGAGAGAAAGGTGGGGAATGGAGAGGAAGTATCAACTCATTGCTTCTCATATGTGCCTTGACCAGGCAAGCCTGGGGTTTCGAACTGGTGACCTCAGCATTCCAGGTTGATTTTTTATCTACTGCGCCACCACAGGTCAGGCTAGACTCCATCCTAAAACAGTTTCTAACTGGTTTCCCAGTCTCAACACTTGCATACTGCAATAATCACTATCTGTCCATCCAAAACAAAAAACAAAAAAAAAAGAATGCTTTTAAGGAGATAGCAGTAGGCTTTGACATAGTTGTCGTGTTATAAATATTCAAGTCCTAAATGCTGAGCTAATGGCATTAGACCTCATAGCCTTCTCAGCCTCAAAAGACAAAATAATGTTGCATCTCTTTTGATAAGATGTCTTTAAGAGAGGAAGAAGTTGGAGAGCTGGTCTGGAATTGCGATATTTGCCTTTGGTTCCCAGTTCTCTGCACCGTTTTTTCAGTTATGGTCTCAGGCAAATCGCGTAGCCTCTTTGTGCCTGGGCTTCAGATCTTATGGTGGATTAATCACAGCAGCCTTCCTTTGCAAGGAAGTTATGAGAACACAGTGCACAGAATGCCCTGAGCGGTGGGATTGATGACAGTCTTGGACAAAGGACACTGGGCTGGCCCTCAGCAATACTTTTTCTAGGTGGCTCTGAATCCAATTTGGCTGCTGCTCTAGGGTGATACGTCTCCTGTTCAAGTGGAACGGTTAAATCAAAAGAAGGCCCCAAGGGTCTACTGGTGCACAATGCACCAGGATAAGCTCTGTCTTGATTCTGTGTAGGACACACAGGGCCAAGGAAAAGGGCGGACTCATGGAGGGCTCTGCTGTCTGTGGTCCTCAACCTGGGAGGGCTGCAGCTGTTATACACCAGACACTGGCCCCTGGATGCTAATCTGTCACTGCTCAGAAGGACTCCTTTCTGGGGGAGTCTGTTCATCCATCAGGTTCCTGAGTGGTATCCTGGGGGCGCTTTCAGATGCCCCACTGGGAACATCAGGGATGTTAGGTTACTTTTTGAAATGTTTATGTCCTTTCTCAAAAAAAAAAAGTTTTGGAAATGCCCAACTCTTCACATGCTAATCTTTTCATCCACTTTGGAAGAAACCTCTGCTATCTTGACAGGGTGGATTCTCTCTACACTGGATATTTGGTGAACTTTGTTTTTCTCAGTAGAGCAGTTTGAGCCTGTTCTTTCCCTAAATGCATTTCCTGTCTTTCTGGTGGTTGGGAGGCTTTCTCATTTGGAGACTTATAGTCTTTCAGGGCATAAATTGTTTTATCTCTTCCAGTCACTTTAGTGTGCATTTGGTGTCCAGGGGTTTTAAGATCTAAGGCAGCAGTTTTCAACCTGTGGGTCGTGACCCCGGCGGGGTTGCCTAAAGCCATCAGAAAATACATAATGCATATCAAGTATTTACATTCCGAATCATAACTGTAGCAAAATTACAGTTATGAAGTAGCCACCAAAATTATTTTTTGGTTTGGGGTCACCGCAACATGAGGAACTGTATTGCGGGGTCACGGCATTAGCAAGGTTGAGAACCACTGATCTAAGGCCAGCAGAGTCACCTGTCCTTGCCCAGCCTGGGTCAGCTGTATTTAGCTTGGCAACATCAGTCAGTTTCCTCAGGACTCCTGTCTTCATCTTCTCAGCAGTCTTCATTTTCTGATATGTTTGCTATATCCAAGTTCAAGGTCGCACCGTCCTTGTCATCTTCACGAACAGCGGGCTGATCGCTCATCCTTAGCAACAACGTGACTTTCTTCAACTATTTAGAAGGTTTTCCAATGCAGTAGCATCTCATTTTAAGTATACTTACCCCCTCCCTCCATGAATAAGTTTGCTCACTTTTCCTTCCATTCTTTGGCTTTTTTAGCTGTATAACTTACCCAACGGTGGGGAGTTTTATCTGAAGCTATCTGAAGTTGTTTTTCACTTTTCTGAGGCACTTTAGAGAATGCATTGCCTGTAGCTACTCGAAATTGTATGTGTCTTGATGTATCTCCTGAAGACTATTTCTTCTAATGTCAATTTGCTCTAAATGTTTAAATTTCTCTGTGCTAAGTTCTTTTCTAAGAGTCTGTATTTGAAGTCCAAGCAAAGAATTGAAGATTTCCAGCACTTTATTAATGACCTCCAGTTCACTCCCCCTCCCTAATAGTTTGTTTATGAGTCTGGCTTTCATTAAAGTTGATTCAAGGCCTTAAAATTCTGTTTGAATGAGGTTCAATTAGTCATCCATGGAGATCTGAGTCTGGTTTTTGAAGTGAGCATTATTGTCCCCCCACATTGGATGAAAACGACACTCAAAAGAAAACTAAAGAAATATTTTAATTATAAAGCTATCGACACTTCAAAAATAGTATTTCCAATAGGTTCCACTAGTCAACAGTTTCAGCAGGAACACTGCACAGTGAGATATGGAATTCTTGGCACCTGCAAGTGATAAAGGAGGCTCTTTTGAACTTGTGTTGGGTGGAAATGAAAGAAATTAGCATGTGCAGATGAGGTGGTGAGTAAGTCCCCCAGGCTTTGCTTCGTGGTGGAACTCACATCTGGGGTAGTGCTGTTGACCTCTGACCACGAAGAATGTGAGGAATTACTAACATCCACATGGACGGTCTGATAACTAGGTGAAAGCTGAGTCCAGTGTTTGGTTTTTGCATGCTCAACTCTCTTTTGCTACTTGTGTTTTGAGTTAATTATCTTTATTTTCCCTGGCTTTCCATGCGGTGAGAACTGTAGTTACTCACCTTGACTGCCACGTATGGAAGACTTTTTTGTAAAGCAAGTGCTAAGCGCATGCCTGCTGATGGAACTAGTCAGAGAAGCTGTGGCATTGTGGGAAGTGCACTGGGCTTAGAGACAAGGAGTTGGTTTCGGCCAAGACCAGGTTGCTAATGACTCAGCTAGGACACCCCCTCCAGGGAGCCCTCCTGATGCTCACTCTACCCCGCAATCTGAATGAAATGAAGTAAAAATGAAAATTCCTGAATGGGCTCCGTCTGGCACTGCCATGTGCCTCTGCATCCCTCTCTTGGGGTATTGAGCATTCTCATGTGTTTTTTCTGGGGGACAGTAGGTACCTGAGTGACATCCTATCCCCTTGGCCCTTGTGTCTGCAGAGAGCATCCCTGGTCTAGCACAAAGTAAATGCTAAACAAGTTTGTTACACGAATGAAGGATTTAATTTCCATAGGCTTTTTTTAAATTTGTAAAACGGGGTCTTAATAATGCATGATATTAGGGTTTCCACTGAATCTTTCTTAGAAAAAAAATCTCATCCTTCTGCCTTTAATAATAATAACAATTCGTTTTATTTATCTAGCACTTATTGTAGGTGCCGAACACTGAGCAAGGCACTTTGCATTTATTATCATACCTCTATGAGAGGGTGAGATTATTCCCGTTTTACAGATACTTAAAGACATGAAGAAACGGCCCCAAAGCAAAAGCAAGCACATCCTGCTGTCAGGACTTGAAGCGAGTCTTGTCATCATCTTCTCACTATAGAATTGCTGTTTGCACTGGAAGTGCAGTTTGGGTTGTCGTAAACAGGCTACCTCATCATTAATCCTGGCTGTGTCATTATGGTGTAAAAAGTTGACCTTAAAGTTAAGCTAGTGGAATCCAGCTTCTCATACATTGCTTGGCCCCCGATAATCACATGCTCAATATGTAACTTTTGGATACAACAATGAATTAGGTAATTGATGGAAAGCCCATGGACAGTCTTAGTAATTTATGTAATAAACCAAGAGTCTGTTTTATATGTGTGTGACTGAAGAATTTTTTTTAACACCCACAACTTTAGCTCGCATGCAGATAGTCCTGGAAGGTTAAACTGGAATCTAATTCTCATTTAACACATGAAAGAAAAAAAATGTGTAATAAAAGGACTGGCTAGTCATCGAGGGATCTTTTGAAAAATGAAAATTCTTAGATTCCATTCCCAGAGCTGCTGTCCTCTTTCTACTCTCTTCTTGTGAATGCAACTTGAAACGTGTCATAAAGTGTGGTGTGCTAGACACACCATGTATTACTAACACTCTCTCTTTCCTTTTTTTTTCTTTCTTATGTGGAGGTTAGAGAAGCATCTTTTGGGAGCTATTGAAACTCTAGGAAGAAGAGAACAGCTCAGAGCCTCACTTCAATTGGAAAAGAAAAGGGCTCTTTCATTCAGCTGAATGTTTCTTTTGTTAGTATCTCCTCTGGGGCAAGTCCGGGGGATTGACATTCAACCAACAGCTTCCACTGGTGTGTTTGGATATTTCAGGGCTGAGACAGCCTCCGGTGACCTCAGGTGACAGCGGTGAGTGGTCACGATGCACGTCCATTCGGAAGGCAGAGCCAGGAAACTCTGAGCCAGGCTGCAGGGCTCCGGGGAGCCTGTCTGTCCTGCCTGTGATTCAGCAGCTGGTTTTATTTTATTTTATTTTTTGCTCCCTTCTGTAGATGACATTCTCTTCCCAGTCACCTCTCTCGTCCTGTCCTTGTGCTCCGTTTACTGCCTTCTATCTCTACAAATAGGAAACAACAGATGTTTATTGAGGCTCATTGTGCGCCAAGCAGAAATTTCACTTTTTTTTTTAATTTAGACAATTAATTTTAACTGGGTGACATTGATCAATTAGAGTACATAGATTCAGAGAAAACATCTCCAGATCATTTTGACATTTGATAATGTTGTATACCTATCATCCAAAGTCCAATTGTCCTCCGTTACCTTCTATCTGGTTTTCTTTGTGCCCCTCCCTTCTCCCCTCCCCCTTCCTCTCCCTTTTCTCCTTTCCCCTCCTCCTGGTAACCACTATACTCTTGTCCATGTATTGGCAGAAAAATAGACACTCAGACCAATGGAACAGAATAGAGAACCCAGAAATAAAACCAAATATATATGGTCAAATCATCTTTGTTAGAGGGGCCAACAACACACAATGGAGAAAAGAATGCCTCTTCAATAAATGGTGCTGGGAAAACTGGAAAGCCACATGCAAAAGAATTAAACTCGACTACAGTTTGTCCCCTTGTACCAAAATTAATTCAAACTGGATCAAAGACCTAACTAAATATAAGACATGAAACAAGAGATTACATAGAAGAAAACATAGGTATTAAACTCATGGACCTTGGTCATAAAGAAATTTCACTTTTTATCCTCAAACCAACGTTTCCTGGCCAGCCCTGGGTGTCCTTGCTCTCTGATTACTCATTGTCCCCATCTCTGCCTTTCACACACAGAGCCCCACCGCACTTCACACAGTCTTGGTGGTGGGTAGCCACTAACATCCAGTGCAAAGGTCACACCACGCCTAACGGCAACATGTGCAGAAAGGTGCAGGGTCCCCTGAAGTCGACGTCGACAAGAAAGCCATTGATAGAGGATAGCCTGGGAATGTGGCCAGCTCGCAGGAGGAGAGAACATGGGTGGATGTTAGTTTTGCTGCTTGAGCATGGGCCTTGCTATTCTGCTGTTCTGAAATGCATTTTGGAAAATTTTGGTATGTGTGCTGTTATATAACCGAGTGTAGGCATTAACGTAGGTCAGATTTTTATCCTTGTTGGGTCCCCCAGGCTTTCAGTGGAATAAGAATCAGGCTCCCAGAACGTCATGCCGTGATTTTTGATTGATAAATGCTCACAAGGTTAGAGAAACAAAAGCAGCTACTTAGAGCCCTTGAACACTGAGGGTCATCTCAGATTCAGAAACGATGGAGGCTGTGTCCAATTATTCACAGGCCTGAATGGCTTCTCCAGAGTTTGCTAACAGCACCTGAGGCTTATCTAAGATAGTAATACAATCAGAGAGTGTTTCTCATGTGCATTATCTATTCATGATCACCAAACCTTATAAAAGAGGAAATAGCATAAAGCTGTGTGTTAAAAGTAAAGATATGAGATTAGTCCAATGTTGAGTAGTTTGGAGGTGACAGTCTAGGCCTGGAATAATTCTCTGGACTCCTGGTTCAGAGCTTTTCCCCCTGAAAATAAAGAGGGAGGCTATGTCAGCAACAAAGATAAAAAAAGAAGAAAGCTATATCACAGTTACTAAATGCCTGTCACGTGCTTCATACAACACTTAAGAAAGTTAATTTTCAATTATTTTGCATTATATATTTTCAGTATAGATGCTTGCAATTCACCTTCATGTTCTCTGCTGGAGGAAGATCAATACTTCTCTAGTTTGTAAATGAAGAAATTGTAGAATATCAGTGCGGACATACTAGCAAAATCAGTTGGAAAATTAAATAGAATAGTCATGGTTTCATAATCAGACAACTACTAAACTCATGAACAAAAGTGAAATTACCCAGACTGATGGACCCACTGCTCTAGAGCTGCTTTTAAAATCTTAGCTGATTTTTTGATTCATTTTCAACAATATATTTTACCATATACATATAATTATTTTAAGTGAGAGAGACAGAGACAAAGAGACAGAGAGAGGGACAGACAGGCCGGAAGGGAGAGAGATGAGAAGCATCAATTCTTCGTTGCGGCTTCTTTGTTGTTCATTGATTGCTTTCTCATATGTGCTTTGATGGGGGGGGGTGGGAGGCTGTAGCTGAGCCAGTGACCTTGGGCTTAAACCAGTGACCTTGGGCTTCAAGCCAGCAACCTTTGGGCTCTAGCCAGTGACCATGCCATGGGGTCATGTCTGTAATCCCACACTGAAGCCAGCAACCCCGTGCTCAATCAAGCCGGTGAGCCCGTGCTCAAGCTGGATGAACCTGTGCTCAAGCTGGTGATCTCGGGGTTTCAAACCTGGGTCCTCAGAGTTCCAGGCCAACTCTCTATCCACTGTACCACCATCATTTTTTCTTTAAAATTTGTTTGTTAACCATGATAAATTACATAATTTAGTATAGTTTTTATATTTTTCTCTTGGGGGAAAATTATACTTGGTCCTAAGGATTTACTTTAAAAAAAAGTTAAAAACAAACAAACAAAAAACCTAATTAGCCAGTTGAGTGCTAATTATGCTCCAGCTGCTTCTTCAGCCCCAGGTCAGTGACATGCTTGATTTGCAACCAAAGTTTAGGCTCAGTGTCCAAGACAGACTTTGTTGTGAGCTGCCCTTCATTATTCTTTACATTTATTTATGTGTTTAGGAAAGTAGTTTTCAAAAAGGCTGATGACCAGAAGTGACTTACCTTGACCTGCGATTTTGTTATAGGCAGTTATTTGAAGTGGAAAAGTCCTGAAGTTTGGATTGATATTATCCCAGTACCCACTTTATATTTAAATAAAATTTATGGACTGAAAAATTTAGCTTATGAACCCCCCTCCCTCAGTAAGCTCCCAAAATAAATCAGAGTGGTTTTTTTTTAGATACATGTCCTTGGACTTATCGGAATGACATTTTTGTGACTCTTGGCACATCAAACCATTCTAATTTTTTTTTCCCTAACTGGTCACTTGAGGACAATTTAAGAAAAGATTGGGGGCCCTGGCTGGTTGGCTCAGCAGTAGAGCGTCGGCCTGGCGTGCAGGGAACCCGGGTTCGATTCCCAGCCAGGGCACATAGGAAAAGCGCCCATTTGCTTCTCCAACCTCCCCCCCCCCTTCCTCTCTGTCTCTCTCTTCCCCTCCCGCAGCCAAGGCTCCATTGGAGCAAAGATGGCCCAGGCGCTGGGGATGGCTCCTTGGCCTCTGCCCCAGGCGCTAGAGTGGCTCTGGTCCCGGCAGAGCGACGCCTCGGAGGGGCAGAGCATTGCCCCTTGGTGGGCAGAGCGTCGCCCCTGGTGGGCGTGCTGGGTGGATCCCGGTCGGGCGCATGCGGCAGTCTGTCTGAATGTCTCTCCCCGTTTCCAGCTTCAGAAAAATACAAAAAAAAAAAAAAAAAAAAAAAAAAAAAAAGAAAGAAAAGATTGGGGATGAAGGAAAGAATGTTTCTGAAGGCAGTGGCACCTAATTCTAAGGTCTAATGAAAACTTGCCAAAATACCATGCCTGACCTGAAGACAGAAACCTATCTGTGGCTTTCTGAGGCTGAGTCCACAGGCTGTCAGTCCTTGCGAGTTTGCCTGGAGTTGAAGTTCCTATTTTGTCAAGAAAACCCCATACAGTAAAACTTCCCAAATTTTATTTTAATATATATATATTTTTTACTAAAGAAGTTGGGTGAAGGCATTTTGAAGCCTCGTGGAGGGCATGTGTGAAGTCACAGGAAAGTCCTGAGATTATTCAGGAATAATTTATGAAAAACCCAATGAGTTCAGTGAGACCACAGACCAGGACCCACAGCAGGGAGCTGCGTGAATGAAGATTAAAGCTTCTGCAAGGTCCTATGCAAAGGTACTGCATTTAGACTTTGCCTTGAAGGCAATGCATATAAACAACCATAGGTTTTAACCCTAGTATACCATGATGAGATTTGAATTGGAGAGCGATGTATCATGTAATACAGGGGTCCCCAAACTTTTTACACAGGGGGCCAGTTCACTGTCCCTCAGACCATTGGAGGGCTGGACTATAAAAAAACTATGAACAAATCCCTATGCACACTGCACATATCTTATTTTATTTATTTATTTATTTATATTTATATATATTTTTTAATTTTTCTGAAGCTGGAAATGGGGAGAGAGAGTCAAACAGACTCCCGCATGTGCCCGACCGGGATCCACCCGGCATGCCCACCAGGGGGCGACGCTCTGCCCACCGGGGGTAATGCTCTGCCCCTCCGGGGTGTCGCTCTGTTGCGA
Organism: Saccopteryx bilineata; assembly: GCF_036850765.1. Taxonomy (NCBI): domain Eukaryota; kingdom Metazoa; phylum Chordata; class Mammalia; order Chiroptera; family Emballonuridae; genus Saccopteryx; species Saccopteryx bilineata. The sequence goes on along the minus strand of NC_089490.1, from coordinate 236,311,125 downwards.
CCAGAGCCATTCCAGCTCCTGGGGCAGAGGCCAAGGAGCCATCCTCAGCGCCTGGGCCATCTTTGCTCCAATGGAGCCTTGCTGCGGGAGGGGAAGAGAGAAACAGAGAGGAAGGAGAGGGGGAGGGGTGGAGAAGCAGATGGGCGCTTCTCCTGTGTGCCCTGGCCGGGAATCGAACCCGGGACTTCTGCACACCAGGCCGACGCTCTACCACTGCGCCAACCAGCCAGGGCCCATATCTTATTTTAAAGTAACAAAACAAAATGGGAACAAATACAATATTTAAAATAAAGAACAAGTAAATTTAAATCAACAAACTGACCAGTATTTCAATGGGAACTATGGGCCTGCTTTTGGCTAATGAGATGGTGGTGCCCCTTCCGGAAGTGCGGTGGAGATGGAGGCCAGAAAAATGGCCTCAGGGGGCCGCATGCGGCCCACAGGCCATAGTTTGGGGACCCCTGATGTAGTATATAGCTCACCAGGTAGGTAGTAAAGAGACTGACAATGATTCTCTCATGTGAGCATAGGTGAGTTGGATCTACCTCTCGGTGTACAGATAAAGGAGAATTATAATGCAAAATATTTCAGAAGTTCAACCATTTGAAGCCTGAGAATTAAATTATACGATTGAATCAGATAACCTTGGTGCCAAGGTTTCTGAAACCTGTCCATATATAGCCTGTACCATAGGCGTGCATTAATGTATTGTAAGGAATGAGTGAAATTTTGTGAAGAGAACTGGGAGAGGGGTGGATATGGAGCATTCTATTTAGATGGTAATATTGAATTGTATGTTTGCATTAACACCTGACAAGGGATTTTCAGCACGGTCCCTGCGGCATTGTTCAGTATTATGTGACGTTCTCTTACCTACAATGTGAGAGTCCAGTGAGAAAGGAGGGACAAGATGTTCTTGTCTGAGATAGATAACACAAACGTGAAGGAGCATGCTCAGGAAATGTTTGGTTAAAGCTCCGTCGGGAACATTGAGACTCTTCTGCTGAATATTTTATTTCTGTGTGTTCTCCCAGGGGTCTACCTTTAAAAAAAATAGAAAAGAAACTTTACAGAACAGAAGCATGCTTTTCTTTATCTTAGAAGTCCCCAGTGGGGGCCCACCCACTACCTGCACACCTCCTCCCCCTCCCCCACCTAACCCTTAGCCTCTAACAGCACAGAACAACCCTCAGGTGGATGAAGGGGGCTGGGAGCTGGCTGGACCAGTCTCTCTTGGCAATTTTACTAGCCTCCTCTCCCACCCCACTCCCTCCCACTCCATCCCGAATGTCCCTGCTCTAACACAACTAGTAAAGCGTAATAACCCTTTGGTGCTGGAAAAAAACATAGGCAATCAAAATCTTTTAGAAATTTAGGTTGTGCAATGGTGCAGACCTGGGGAATGTTGTCACGTGTACCTCTGACTCTACGTGTCACAGGTTCTCCCCAGTCCTCAGTGCTGTTTGCAGTCGGGTGTATATGTCTCTAGGACAGGGGTCCCCAACTATGGCCCGCGGGCCGCATGTGGCCCCCTGAGGCCATTTATCCGGCCCCTGCCACACTTCTGGAAGGGCACCTCTTTCATTGGTGGTCAGTGAGAGAAGCATAGTTCCCATTGAAATACTGGTCAGTTTGTTGATTTAAATTTACTTGTTCTTTATTTTAAATATTGTATTTGTTCCTGTTTTGTTTTTTTATTTTAAAATAAGATATGTGCAGTGTGCATAGGGATTTGTTCATAGTTTTTTTTATAGTCCGGCCCTCCAACAGTCTGAGGGACAGTGAACTGGACCCCTGTGTAAAAAGTTTGGGGATCCCTGCTCTAGGAGATTCATCCAGACAGTGGGCAAGCATGCATGTTTTTGGTTGTCCCGGGAGACCGAAGTGTGTGTTTCCAACTGTCACTGAGGCAGTGCAGAGCCGAATGACTTGGATTCCGAACATACTGACTTAGGCAGCTTGGTGAGACAGATTAGCAGCTAACGCAGCCGTTTGCATTTATAGATTTAGCCCAGCTACGTCTACTTAGATGCCAGCTGGGGTTACGCTAACATTTTTCCTGTTCTAGCGATTGGAAGTGGATAGGATTCTGCCTTATCTGGGGTTCTTCTCGGCATTGAGCGCCGTACCTTTTCATAGGCTAATCTAAGATACTTTTACCATATTACGTTTTTGTTTTTGTTTTTAACGCAAAGAAACTGACTTCTGGCACTTCTTGTGTGTGTTGTTTTTGAATGCAATGACATTTAAGTCTCTTCAGTGTGGCTGACAGAGAAAAAAGTGGATACAATGAATCAGTTCTCTTGTTTCCTCTAAATGCACGGTTCCATACAGAAATGATATTGCTGCATCAGGTTCAGCACAGAAATGATATTCCTGCATAAGGTCCTGAGTTTCTCTCCTTGGATGACGTGCGTTCACCGCCATGCGATGCTGCTGTGGGGACAGATCAGGTGCTGTCCTTAACATCCTAACGCAGTAATGTCTCTTTTGATCGGATGCTAGCTTCTCAGAGTGCTGGGAAAAGTGCTCTCTGTGCCCAGCGTTAGTCTCCGCTACATTAGTCCCGAGTCCCCATTGCTCGGGCCTCCTGGGGTTATGGCATTTATTTTATTGTTATTGTCTCAGTGTTTAATCCCAAGACGTGTCCACATGTTTGGGTAGCCAAGTCAGATATATAGGGTGCCTGCAGTCAGCCCCTCCCCGGGCAAGTCCGGGCCCTTCCCCTGAGCCCACGCCACCAGTTTTAACACCCATATTCTTCATCTAGACCCCTTCAGTGGTAAGCTGTGTCCTAACAATGTTTGGGCATATAAATAAAGAGCAGTTGGGGTCTTACATACTGCACAGATTTGAACTGACCTTTTTCTGACAGACTTTGAGACCCACTTTTGGCGGGGCTGTGGTGTTGGGTGATTTTCATCAAGGTCTAAGCTTTGTGACTCCATGATAATCATCGAGGCTCCTTGTTCTTGTTCCATTTGCTAAATATTAATCGTGCCCCACTCATTGGCAGTTTCGCTTTCTGCAGTTTCAGTTACCCATGGTCAACTGTGGTCCAGACATATTAAATGGAAAATTCCAGAAAGCTGCAATGAATAGCTTTTAAGATGTGTGCATTCTGAGTAGCATGATAAAATCTCGCGCTGTCTTGCTCTGTCCTCCCGGGATGTAAATCACCCCTTGGTCCTGCGTCTCCACGCTGCAGGTGGTCACACACCAGTTAGTCACTTAGTGGTCATCTTGGTTATCAGATCTGCTGCCCAGGTATTTCAGTGCTTGTGTTCAAGTCACCCTTATTTTACTTCATAATAACCCCAAACCTCAAGAGTGGTCGTGTTGCTGGCCACTCAGTATGTCAGAGAGAAGCTGTCAAGTGTTTTCTTAAGAAGTGAAAAGTTTCAACTTGATAAGGAAAAAAAAATCCTGTGCTGAGGTTGGTAAGATTTATGGTAAGAACCAATTTTCTATATGGAAATTGCTTTATTTATAAATGAAACTTTATCATAGGTATATCTGTGCATGAAGAAAAATGTAGTACATATTTAGGGTTTGGTACTATCTGCAGTTTCAGACATCCACTGGGGGTCTTGGAACATGTCCCTTGCGGATAAAGGAAAGGTGAACTGTTATATTTTTCTTTTGGGACTTCTCTTTATTTAGCTATATTTTTATAAAAATGGAATCGCCATAGTTACTAGACTATAAGTTAACCAAACCTTTTTCCTATGTTTGTCATTACCTTTAGATATGATACTCCTCAAATCCAAACTGCAAAAGAGTAACCATGGCAATAGGTAGTATTTAGTGCAACTAATGATGGGAACATTTAAGAGGAGAGTGTGAAGATAGAACTTCTTAAAATTGACATTTTCTTGCCAGTGGCTTTAAGTAATTGCTGGGTTTGACTCCTTCCACACGTAAGAAAATAAGGTGCCGCTGCTGGGCCACTGTGATTTTAAACCAGAGTGGCGTTGTTCCCAAAGGTAGATGAGCAAATTTAATACATAGTGAGAAAGGAGTGGAGATGGCAGTTTCTTCTAGTAGGGGAATGGAGATATTGTGCGACTATTTAAAAGTCATAACAAAAATATTACCAATCTTTGTAATACATCAGATTAGAAGAATTCTGAGTCATGAAAATGACTGCTCTTTTCTTTTTCTTTCTAATTTTATTTATTGATTTTAGAGAGAGACAGAAACATTGATCTGTTCCTGTATGTGCCCTGACTGGGGATCAAACCTGCAACCTCTGTGTCTCTGGATGTTACTCTACCCAACTGAGCGACCCAACCAGCCTACCGCCATGACCAAAAGATGTTGGCCACTATCTCCTAAAAGCCTAAAGGATCATGAACCTAAACATGGGGATTTAAAACCAAAAAGCCTCAGAGAAGCTTTTGATGCTCTGGCAGCAGTCTCTGTGAAAGGCACTGCCCCAGGACAATGCTTGTGAATGATGTTTATGCTCAGGGAACTGAGTGGCTTCTTTAAGCCCTTTTCTGAGAACGATGGGTCTTGACATCATGTAGAGTATGTGTTATCAAAACATTGGGGGGAAAGAATCAAAACAATTTAGACAGATCACGTCTTTGAGACAATCTGATAATGCCTATGCTTGATAATTACGAGGGAAGAAAGAGTGGAACGCTGTCACTGGTGTCTTCCTGCAGCTTCATGAATCCGAGGACAATTGCCTTGCTCGGAGAGTCATATGAAAAGAGATGGGGACAGAGTAAGGAAGAGCAGAGGATGCCTGTGTGTGACTGTCACTTCCAGGAAGAGCACTGTAAAACCTACTCATCTGAATTCTAGACTGTGTGGTGAGGCAAGCTCTGTGCCTGGTTTTATCTAAAGACATGGAGGAGAAGAAGCCCCCATTAAGTCTTTGATACATTGTCCATATGTCAGTGTGACCAGAAGCTGCAGACCACATTGCTTTGATCAGCTGTGAAACTATAATGCATTGTAGACAAAGTATTGAGATCTATTGAGAGTTACAACTTAGTCACCTAAAAAAAAAATCTTAGAAATATTTCTCTATTCTACTGGTTGGCTGGGTGACTCATTTTCAGACTACTAGTTAAGGTAGACTGAAGAGGACTTGTTCACTTTTGTGCTGACGAGGACTGGGTTTGATTTCCAGCAGTCATTTGCTAGCTGAGGAGTCTTGGGCAAGTCATTAGCTTTTTCAGGCTTCAGGTCTTCAGCTGTAGGGTGAAGATAGCACTGGGTTGGGTGTGGGGTCTCAGAGACAAACGGGCCCCAAGAAGGATGCCAGATTTTTGGCTAGAGCAATTGGAAGGGTGAAGTTGACACCAACAGAGAGGGTAGGGTTAGGAAATAAGGCTTTGGAAGTCATTGGCCATACTGGACACAGGATGCGTTTTAGACATCCAAGTGAAGACACTGGATAGGAAGTGGGATAAAAACAGTTCGAGAGAGGTTGGGAGGGGGGTAAATGTTAGGGAGCTGACATCATGAAGAAAGTATTCAAAGCCACCACTGAGTGTAGATAAAAAGAGGCATCTGAGGCTGAGAGGTGGGAGAGGAGAGGAGGAACCTACAGAGGAATCTGAGGAAGTGTAGTCATGAAGTAGGGAAGAAATCCAGGGAGCTGGTGTCCTGGAAGCCACGGGGAAGTAAAGGTTTCAAGGAGGAGAGAGATACCACTTGTGTTACACGCTGTGGCTCAGTCAAGTAACACGCGGACCATGCAATGACGAGTGGATTCGAGAACTGGACTTTTGGCAGAAAGCACTGCATAATTGTCCTTTAATTCTGTTCTATTATATGTGAAATGTGTGGTAGAGAGACAGGACTAGCGAGGAAAGCATTCTCAAGAAAAAAAGTTATTAATGTTAGTTATCAGAATGTGACTGTAGCTTTCTATCTTAACGCCTGAAACATATTCTTCAGCAGTTTTCCTCTCTTCTCTTTGGGACAAAGGAATGAGAACATGAGAAAGAAAAAAAAAAGACCCAGACAATTGGTTGAGGACACAAACCTTGAGATAAAAGGAGGTTTTCTGTTACAGGTCCATTTTACAATTCAAAGTAGGAAGGCGGTGCCTGCTTTCTGAAAGGCCAAACCGAAAGGCTCCTGGTGCCCCACCCAGCGTCCAGTCTGACATCAGCCCTGGGGCACGGCAGCCTCAAATCTCAGGGGGCCCACAGGGGCCAGGTCAAGCTCTTGGCTCTCGGAGGGGGCTGGAGCAATCTGTATCACCACAGGATGAAGAAAGGAAGCAAGAGGAAATGATACCTATGCAGCAATTTTCCAAGCGCTGGAAAATAAAAAATCTCTTCAGCTTTGTTGAAGTTCAGTGACACCCGATGTTAGCAAATTTTTATTATACAGAGAAAAAAGCTCTTCACATGCATAGGTAGCATTAGCATCACTCTGTTATATATGTGAAAATGGAGACTCTGGTTAACTTTGCAAAGATCAATCTGCTCTAGGTTTTGAAGGTATCCTTAGTGAGGTATAAATTAACATAAAGTAACTTTATTATTTATTTTATTATTTTATTATTAACATACAGTTATATACAAATATAACTTTTTAAGTTTAAATACCACTAAGACTCAAGAGAGAAAATTTTCATCCTCTTAGATACAATAAAAACTGAGTTCATTTGCCCAGATAGGGCATCTGTAATGAAAGGGGGAAAGATGTAGTTGTTTATTTAAGTTTAAAGACAATTCCTTTATGTGCAGTTTCCACTGTATTATGCATTATCAGGATTTCTGCAAGAAACTCTGCAAGCCAAGTTGATAGCACCGATGGAGAAAGTGATTAAGTCGGACACTTATTTGTTCTCATCTTAAATAGCTTATGACCCATTTGGAAGCGCTTGAAATGGAATGTGGTGTTAGATGGACAGGGGATGGAGAGTTAGGGGAGGCCCTCATTGTGTTGATTTTTTTTCAGATCAAGTATTCTTTTTCACTCAAAAGATTTTGAGGAATAATTTGATGGATATGAGTGGTTCTAATAAGCAGCAGAGAAAAATGAAGAGTACTCATTTATTTAAGGAAATGCAGGATTTCATACTAACACTGGACGTGAGGATGACCAGAGGCTGAAAGAAAGCTGAATTTTCTTTCGTTGCTTGAATGTTTTGACTCCAATCCAACAAGGACTGTAGAGAGTTTCAGTGCTTTCCAGTGGAGACTGGGCCCCGGTTTTAGAGATGAGTCACAGGGTTTGAGTACCAATTATGTTGTTCAGGATTCTGCAGAGGTAGTTCCTGAGCTAATCTTAGAAGTCGTCTGGATTACCAAGTACTGATCCTTCCAGAGAATGCTTTGAATTCCTAGAATTTTTAATTTTTGAAATGAGAGTATCAATCTAAGAACATGCTTATGCTGTTGGAACATGTGAGCAAACTGTAGACGTAAGTCCACTCTCTTTCATGGAATTTCCCAATCAACGTGAAAGTTAGTAAGACTGACGTACAGCTTGCGTTTAGATGAGCTATTCCCTAAAAGAACTCACCTTTTTCTACCTCCCCAACCTGCCCCAAGGTCTCAAAAAGTATTTTAGGCTGTTAATATCTTCATTAAACTTAATCAACATGTACTATCAACAGTGATGGCATTGGTTTTATAACTGTGCATTTTTCTGTGAATCAGTTTAGTTAAACTTTTGGAACCACTTTTGCATTATGTCTAATCAATAAACACTTCTAGAAGGCCACTATCTCAAAAGAGTTTTGATTGTACAGCTTGCTGTAGAAAACCTTTTTTTGTCTGCAGTAAAGAACTGAGTTTTCTTTGATAAATTTGCTTTATGAATTCAGTACAATTTAAGTCAGCAGACACGAGACAGGTCCCTGTCTTCTGGAAGCTGCATATTCTGTTCTAATTAAAAAAAAAAGGCACTGAAAGCTTCTAGGAGCGTTCTGCCTCTGAGCACTCTTCCAACATGTACACCCACATTTGTAAGCAAAACATGAGTATAAGGCTCAGGATTGGGGAGAGCATCCTGTCACCTGCAGCTTGAAGATGAATTTTGAGTCACCCCAGGGCAGGAAAGACGTAAGGCAGCTGCTGGAGCCAGTGAGCAGAGGAAGAGAATTCCCTAAAAGAAAAATGAACAACACACAGCTCGTGCTCAAGGTAACAAACATTTAACGCAAATGAGTTTGGAGGGGAATCCAAATATTCATTCTATTCCACCACAAGGGAGTCGCTGCTCCTGACCTGGAGTCTGCTTTTGTTTTCTGTGCTTGAAGGTCTACAACCCAATGCATATTCTACTTACTACGGTAATATTACTAAATATTACTAAACTAATATTTGTCTAAATGTACAGGGTGGGGCAAAGGTCGGTTCACAGCTGTGAGTACATGAACACAGTTTATTCCTGTATTATTATTCATTCATAATTGTATTATTTTCTGCACAAGCAACTGCCAATCTCTTTTTGCCCCACCTCATATCTTGAAGATTTTGTTTGTTTAGAATTTAAAAATTTTAAAGGCAATTTTATATAAACCCTAGGATGAGTCAGTTGGTCACTATGGAGTCTTTTAAAAAAAAGAATCTCATTTCTGCATGCATTCATTCCTTAAAGGATAACAGAGGACTTATCAGGAGTGAGAACATAGGCCACGTGCTAGGACTGCAATGATAGATTTTGTCCTTGTAGTTATAGGATATACAGTTTGGTGAGGTTGAGGTTAGCCCTAAGCTCGGAGAAATCCTGAAGGGTCCGGGGATGAGGGGTTGGGAGGGGCCTGAGGTTCCTGGCGCATCTTTTCCCCAGTGTCAATCCATTGCCCTGTCTGTTTCACCCACTGAGCTACTTTGGAGATTTCAGTTGCAGAAAAAATCCTGATGCTAAACCAGTTTAAAATTCACAGTCTATAGTCCTGGCTGGCTGGCTTAGTGGTAGAGCTTTGGCCTGGCGTGTGGAAGTCCCGGTTTCGATTCCCAGTCAGGGCACATGGAGAAGTGCCCATCTGCTTCTCCACCTTTCCCCCTCTCCTTCCTCTCTCTCTTCCCCTCCTGCAGTCAAGGCTTCACTGAAGCAAAGTTGGCCCGGGCACTGAGGATGGCTCCATGATCTCTGCCTCAGGTGCTAGAATGGCTCTGATTGCAGTGGAGCAATGCCCCAAATGGGCAGAGCATCGCCCCCTGGTGGGCATGCCAGGTGGATCCCAGTCCGGTGCATGCAGGAGTCTGTCTGTCTGCCTCCCTGCTTCTCACTTTAGAAAAATACCAAAAAAAAAAAAAAAAAAAAAATCACAGTCTAGTGAGTCTCTTTTTCCAATTTCTTCAATTGCTCATTTATTTGCGCAGTAAGCATCAGACATCAGAGATAATGCTGAATGTTACAGTGGTTATAAAGCACAGTCACTGCACTCAAGAAATTGTCAATCTAGTAAAATTTTATACTGGTTTCAACTATTTTTTATTTTGCATACTAATTTTTTTTAACAGGGTCAGAGAGAGAGTCAGAGAGAGGGATAGATAGGGACAGACAGACAGGAACAGAGAGAGAGATGAGAAGCATCAATCATCAGTTTTTCATTGCGACACCTTAGTTGTTCATTGACTGCTTTCTCATATGTGCCTTGACCGCGGGCCTTCAGCAGACCGAGTAACCCCTTGCTTGAGCCAGCGACCTTGGGTCCAAGCTGGTGAGCTTTTTGCTCAAGCCAGATGAGCCCGCGCTCAACCTGGCGACCTCGGGGTCTCGAACCTGGGTCCTTTGCATCCCAGACCGACACTCTGTCCACTGTGCCACTGCCTGATCAGGCTGCATATTACATCTTGAAAAAAATTTTTAAAAATTAAATGTATTGGGGAAACATTGGTTAATAAGATTATATAGGTTTCAAGTGTACATTTCTATGACACATAATCTGTATATTGCATTGTATGCCCACCACCTTAAGTCTAATTTTCTTCACCATATGTTTGACCCCTTTCCCTGTCCCCACCACCTTCTTTTTCTCTGGTAACCACCACACTGCTGCCTCTGTCTGTAAGTTTGTTTTGTTTGTTGCTTTTCATTTTATACCTAACCTATGAGTAAAATCATGTGGTTCTCAACTTTTTCTGTCTGCCTTGTGTAACTTAGCACGATTCTCTCAAGGTCCAACCATGTTGTCACAAATGGCAGCATTTCATCTTTTCTGGTGGCTGAGTAGTAGTCTGTCGTGTATAGGTACCACATCTTCTTTATCCAATCCTCTATCGGGGGACACTTTGGTTGTTTCCGTGTGTTGGTCACTGTGAATAATGCTGCAGTGAACATAGTGAACATTTATTCATATGTTTGTGAATAAAGTAGTTGCAACTATTTGGAGATGAGGGCTGTTGGGATGACCTCTTCCAGGTGACAGCTATTCTGTGAAGCTTCACCCCAAATCCCTGTGCTGCTGAAGTTCAGGGGTAGTCTCTTGGACTGCAATGGTCACTGTGCACTCAGGAGGGTATGGACCACTTACCTTGCCTGTCAGTGGTATGTGACCTTTGCTGCACAGCACCACGTACTTGCACATAAGACATGCTAGGGGTTCACTAAAATTGAGGCCATCAAGATGAAGCCTAAAATAAACTTGCCTAATGAGCAGTTTATTGTTTTCATTAATTACAACTCCGCCTGTTTCCCACGGTTGATTGCAGCCGGTTATTGTGTCACCTGAGAGCTGGTGCTCCTTCATTAGCTCCCAGAGCCCTTTATGTAAGTGCTGTGGAATCTAACTAAATAGGAACAGAGGCCCTTCCCGTGCAGACCACCAAACGGCATACAGAGGCAAGGAACTGGGGAGTGTTGACACTAGACTCTGAGCTTGATTAGGGGATAGGAATAGGGTTCCTGTATCCTCAGGAGTTACTGGTAGGATTGCTGGGTCAATGAATGAGTTGATTTGAGGGGATGGTGCTAGAAAGCATCTTTTCTTGAGATCCCTTCTAGCTTTTGGGAGTCAGCCATTAAAAATTCTTTTTCTACTGGTTAATGTAGTTTGCCTGAAAACAGACCTATTAGAATATGGTTCCCTCAGTCCCTGTATTTTGTGACTTAGATTCTCATCATATATTTGAATCTTATGAGTATTATTGAATTCACCAGACAGATGTCAGTTATTATCAAGGACTTATGTTGCTAGGACGGATAGAAAGAATGGCAGAAACATGGTTTCTGGACACAGAGCTTTTTGTGGGAAGGGTTTAGGATCCTGTCACAGGCAGTTTTATCCTTTCCAGGGCTGACAGACACATGGAATTAGAGATATTACAAAAAGAACCCAAACCCAAAACTATTTCCCACATAGTTTTGTCTCTGGCCAGTTCTAACTCCTGCTGTTAAAATTCCCAGCTGCAGGAGACTGGGCATTAAAGTTGAAAGCTCTTTGGCAAAAGACAACAAATACTTTCTTACACTTAATTTACATATGCTTCATGTCAAATTTTTCAGTGTGGTCCCAAGCCACATCGGCACTGAGGGAAAACAATGAACACATGTCAGAGAGGACCCAGGATAATTCTCCGCATTCATTACCAAGTCTTTACTCCAGGATAATAAAGGAAGTTCTAAAACCAACAATCGCTCATTTATCTAAGTATGGTTCCTGAAGAAAGACATATATGTCATACATTAATGTTTTTAGTTAATCACAGACATAAAAGAATATCTTTTTAAATCTGAGATGAAATACCTGGAAGTCTGTATTAGGCTTTGAACTTGAAATTTTTAAGGATTCGGGAATTTCCTAACTAAAAACGTCCCTTAATTCATTTCTGTTTTTAATATTTCAGAAGACATAAAATGCATAGGAATCTCTGGCGTGCCCTAACACTGCTTTAAGTGTTATGACACTTACTATGGTATGGTTATCTAATTAGTCAGATCTGATAGCAGGCTTCTAATCAGAGTGATGGAACACTGAAGACATTTTTGTCAAGACTAGACACACAGTTGACTCATTAAGTAATTTCTACTTAGCATGGTGTTTCTTTCTGTACTTAAAATCCCTCAGGAGGCCAAAATAATTTAACTATGACATTTGGCATTGAAACCCACAGAGCCCTATCCATCCATCTAAAAATCAAATGTGATAGGGCAGAGGCATACGCCATGATGCATGGTTTAGGGAATCAAAAATGTTTCTAAAGGAGTCAGTTGCTCTAATTGCCGTCTCAGATTTTATTCACGAAAGTCTGTTGTTATAGAATGTCATCACTCGTGGGAATATTTTTGAGACCTATGCCAAGTCAGCAACCTCCAATTACTCCTCATTACCAATAAAGTAACAGGTTGTTTTGCCTTTTGCTTCAAGTCCCTCCTAATTTGGCGTCTGCTTTCTTTTCCTGTCTGACATCCTGGTACAAGTCAACCTACACCTTCTACTCTAGTCAGGCTGATCCAGCAAACATGACACGTTCATCCTTCCCCTGATGACTCCGTCCCAACGGACTGCAATACCTCTGCCCATTCACGTCCTAGTTATCTTTCCAGTTCCCACAGAAGTCCCCCCTGTGCTGACTTCCTTCTTGACTACTCAGTTCAATAGTACTTCTTTTCTGCTTCCAAGTGTTCCTGACCTTACCTGGATTACTCACTGGACACCTGGGGACAACAGGCAATATTTCCCGAGTGCTTACGAAGTGCCAAGCAGCATGCAAAGAGTGTTTTCTCATTTAATCCTCCAGCCTCGTGGGAGAGGTACGGGTTTAACCTTATGTTGCAGATGAGAACACAGATCAGAGAACTGAAATGGAAGCCACTTCTAAAAATTGGTGAAATCTGGATTCAAATGGATGTTGTTATCTACCATATCATATGACCTTATATTAATAATTAAACCTTCATCCATCTTGATCTCATCCTCCCCACCCCCCAGCACACAGATTGTCAATTCTGTTGAAATTTTGAAGTGCTGCAATATACAGAATGGGGCAAAAGTAGGTTTACAGTTGTTCGTATGGAAAGTAAGATACTAATTAATAAATAATAAGACAAGAACAAACTCTATGTGTTTACGTTTGCCAAGCCCTGTATCTTTGTAATATCTATCTCTGATGCTGGCCCTGTCGTTCATGTGGGTTTTAATATAATGTTCTGCATTTGGTTGAATTTCCATAAATACTTGCTCATTAAAGAAAGAAAAACATACCAATATACTTTTACCATAAATTTATATCTTGTTTCCTTACCTTTTTTGGAAACATACTTTTCTTTTTTTTTTTTTTTTTTTGCTTTAATATATTTTATTGGAATCCTTTCAAGAAGAGCAATTGCTTGTCTAAGACGGGATAAAAACATGAAAGGTGATGGGTTTTGAGCACCTCCCTCCCCAAATTTGAGTTTTTCTCCTTCGTTGACAGCTTGTTTGCACTGGCAAATGCAGGAAAGATTTAAGTTGGGATCTGCCCAACACGAGATAGAAAGCATCCTTTCTGTCAGCAAGACCCACAGTAGCCAGAGCTCTTGTCACAGCCTGAAGTAGCAGGAAGCACCCGAGGCATCCATCCCAGCCACCTCAACAGGAGTCCCCGAGTCGTTCAGTCACCAGGGTGGCGGTGACTGAAGGGACACTGTCCCTGACTAAGCTTCTACAGCCCATGCTAGAAACTTTCTTCAAGGCTCACACACCAGTGGATTCTTTACACCCTTCGTGGCGCTGCAGACCCGCCTGCGAACATCAGGGGCCTTCCCGCGGGCAGCGGTGCGGAGAAGGCCGAGGCGCCGGGGACCGCCAGCACCCCCTCCTTCGGGGACGGGTTGCCACGCACAGCCATCGCAGCTCCCGGCTCAAAGAGCGGAAACATACTTTTCTCTGTAATAAGTGATGTTGTGTTCAGAGACCTCACTGAGATATTTCATCAATGAACGGCTGAGCAATGTTACAAATTTTGATGCGGAAACATTGGGATAGTGTCAACTCTGGGCATTCGATTGGTGTAGTCATCTGATAGACATTGAACATGCACAATAAACCTTAGGAAAATTCTAGTCAGTAGAAAGTATGTTTACATGATCATAAACCAATGAATGTTTGTTGAAAAAAAGGTCTGAAACTGTTTCCATGGAGAACAACTGATCAGCACCCCCTATCCCACTCCCTGGCCCCAAGCAACTTTTACTGCCTATATGGCTGTCATTCAGGGTTTCAAAGCAGTTGCAGGTATCCTCAGATACTCAGTGTGTAAGGTCAGGTGGCATCCTACTCAGAAGCTGAAGAAAGTCAGGTGATCTAGGGAAAAAGCTGGCGGGAAAGAGGTTTTCCAACTTCATCTGGTGCTTCCAACCCTTCCTTCTAGACTGTGCTGTCATTTGTTTAGCTGTGAGCTGTGTAACCAATCTTAGATCAATGTCAACAGTTCTGGATGTCTGCGTCTCTTTCAGTTGTGAAACATGTCGGTCGAAGTGAGACGGAGTTTGTGAAAGAATAATAATAAAGGTATACCTGAAATACGGTCGAACGTTATTGACTGTTCTGTAGAAGAGATTTATTCCAGAAGTGCTGGCCATGAAAAAGGTTTCTATGAAGCCAACTAGTAGAATTTTGTACTGACTTCTATCTTTAAGTCAATTTTAAGTCAATTTGAGGGACTGTTTTCAAGATTCTTTTATGAATGTTGTCATTGAAGCTTTTTAATTAGCTTCTTTTTAATGGCTGGTAAAAACACCTTGAAGTGCTTAGAGTTATGTTTTTAACATGTTAGAGTTCTTTTTTTTTTTTAAAGAGTCTTTTTCTGTACCAACTTCTATTTTTCATTTATGATATCCCTTGAAATGTGATGATATAAATATTGATCAGCTGGCTAATATGACTTTTGTTTATTGGAACCATGGGTGGAGGTTTTATTTGTGGGACATTTGAATTTCGGTTCCACTGTTTATTTTGCTTTTGCAATATGTCCTAGGATCCCATGCTGACCATCCTTGGCTCCTCGTTTCCTCCTTTCCCTCTCCGTCTGTTTCTTTTGTGTCTCAGGAATAGTCAAAGCGCTCATGGTTGTCAATTGTCTTCGTTGAGCAAGAGTAGAGTGGCCAACAGATCCAAAGTAAGACCTGACTTCACCAGTCGGTCCTCGGTGGGAGGGTGGGAGGGGTTAATGGGCTGATAATTAGCAGGTGACCCACATTGTGAAACTGGAGAAGGTACCCACAAATACCTTCTGCTGGGAAAAGATATCTCTCTCATTGCTCAGTCAGAGCGTCTGCCTTGTAGCTATGATGTCTCTTCCTTTGAAATTTAGAACGACCGACCTTCAACTTCCAGAGTTGGTTGTTGAAATGTAGTCACTGCTGGAAGGAGTAATTTACTGGTGTGTTGTTTTACTAGTATCAATGGTGATGGCCTAGTGGAGATGTATCAAGAACGGTTTAAGACATTCTAGAAAGGGGTAGATAATTGGTTTGAGGGATTATTTTTAAGATTTTTTCATGAATGTTGTAATTGAAGGTTTTGACTTAGACTTTTTTCAGTCACTGGGAAAAATACCCTGAGGTGCTTAACATTTCCTTTTCTTTTTTAACATGTTGCTGGACTTTTTTTAATTTTTAAAGACTTTATTTATTCATTTTAGAGAGGAGAGAGAGAGAGAGAGAAGGGAGGAGTAGGAAGTATCAACTCCCATATGTGCTTTGACCAGGCAAGCCAAGGATTTTGAACTGGTGACCTCAGCATTCCAGGTTGACGCTTTATCCATTGCACCACCACAGGTCAGGCCATGTTGCTGGATTTTTAAAAAAAGCAATTACTTTTCCAAGAATGAAAGATACATGTGGCTGGAAATGAACTGGGAACATTCAAGATCATTTTAGCCAACTCACAACTTGAGGTCTTGTTCACACTGTTGCCTTTTAAATGCCATGTCACAAAGGGAAATTTAGAGCTACTTCTTAATTTGACTTGACTTTACTTAGAGTCAGAAGTGACGTTGATTTCTTCAGATGGTTGCCTGCTTTTGTTTTGTACTGGAGTCTTTGGGGCCAAGAAGCTTAACTAACGCTTCCCGTGAGTGTTATATTTCCTTGTATTTCTTTTATTAGCTTCCTCAGTCATTTCCTTATTGGAAATTGAAGGCATTTGGTAATCACAAAAGTTAGTTATCTGGTCACAGTCTGCCTCATGAGCTAAGGGAGAGCAAAGGAAAAGGTGATTACGCTGTTTTGGGCAATCCACAGATAGAAACTGTTGCTCTGTGTATGTCCGGGAAATGATTACCAGGAAGAGAGAACTCACCTTGGGGAAATTTCTAAACATACCCGAAGAGTCTACTAGAGAACATCAAAAATTGCCTAAAGATAGTTCGTAATTGACATAAATCACTACCTCTTCCAAGAGCTGATTTCGTGTAGCTTTACTGCCTAAAATTAGCTTTCTCCAAAGTGCTAGAGTTTATTTTTAAAACTGTTAAGTACCTGACGATGATCACTTTTCAATTTTACTGTCGCTTGTGAAGTGACTCGTGGATAACAGCGGAACTTAAGTATCTGACTGAAAAAGTCAGTTGTGCGAAATTCTGAATGAGAAACAAGTTTGAAAAAGAATGCTGTGTGGTAATGGTGGTGATGGTGGAGCTGCTTGTGTTTCAAAGGAACATACACAAAAGCAACATTTACCTAATTAAGGAAAAAGCTTTTAGTTTTGTAAAAGTGTATCATTTGTGTTTAAAAAGAAAAACCCTTTTAATAGAAGTTCTACCTGTTATAGATTTAAAAACAGAGGTATTTAGCCAATGGTTTAATGTATATTTATTTGAATGAATAAATTACAAAATTGTAGAAGTCTATCCATTGATATTAATATCAATGTAGTAATAGCTCTAGACAGTCTATTATTTTTATAATGCTTTTGATTTTAACACCAATTTCTGAACAATACAAGACAGCCTAAATTTTTATGAAAATCCATAGTTCTTACAGTAAATCATTTTTATAGGTAGAGAGGATGTGTCTTGATTCAATTCCAGAAATCATTTTAGACCCGAAGTTTACTTTGTACTTGAGTCTAGTCTAGAGGGAGACTGTTTACATTCGAAACTTAGCTATATATAGCCCTTAATATTAGTATGACTTCAGACCAGCTGATCTGTTTTCTCATCTGTGAAATGGGTTGATAACTGTACCCATTTCATAGTTTCATTGTGAGGAATACATATATGAGTTAGAATTGATGAGTTATCCTAAGTTCCTGATACTGTACCATGTATTCATGTATACATGCTTCTCTTAATTTCTTTAAAAGATATTCTATTTTTTAAGAGCTTACTGATGATGTTAAGTGAGGACTGACTTATGGTACACAGACACCTTTGCTGTCTGTGGCT
The DNA here is from genome assembly GCF_036850765.1 of Saccopteryx bilineata. Lineage (NCBI taxonomy): Eukaryota > Metazoa > Chordata > Mammalia > Chiroptera > Emballonuridae > Saccopteryx > Saccopteryx bilineata. The sequence goes on along the minus strand of NC_089490.1, from coordinate 236,293,828 downwards.
TCTTTCCCATATATACATATATCATCATTTTTTGCTATTTTTTAAAAAAAATTTTTCTGAAGTGAGAAGCGGGGAGGCAGAGAGACAGAATCCCACATGTGCCCGAACGGGATCCGCCCGACTGGGATCCACCCGGCATGCCCAGCAGGGGGCGATGCTCTGCCCATCTGGGGCATTGCTCTGCTGCAATCAGAGCCATTCTAGCACCTGAGGCAGAGGCCATGGAGCCATCCTCAGCGCCTGTGCCAACTTTGTTCCAATGGAGCCTTGGCTGCAGGAGGGGAAGAGAGAGACAGAGAGAATGGAGAAGGGGAAGGGTGGAGAAGCAGATGGACGCTTCTTCCTGGCCGGGAATCAAACCTGGGACTTCTACACGCTGGAACCACATTCTACTGCTGAGATAGCCGGCCAGGGCTGCTTCTTCTTTTTTGAAGTGATTTTAAAATAAATACCAAACATCTTATTTAGCTTGAACATTTCACTGTATATACCAAAAAAGACAGGATTTTTAAAAATGTAACCATAATACTATTATATATTAGTATAACTGTCTCATATTATCAACAGTTTCTCCAGTTGTACAGCTAGCTGCCTTCCCCGCCCCCCCCCACTCCCTACAACATAAGAACCCATTAAACATTACATTTGGTTCTGAAGTTGCTTTTAATCTAGAATACTACTCTACCTAACCAACTGCTCCTTTCCCCCTTAGTCTTTGCATGGAAATTCTTGAATTGTAACTAACAGGGTTGAAAGAGATCTTACCTCTTTTTCCATTCATCTATGCCTTGACTCATTCATTTTTAAAAGAATTATTTGTTGAGCCACTTATGCGCACAAAGCATTCCACTTAAAGCCGGACATACAAGAGGATAACAGTGTCCTCCTTGTAGTTCATCAGGAATGACTTTGAAGGCAAACACTATTTTTCTAATGAAAATAAAGGTTCTGAGAACACCCATTTAAAAATACCTGCACACACATCCGCATGCTAAACAGTCTGGAGTAAACTTTACAAACAGTATATAAAGTAGGTTTCGTTTACTGAAATTCCTTTCCAGGGTTTATGACCCACAGACACAATGTCTCAATTACGGGATTCTGATGACATGATTTCCGAAGTTGCAACATGGAAATAACAACATGTGGTTAGGACGGAGCATGAGATTTGTCTGACTTAGACAGCTAGGCCTGGAACCCAGACCAAACAAGTAACACAACACAAGCAAGACCCATTCAGAAACGAGCATCATACAAACAGTTCTGATCCAAGTGTGGGAAGGTACCAGGAAGCCCAGTGGTATGCTTTTGCTCGTGGAGCCTTCCTGCACTTGAGAAGAAAAAGACCGTGGAGGACACCTGTCCTCAGAGAGGATGGCAGGCACTGATGTGGGCAAAGAACTTGCATGTTGCCCTTCTATCATCTTAAAAACGTTTGAAGCATTTTTAAAGATATGAAAGGGGGGGGCCTGACCTGTGGTGGCGCAGTGGATAGAGCGTTAACCTGGAAACGCTGAGGTCGCCGGTTCAAAGCCCTGGGCTTGCCTGGTCAAGGCACATATGGGAGTTGATGCTTCCAGCTCCTCCCCCTTCTCTCTCTCTCTCTCTCTCTCTCTCCTTTCTATAATGAATAAATAAAATCTTAAAAAAAAAAAAAAAGATATGAAAGGGGACCCTGCGGCCCGTGTCCACCTGGATGGACCTTCCTGATGCTGGCCGGGAATGGGCGACAGGACCCCCCGACCCCCCGGGAAGCATGCGAGAACAGGAATGGAGGGGAGTAGAAAGCAGTCTCTGCGTTTGCGACAGTGCAGGACAGAAGACTCGCGGCGTGCAGCCTCCGGTCTCCTGGCAGGGCTTCAGGGAGGAGGAAGCCACTCTGCGAGGACAAAGGGGACAGGGAAGCTGTCCTGCAGGAGGGCGGGGGCGCCTGGCGGAGTCGAGTCCAGCTGTCCCTGGTCCTCCCCCTTCCGCACGTCCTCTTAGCATGATCTTCGTGGGGAGGAAAGAGCAAAAACTCCAGTCTGAGTCGGGTTTCTGTCCCCTGCAATCTTGGGATGATTTCACCCCCACACCCCGTTTCTTTCCAATTGCTTGAAATGTTGAAATGCAGATGAATGTAAAGGGAATATCAAGATAATCATAGCTATGCCTTAGGTCAGGCTCTACCTGGGTCACTCTTTTTTCATCCTCAAAATGATCTTGTGACGTCATATTGGCCTCGTCTTGGTTTTACACAGGAGACGTGGCCCGGCGCAGGGATCTAAGTGTGCAGGTATGTGTTGGCGCCCACACATGCGCTCTCACTGGGCTGGCTCCGCCGTGCGGTACCCACAAGGCTCCCCCACCTGTGGCTGTTTTGCTTCCAGCCTCCCCAAGCAGCCTTCTGTCTCCCGGTGACTGCAGCGCCACCTCACAGTTACTCTGTTCTAAAGAAACCAGCTCCTAGGACAGCTAGGTCCTTTACTCAGGAGTTTATAAACCAATTCATACACAAGTATTAGTCTCCCCCACGACCCCCCCCCCGCACACACCCACACACCCATCCTTGAAGAACACGTCTTTCATAATTTATGTGTTTGTGATCATCATGGGGTTTCGTCTCCTCCTCTGCCTGTAAGAATTCTGTCACTCCTCAGCCCTCAAAAAGCTCTGATACAGACTGTTCTGTCTGGGAGATGAAAAGATAAATTAGGCCCAAGAACTCCCTCTGCAAGCAGCGTCAATTTGCTGGGGAACTATCCTTAGATTTTAAGATATTGTCATCGTCTAGAAATTAAACTTGAGTAGAAGATAATGGCCTCACGATGTCTGGGACTGGTCTTTTCCAGAAAAGAAATTACTTGAATTGTTCAAAGGTACCTTTAAAAAATTTTTTTTCTTTAATTTTTAGAGAGAGAAGAAGGGTGAGAGAGAGAGAGAGAGAGAGAGAGAGAGAAACATTGATTGTTATTTCACTTATTTGTGCTGTCATTGGTTGATTCTTGTCTGTGCACTGACTGGGGATTGAACCCGCATCCTTGGCATGTCAGCATCGCGCTCTAACCGACTGAGTTACCCTGCCAGGGTCATTCAAAGGTATCTTAACCTTTCAAGAAGCTCATCGATTACTCACACCCATTCACATGCACAGAGTTACCCCCAGACATCGACAACTAGAAACTGTCCCAATTCATGCCTCAGCAGAGATTTACTATGATGTCACCGCCTCTTTCAGTAAAATCTGCATAATTTCCCTAGTATCTTGTGTCCTGGCCTTTGGTTGCCTGTTGAATTGCATCATTATTATGTGATACTCCCTATGCAAACTGTTCTTTAGCTTTTAGGTCATAATTTAAAAAGTGGGTTTCACAAAATATTTGTTTCTGACAATACTGTTCCTTGAATATTACAGTGTTTAGAAAACAAACAAACAAAGTGCTGAGATTTCTGGTCTGATATTTGCAATGTCACTGAAAATATAACGGCTGAGAGGTTGTCTTTAGAGGTGACCTTCAAGGACAAGTGTGTGGGTGTGTGTGTGTGAGGGTCATGGTGGGGACTAATAGTTGTGTGAATTAGTTTAGGAACTATTGAGTGAGGGACCAGACTTTCTTAGGAGCATCTGTTTCTTTAAACATTTGTCAACATATTTGCGTCTTTTTGTTTTCAAATGCCATGGTCAGAGTGGGTATATCACAAAGGGTTGCTTTTTTTTTTTAAAGACTGTGTGATAAAATCTGAGATACTTCTCCCAGGAAAGCTGTATCGAGGTTAAGGATGGTTACCATACGTCAGTGTTAGAAGCACCCCCTATAATGACGCGAGGTTCTCACTGGGTTGGGTCGGAAAAAAGGTTGTATCTTCTATTCTGATCTATTTTTAGTTTTGGGGGGGAAGAGGAGGGATGTGAATCATTTGACACATGAAAGCAATTTCTGTAAGAATTAAACACTACACATTAATATAAACTTGAGTTGGTTTCTTTAGCATGTAGAGGAACAACAAATGATGCATATGTTTAAATCCAAATTCAGTGGAATATTTGGTGCATTTGGTGATGGTACCGAATTCTCTTCATACGTATGAATAATTTATAAATCCTGAGGAAAACTTTATTCTTATAACAAAACAAAGAGAGCCAGTATTTATCATCTGGCAGTCTCTGAAGATATCTTTTTTCTTATTCCTTAGGATAATCTTGGGAAATAGAAAATGTCCATAAGAAAATGGAATAGTATGTCTCAGAGTTCAGGGTACCATGGTTGGTTGCATTACCCTTTAAGTGGAGCCAAGATTACTCACTATGCATGCCTTTGTGGGGAGACAGAAATGGCTTTCTATCATCATTTGTTCAACAACAGAAGCCGTCTGGTAGTAGATTGTGTTGAAATCATTTGGCTGAAAAAGGAAGAAAAAAAATCATCTGTTACGCAGCCTTCCAGATGGTGGGCAAAGAATGCCTTTACTGATTTGTGGGACAATTTTTCTGAAGTTCTGGGCTGAGCCTGAGAACAAAATGCTCAAATGAGCAGAGAGCATCAGACAGAAAAAAATAAAAAAAATAAAAAGATAAAGCCACCCAGCAATGACGGAATAAGGGTTAGAGAACTTTTCAGTCCTCAACAAATTCACTGTTGAGTACAGGGTCTCTGAGTGCAGGGAGAATAGAGAACTTTGAGTTTGGAACCCCAAATCTTGATGTAGTGTCTAGTTACTAAATATAAAGCATCAAGTGATGCCCAGTTTTCTCACTTACCTGAAAGGGAATGTGATCTTGGCTTGAACAACATGAGCACGTGATGATCCTCCATCAAAGCCCCTTTCAGAATCTTTTCTTTTTTTGTACCATGTGTCCGTAAAGTCATGGTGCACTTTTAACCGGTCACAGGAAAGCAACAAAAGACAATATAAATGTGAAATCTGCACCAAATAAAAGGAAAACTCTCCCAGTTTCATACCTATTTAGTGCAGTTTGATGTGGGCTCCATTTGTTGCCCTACACACATCCAAACGATAGTGAAGTTCTTGCCACACACGGGTAAGGCCGTCTGGTGTAACAGAGTGAATAACGTCTGTGATTCTCTGTTTTAAGTGATTAATGTCATTGATACGTTCAATGTACACATGTTGCTTCACATAACCCCAAAAGTAAAAGTCCAAGGGCGTCAGATCCGGGGATCGTGGTGGCCATGGCTTGACAGAACCCCTGCCTATTCACCGCCGGGGGAATGTTCTATTCAGAAACTCACGAACAATGATGGCATAGTGTGGAGAAGTGCTGTCCTGTTGAAAGATGACACCTTCTGGAAATTGTGGCACTGCATACAATTCCAACATGTCAAGATAGGACTTTGCCATCACAGACTGCTCTGCGAAAAAAATGGGCCTATCACCTTATCATGCATCAGGCCACACCACACGTTCACTTTAGGGGTGTTACATTCATACTCAATGTAGGCATGAGGATGTTCAGCGGCCCATATTCGGACGTTATGGCGATGAACATGTCCACAGATATGGAAGGTCGCCTCATCGCTAAACACAATCTTCTGCAAAAATCTTGCATCATTGTTGATCTCATGAAGCATATCTGTAGCAAATGTGCATCGTGTGGGTCTATCCGCTGATTTGATAGCGTGCAACAGCCGCAATTTGTACCTCGTAAAACACAGACGTTTCTTTAACACCTTATGGACTGTAGTCTTGCTTAGGTGTAATTGTTGAGCACACGCACACACAGATTTTTTAGGGCCCCTTAGGTAGCTATCCCATATAGCGTCTACAGACTCATCACTGACTGATGGCCTACCAGAACGGGGTTTCCCCACCAAACTGCCGGTTTCTTTTAACTGCTTATCCCACCGAGTAATGTTATTCCTATGTGGTGGTGCTTCATTATAAACGTGCCGATATTCATGTTGCACTTTGGTCATGGATTCGAATTTAGCAAGCCACAGAACACACTGAACTTTCCTCTGTACCGTCCACATCTCAACTGGCATGGCTGTGGGCTGCTCCGCTGTATACACGGTGTTACATCATCGTCTGCGCATGCGCACATGCTGCCACATCATCCTACAGAAACTGGGAGTGTTTTCCTTTTATTTGGTGCAGATTTCACATTTCTAACGTCTTTTGTTGCTTTCCTGTGACCGGTCAAAAGTGCACCATGACTTTACGGACACACTGTATTTTTCTGAAATAAGAAGCAGGGAGGCAGAGAGACAGACTCCTGCATATGCCCAACTAGGATCCACCTGACATGCCCACCAGGGGGCAATGCTCTGCCCACCTGAGGTGTTGCTCCACTGCAGCCAGAGCCATACTAGTGGGAGGCAGAGGCCATGGAGCCATCCTCAGCACGTGGGCCAACTTTGCTCCAATGGAGCCTTGGCTGTGGGAGGAGAAGAGAGAGATAAAGAGAGAGGAGAGAGAGAAGAGTGCAGAAGCAGATGGGTGCTTCTTTTGTGTGCCCTGTCCAGGAATTGAACCTAGGACTTCCACACACCGGGTAGATGCTCTACCTCTGGGCTAGCCAGCCAGAGCTCAGAGTCTTTTGATAGCAGTCTCCATGTGCAGTTTTGGTTGATGCTGTCTGTCTTTTTTACCCACCCTGGACTAATTTAAAAAAAAAAGAGAGAAGCTGCTATTTTACAAAGAAGAAGCTGCTATTGACCTATGTCTTACAGGGAAGGTCCTAAAAAATGTACCTACTTGTCTTTTCTTTTGAAAAGCATCAAATCTAGGCAGTGTTAGCTGCGTTGCTACCCTCCTTGATTTCAGCAGATTGACCTGCATCCTTCCTAATCATTCTCATTCTTGGGTGAGGTGATAATTTACTCTCTTTGTTTTTGATGGAGCTTCCCTGCTTTATAAAATACAAAGAATCTCATCGGAGATCTGAGTGTGATTCCAAAGAGACACCTTGACTTTCTGAATTACTGTTTACTCATTGATGAAATGGAGACAAAAATAATAGGAATGGCTATAAAGATCAAATATATTCATGCATGAGAAAGCTGATGTAATGTGATAGGGGACACTGAGTGTTAGAATTAATGCTATGTGATACTTGTATTTCGTCAATATTTGAGTTAAGTGAGGATACTTACTATTTTCTTTTTTTTTTTATTAGAAAACCCCGACTTTCTGTATTTTGTCCTGTTTTGTGGTTTAATCTATGATTACTCTTTTCAGTGAGTGAATCAATTTTTCTAAACTTTATCAATTTATGTAAAGAGTGAAATTTTGGGGATTGGTTAGGAAATTACAAAGTGCACTATAAAATAAAACAGCAAGTATAGAATTTTGAGAATATAACTATTGACTAGTTTGTGGTGGAAAGTTTCTATGACTTTAGATATGATTTCATTTCCCAAAATAAAATTGAGCGTCTCATTCTATATTTAGCATTTTTCTTCTTCTTGGTGAGGATTTTTATAAGATTTCACTCGACCTATTTAATCTGAGTATTAGGATTTTATATTCTAAAATGCCTTCTAGGACAGGAATCTCTCCAGGTAAAGGAAGTATTTAACTGTAAATAGTAGATGTATTCATTCCCAGCCAAGTATGTGGATTGTGGCTAAAATGTACCCACGTGCTTATTAAAAGTTGTGCTAGAATAGATCCCTGCTAGGCAAGCTCTAGCATACTGCTTTGTAAATATTTAGGAACTCCCCCCCCCCAAACTTCACTAGATATTCAGGGGGTAAATTTCCACTGCAAATAGATTTCCCAGTATAAATTTTAAAACTACATTTGATTAGGATTAAAAAGAACACTCCACCATTGCTCTTCAGGGATTCCTCTAGGCATTTAGATCAGCAGAGGACACCATTCTTGCTTAGAAAACCAGATTTTTCAGTTGGTTTGGCACAGTGTCAAGAAAACTGAGTTTGTGAATTTAGCTCAGGTTGGCCACTTAGCTTTACAACATTATGGAATTACGTTTTAGAAGTGCCCGACATTGTTTTCAGTGGGAACCAGGTAAGAAGTGGAGACAGAGTAGCACAATCCTTCTTCCTCTTCCTTCTTTTTTCTTTCTTGTCAATATGCTTGACACGGCATATTGAAAGAGGTCACAGGTTCACCTTTGCACCTGACAGGGCATTTTTCCATATGAGAACAATAATGTTTCCCAGCAGAAACTCAAATGGCCACTGGAAACATTTTTTAAGGCTCTTTAATATCCTTGAATCTAGGGAAAGTTGGATTTATGGTGAAATTAATAATTTACTTTGTACAGTTGTTTTACATTATTCATTGAAAGTGATGTCAACTAAATCAGTTATGGAACATCAATATGTAATTTGTATAATAACTCTGTTGGTTAGAGCATCGTCCCTAAGCATAGAGGTTGCTGGTTTGGTTCCCAGTCAGGGCACATATTGGAACAGATCAATCTTCCTGTCTCTCCATCTCTGTCTAAAGTCAATAAAATAAACATTAAGAAAAAGATAAATTGATTAAAATATAGCCTCCATTGAGATAAATTAACCCAGAACGTCCCTGGAGCACTGTAACTGAAGAACATTTGGTGCCATATCATAGGAAATGTTTGCCCAACGGATGATCTATTTCCAAGTTGATCATTAATCCAGAAATGATACTTTTTTTTTTCCCCAACAGCAACATTAGGCCTTTTTCTTTCATAGAGAGCTGAATAAAGCATTCTTTTTTTTTTTTTTTTTTGGCACTGAGCATCGTGGCCTCACCCAGAGCTCAGAATGCCTTGTCAACAGAGGAAGAGTGGAAGTCTTGCATGTGAAGCATGAAGCTGACATTTTGCAAAGCTGATTGTGAGAGAAACATTCTCTTGTCGGCTGTGCTGCCACGTGGTTGAATAGAGAGCTTGGAATTAGTTCTGCATCTTATGTCTGTCTGTGTGATGGGAAAACAGAATTTACACAACACCAGTATGCCTCAGTTTCTTCAACTGCAAAAGTGGAAGCCAAAAGAATATTTCCCTTGCAAGGTTCTATAATATCACATAAAACCATAAATATATTTAATGTAGCGATTGGCAGATACTGAGTCATCCTCATGAGTAGGCATTATTAGGATGCCACGGGTCTCATACTTGGATTTTCAGTGTGTTGAAAACTAGAAATGGGAAGGAAGGTTTCTGATGCTTCATAATCCAATGTTTTCGAGTCTAGAATGGCACAAAAAAAATAAAGGATTCATGAAAAAAAAGATTCTAAAAACAAGAGAAATCAAACCAGAACAGAGACTATTCTTTTAGCTGTATTAAAATGTCTTACAGGCCCCACTGTGAGAAAGGCAAGGAAGCTGATTCAGCACCTCCCTTTTACCCACTGAACACACAGTAATTGGTGTGCATGTGATGGATACTATATGGTTTGTTTAATATATTCAAATAAATAGTAATGTCTCTGTGCACGCCCATATATATCTTGCTCATACTTAGGGATTATTCATTCTTTGCATGCTTAAAGTTTTGATCACCTCATCAAATACCAAAAGATTTTAGAAAGAATCCTTTGGGGTAATTGTGTATCGATAACTGAGCTGGGTGGACCTCACTGACTACCACAGCTAGGATTGCTTAGCTGAGAGTGAGGAAGGTGATCAGGGTGTGAGCAGTTTCAAGATACTAGACTTGGAGTCAGATGTATCTGCCTTTGGGTTCTGCATCACCACTATTAGATGGTTAGATGCTACTTGTAAATACTCTGAGACCTTGCTTTCCTGTCTGCACGCTGACTAGAACTACCTCCGCCTGTCACCGTGGGGATTCACAAATGCCATGTCATTCAAAAGAGGTTTTCCAGGGGGAGGAGAGTTTGGCTGTGCTGTGCCCTTGTAAAGTGTTTGATATGAAAATAGAAAAAAAAAGAAGTTATAGAATGATTTCACTTGGGAAAGGAAAAGAGTGAGCTAAGCAATGGATAGAATTTGTACTTATAAAAAGTAGGTCATCCACAAAGATCTTAACACCCCTATGTGTTCTCCTAACATTTATTTCAGCTCGGGAAAGACTTTTTTTGTGTGTGTGCTGTTAAAGACGTTCGAGATAAAACGAACAGTAAAGTAAGATATTTTAAGAAAATGCTGCCAATATTTTTTTTTTTATCTCTTTTGTAGCTTTGGGAAAATTGTAAAAATCTTCCTTACACATGGGGAACTGGGTTCAGGTAGAACTCCTTTTAAATGATTTAACCTACATTTATAATATATGCACAGATCTGTCCTGGCCCTTTCAGAGTGTCCTTATTAATTATTAATTGGTTCTAACTCCTGTTATTTTCATCAAGCGTGTTGAGAACTGCCACTGTCCACCTAACTGTTTTGTCAACACTTCTTTTTATGAAGGTTTTGATGTAATATGATAGGGTTTATTTTTAGGAACAAAGGAGAGTTAAAAAAATTTTATTTTACCCAGTAGTTCACACACACACACACACACACACACACACACACACACACACAATTATTACCTGCACCCTTTACCTAATACAAACATTCCTATAGATGGCTGTGTAAGTGGACATTTACACATGCCTTTTTATTAAGAACCGTGTCCTCGATGGGACTGGATCCTTTAAGACTAGCAGATCCCTTAAGAACTTGTGATTTCTGTGACTGTTTCAGAGAATAAATGACTTTTGTTCATTGTGGTTTAATAGGTTACTACTGTCAGCTGGAGCCGATTAAGTTCCAGAACATTAAGTACCAGAATTGAGTTACTTTTTCTTTCGTTTCAGTGTATAATGAGTCGATAACTTCAAGGAAGACTAATTTATGCTTAATATATATATTAAGGTATCAGTTTCAAAGTAAATTCTTACGGGGCCAGGCAGGTGACATCAATGATGTCAGTAGGAAGGGTGGGAAACGATAGGATAATAGAGCCGTGGGGACTATGGTGATCTGGGAACCCCATTTACATGGGCCCCATGAATCACTTCTGAGAGTTTCACTGGGTAATGGAGGTGCTTGTATTTGTTCCCTTATTAATTTGTATTGTGAAAATTTGATACCACTTTTGACTCCATGCAATGATGGCTAGAATCCTGTATAAGTACAGTAGCTGGTGCTTAAACCAGGCAGAGGTTCAAAGAACACATGCTGGGGAAAGGCACTGTAGGCATATGTTTCTATTTTTTCTTCATTAATTTTGTTCCTTAGATTCCACATTTAGGTGAAACCCTATGGCACTTGTCTTTCTCTGTCTGACATATTTCACTGAGCATAACACCCTCTAGGTCTATCCACATTGTCACATTTTCTTTTCTAATGGATGACTAATATCTCACTGCATATATGTCAGATTATATATTTTTATATAACTATAGATGATATATAAATCTTATACACACCTATAGATTAAATCATTAATAGATCTTATATACAACTATATACAATTATAGATTAAATCATTAATAGATCCCTCTATAGTTACAGTGCAAACATAGGGTAACCTACCCCATCCATCTCTTACCCTCCAGCAACGTGCACAGGGTGGCTGGGACTCCTCAGTACCTTTAGAGCTTTGGTTCCATATGTTGCTAAGTTAGAAGCTGAAATGTGTGTGTGTGTGTGTGTGTGTGTGTGTGTGTGTGTGTGTGAGAGAGAGAGAGAGAGAGAGAGAGCAAGAGAGCAAGAGAGAGCAACTTTTCCAAGACTCTGAGAATTTAATAGACTCACTAGACCTGATGCTGTGTCCTCTGACATGAAATTCACTTGGTGAAGGGGTGGACCCGGTCCAGCCTCCTTTTGGCAGATAGCAGAGGAGGCTGTAAATGAAGCAAGTCATTAGACACCCTGGCTTCCTTGCCCTGGAAAAACAACAAGCCCCAATATTTACTGTACTGTTATCACATTAGCAAGATGTACCAGTCAAAACGAATCAATCACAGCTGCTGGAGAGCAAATAAGGAAGGTGTCTGATCACACTGCTGATCCTCTCACCTTGCAATGATGCCTGAGAATTGGGTCTCTCTGTGCTGCTTGACTCTGCGTTTAATTTGAATGGTAATCAGAAAATGTTCAAAGGTCCTGAGAACATTAGATGGCAAAAGATTACCTCCCTGAGCTATTGACACAGGGCCTACTATTTTTCCCCCCTAAATAATCAGTTTCAATGAAAATAGTGGGTAAAATAAATACTATCTGCATAAACATGTTTACTGACATAAAATTATCCTGGAAATTGGCCCTTCGAACACCTTGACATGTGTTCGTGTGATACGGAAGAGAAGACAGCCCCTAATGTTGTGGGGACCATACTATTCTGGGTCTTTAGGAGGTTGCTTTGCTTTCTTTACAGAATCCATGATGTAGATACTTTAGTTTATTTTTATTGATTGATTTTTAGAGAGAGGAGAGAGAAAGAAGGGAGGGAGGAGCAGGAAGCATCCATTCTCATATGTGCCTTGACCAGGCAAGCTCGAGGTTTTGAACTAGCGACCTCAGTGTTCCAGGTGGACGCTTTATCCACTGCGCCACCACAGGTCAGGCATGTAGATGATTTCAAACAATACAAACTCACAGGCCTACACTTACTGCTCTTTCACTTGCAGACCAACAATTACTGCATTTCACACCTCCAGGTTATAGGACAGAAGGAGAACACCCTCCTAGAAGCTGTATTCCTCATTTTGCAGATTTTTCAACACAGTGCTTGCTCTTGGAGAGCTTCTGTTAAAGAGAGGTCTAAGAAAACAAGCAAAGAAATGACATGTTAGGAACTGGCCAGTGTTCTAAGGTAAGGGTAAGAGAAAGAGGTGGTGATCAGAGAATGTCTTCCAAGGCATTGTGCAGAGAATGGGACTGAGAGTCTCAGGTACAGGGATCAGCAAATGCAGGTGCTTGGAGTGGAGGACAAGGGAATTATGAGTTCTTAGATGAGCAAGGAGGCCGCTGGGTCCAGAACAGAGGGGAGAGGGTTGAGTTTTTTTTGTTGGTGGTGTTCAAGTAGGAGATTGGTTGAGGGAAGAGTAGATAGGTATGGTGGCAGAGTACTGCTGAGCCTAGTAGTCCATGGCAAAGATTTTGGTTTGGTTTTGTTTTTTCCTTGGAGTGCCATTGAAATCACTGGATAATTTTGAAGAGTGGAATAATCTGCCACATTTTCAAATGAGAGCTCTGGCTCTGTGCGCACGTGTGTAGTGTGTGTGTGTTGTGTGAGAAGAGTGATGGGCATGCAGAGGGAGGAGTGGAATGCCAACGAGGATCTGTGGCCCTTGTCCAGGAGTGGTGTGGAGCAGGTCGAAGTGCTGAGGTTGATGAGTGTGGATAGCACTCGGGGTGTATTTCAGAGGAAGAGAGACCAGCTTGGCTCTTGCCTTGAGTGGGGGATGCCACAGAAAGAGTAGAGTCTAGGGAGGTTCTAAGGGTCAAAGTCTCAATTTCTAAAGCCCAAGGGTTGCCTTGACATTGGTTACTGTGGGCACTCTGAGTTGAGGAGGGAGGGTATTCTAACCTGCGGGGATTCTGGAGGACTTGAGGGAAAATACGGTGAGATCCACACTGGAGATTGAGGGAGGAACAGGAATTTTTTTATTTTTAAAGCAAAGAGGAGGGGGTAGAAGTTTCAGGCAGGTGCACTCTAAGAGAAAAGGGCAGAGCTGGAAAGAAGCGATCGTGCTTTGCTTATAGGAGGAAAATTGGGGGGAAAAGAGGGGTTTTGGAGGGAGATCAAGAATTCATTTTTAGACAGCTCAGTTTTGAAATGTTTTATTAGACATCCAAACTATTTAAAATTCCTTAAGCGTGTCATGTCATGCTCTTTTTATTTGTAAGAGTTCTTTGCCTGTCAGAAGCTGTAAACCAAGAACAGATAGAACAGTACTCAGAGTACTTTATAATCTTTTTGTTTCTGTTTGTCTTTTTTTTTTGGTTACATCTCACATGTAGATGATTTCACCAACTCCTGTGCTCTGTGTCTTATTGACGACAATTCTTTCATTCTGTGCTGTGCTTTTTAACTGCCTCATTGTTTTTCAGGGTTATCACTAGTCTGGTATCTAGAATTGCTTGTCTATTATTTGTGAAATACTTAGACATTGTTATCTAATACATTTCCTTATTTATTGTAGGGTTCTGTTTCAGTATGGGCTCTATTCATGTGGCTTAGTTTTTCTCCCCCCTGAAAATGTATACTCATGAGAGCCATGAAACACCTCTAACATCATCTCCTTCTTTATAATTTAATTTAATTTATTTTTTTCCGAGGTTAGAAGCAGGGAGGCAGTCAGACAGACTGCCTCATGCATCTGACCAGGATCCACCAGGCATGCTCACCAGGCAGCGATGTCGGCCCATCTGGGGCATTGCTCCATTGCAACCGGACCCATTCTAGTGCCTGAGGTGGAGGCCATGGAGCCATCCTCAGCGCCCGGGCCAACTTTGCTCCAATGGAGCCTTTGTTGCAGGAGGGGAAGAGAGAGAGAGATAGAGAGGAAAAGGAGGGGGAAGGGTGGAGAAGCAGATTGGCTCTTCTCCTGTGTGCCCTGACTGGGAATCAAACCCAGGATCTCCACATGCCGGGCTGATGCTCTACCACTGAGCCAACAGGCCAGAGCCTAACACCATCTCCTTCTTAATGAGGGAGCCTAGCTCAGCATGCCTTCTCATCATGCTGGGGGAGGCAGCAGCTGGAATGGAGGTTTGTTGTTGACAAAAAATGCTTTTCCTAAAACAATGACGTTAGAAAACAGGTAATAAAATGTTGTGTCCCTGAGGAGGTACTCGATATGGATCCCGACAAGTAGACATTAAGCCGGGAGATAAAAACTGAGTTCCAGTTCTTTCACTGCGAGCTATGTGGCCTAGGAGAAATTCCTCAGCATCTCTGAAGTCTCAGTGTTCTGTGCTGTACAAGGAAGGCAGTCATGAAGCCGAGCTCCTGACTTTGTTGTGGGTGTTTCAAGAGGTGGTCCACGTGGGGTGACGGGCACAGCCCCGGGCACAGAGGAAATGCTGAACCCTTTGAGTAGTGAGTTTTTTTCATGTTCACTGACCTCTGGGAGTGAGTTTTTTTTCAACAAATGAAATTAGTTCCAGTTCCAGTTTTATTAACTTAAAATCATGTTTGTTTGATAACCAATTTATGGAAACAAAAACATATATTTGCCTTTTTTCAATGTTGCTTTACCCTTACACTTTTTCAAAATAAATTGACCATACTCTGGATGGTCAGGAGGCACAAGGACATCCATGGACGTTCGTGCTCCTCAAAGGGTGAATACGTTATACCAGTGCTGTTCACGCCTTTCATCTCATGGCACACAGACACTAATTACTAAAATTCTGCAGCACACTGAAAAATATGTTTTTTGCCTAACTGACAAACAAAAGGCACAATTTTGATTCATTCATACCAAATGAAAGGCTGTTTTTGTGGTGGCTGTTGCCATTTTATGATGTGACAATCTAAGGGAAAGAGGTCAGTACCCTTGATCGAATAGTCAGGGATGGCACGTCTTAGAAATTCTGGTAGCCCACCAGTGTGCCTCAGCACATCCACTGAAAATCGCCAAATCACGTTATTGGTGACATTATTATTGTCATCATCACCAAAGAATAAAATACCGTATCAAATGTGCTTTCAGCATTTGCTCCTTTTTAAACCATCGATGTGGTTTCTGGTGACTATAAAGATAGAACACGTAAGTTAATACAAACTTGCAAGCAGTTTCCAATAGAACACAGAGAGACATAGACAGAGAGAAATCATGAGAGAGAGATCATGAGAGAGCCAGCAAATGCTGAGACTAGGGTGACAATCAAGAACAAGCGCTTTGAAGAGACACGCATCACAGTCGAGACAACGAGGAGTTACCAAAGAGCTGGGTGTCATTGCTATTTGCCAGGTGGTGTTATGTTCAGGAGGCACCTTAGGGAGAAGGAGGATTTCCATCTTTCAGGAGTAACATTTTCCTGTTATCTGAATGGTTATCAGTTCAGAATAGGCAGATCATTCAGTTCTGCCATCGGAACAATTTCCCTGCCTTTGGGAAGACAAGAAATTACCAAAGGCAGAAATTGCATTTAAAGTTAGGTCGTTTCGATTTTTTTCCTTGAAGTTGACATTAGCTTTGCACAGGTCAGTAACTATTGCATGGTGCATAGAGGTTTCTAACTTGAATGACAATCGCTCTTTTGAGATTTATCAAGACCATTGATCATTAGTTACTCAGTCACACTCGTCTCCCCAGTGTCAGAAGCTGAACTACAGGCATGGGAACGAAACAGTTTCAGTTTTGATCCTCAGTAAGCAAAATCTCATTTAATTTATGGGATTTCAGAGTCAGAAATTTCTTAATGTTAGACTTCGCTTGGTCTCCTGGTTCTTTGAGTGACCTTAGACATGTTTCTAATCTCTTTGAACCTCAGTTTTCTCATGGTTATAATGTAACTGATAACAACTCCTTTGCACATTTATTCTGAGATGTGAGACAAGAACTGCAAAATGACTATCAGAGTCCCTGGCACCTAGTAGCTTCAGAAATTCAGAATTGTTTTTTCCCTTTTCTCTTTTCTCAAAGAATAAGAATTGACCACATTTTTTCACCAAAACTTCTAGGTCATAATAACATTCTAGAAACAAGCTGCCCAACAGTCACTAAAACTGTGCAAGCACATACACTCGGTTTTAGATCTAGTTGGTTGGGATGTTCCTGGTGTATGAATCACCAGGGGGCTGGGCTGCTGTCAGACTGGGTTACAGCATCAGAACAGACTGTATTGACCTTCACCGTTCTTTCCTGTCCTCCTCGCTCTCAGAGGTTTGCGAGAAATAACTCAGTTCCAAGGGCTGCCAGGGAACCTCATCACAGAGTCTCCTAACGTAGCAAAATGCATTATTAATGGGAGCAGCCCGATGAGCTATAATCCTGTCACGAAGTCAAATTATCCGGCCGATTTTCCCGCCTCTTTCTGTAAACCATTCCTTTTAAAGTATAAGTTTCAAACCAAAGTGTGTTTATAGACCTGGCATCTCCCTTTGCTCATCTTGAGAAGTTTCCTTTCCTTATTCAGAGTGGAAGCTCTCTAATGAAGGGTGTTTATTATCATCCTGAAGTGAGGCTTGTTTACTAATCTCATGCGGTCCCATGGGGCTCATCTCTTCGTGTCTCCTTCCTCCTTTGTCAGTTTGACATTCGAGGTGGCTGTCCCCTCAGTTTGCAGTGTCTTCTGTGTTCTCTGATGTGTTTCATTCTGTTTTCCTTTGGTCTTAACGACTGTGTTTGTCCATGTTGATACTCATAGCCATGACTCTCTCAAGTCACATGCTTTCTCTTAATAATTGCCTTCCAGGACCTGCTAGGAAAGATGGTCTGGGCATGTGAGTCCTTTGAATTCATGAGACATGGGCAGGGCAGTTTCTGTTACCTCCCTGCGACAAGATTTTGGTTCCCGTGTTTGCATCTCCTGGCTGGCCCACCAGCCCATGGAGCATCAAAGCCTCTTGCTTTCTGCTCTGGACCAGGTCAAGTGTTAGCATGAGTGTCTCATCCCTCACTTAAAACTTGAATTCAAGTATTTTATCTCCTGTGACTCGCGATGGGAAGTACAGGTCCTAGAGATGATGATATTTTTAGACAGTGGGATCCTGTGATTTCCTTCCAGTCACACCCCATGATGCCTTTGAAGAAAGCGTTGTATATCTCTATTCTGTAGTTATTCTTCCAGAATTTGTAGAAAGCCCTTTGATAACATGATGGTGTGGCTGGTGAATTATAAATAAGAAGGTGTTCATCTCTGCCAAGACACTTGAATCTGAATTATGCAAATCTCTGTCACTATGTCTTTCTGAAGATAAGGCTATTTTTATGCAGAGACAATATCTGCTTATCTTCTACATCTCTAAGGTTGGAAAATGTGTATCTAACAGTAGGAGAAAATCATGAATACATCCAGGTTATGATACCAGAACTCTTAACACTATGTTTTTAATGCATTAATCTTAAAGTGCCAAGGATAAAACAAGTATCATGTAAAACTATATTAATATAGCCATTTCCTTGTAGCCATTTGATACAGTATCAGTTTTTGAATTTTTATAATCAAATATTAATTAATTTAAAAATAACCTAAAAAATAAAAAGAAACAGAATTTAGAATATTGTTAAGTTAAAATGATTGAAAACTGGCCCTGGCCGGTTGGCTCAGCAGTAGAGCGTTGGCCTGGCGTGCGGGGGACCTGGGTTCGATTCTTGGCCAGGGCACATAGGAGAAGCGCCCATTTGCTTCTCCCCCCGCCCCCCTCCTTCCTCTCTGTCTCTCTCTTCCCCTCCCGCAGCCAAGGCTCCATTGAAGCAGGGATGGCCCAGGGGGCTGGGGATGGCTCCTTGGCCTCTGCCCCAGGCGCTAGAGTGGCTCTGGTCGCGCAGAGCAACGTCCCGGAGGGGCAGAGCATCGCCCCCTGGTGGGCAGAGCATCACCCCTGGTGGGCGTGCGGGGTGGATCCCGGTCGGGCGCATGCGGCAGTCTGTCTGACTGTCTCTCCCCGTTTCCAGCTTCAGAAAAAAAAAAAAAAAAAAAAAAAGATTGAAAACCAGTGTAACTGTTGGTGACATGAAACACATTTTTCCATGTAGAATTCTTGAACAGGTAGCACTTTATGTTTAAATTCTCTAGTCCTCAGTGAAAACATTTCAGAGCTCCCTTAAGCAAAACAAACAGTTCATTACCCACTTTGTCATGATATCGCCCTTTTTTGGAGGGATGACTTTTCTGCTAGAAGACAACGATGAAGAATTAGTGTTGGGACACCATAAATTGTGTCATTCATGTGATCAGAGTTCTTGAATCCATAAAACACCTACTGTGTGTGACTGACACCATCAACTGGCCCTACCTCCTGACTTCCTAGATGGGGAGCCTTTGGCTTCCTGAGACTAGAGGTACAAGGATGTCAGGTGAGTGGACAGGCACTGATCTAATGGCTTTGCTCCTCAGTCCACAGCTTTTTGATTCCTGTCACCATGTGGCACCTGGTTTACCTAACATGAGCTGACAGCCGTGTGTGAGGTGGGCAGAGATATTATCTTCGGGGGGGGGGGTCAGTCAGCACATAAGTAAAACGATATGCTGGGTTTACCCTGCATTGGAATACAAGGGGAGAACGAAGGAGTGGAGAATGTTGGTTATTCTAATTTCATTTTTTATTTATATCAGGGTTTGGCTAATTTAGAACAGTTGAATGAGAAGGGCCCAGGTGCTCCTAACCTGCTCTAACCTTGTGTCATTTGTCCCCGTCTGTAGAATGTGTCCTACTTCCTCATTGGCTGATGAAGGGAGAAGATTATTTGAAACACGTAGAAACATCTTTTTCTTTTTTCTGACTAGGAATCGTCATTGAGTTTGGATGTCTCAAGACTTCAACCTATATTCTTACACTGGAATTTGTAAGAGAAAAAATCAATAAAATTCAATGACTTAGATAAATTTGGACTACTGGGATAACACCTTCTACCACTTACAAGAGTCTACATTAATGAATCATAAACTTTTTAATGAAAGTATTCTCTTAAACAGCTAATTTTCTTTTGCAGTAATGACCGCCCCCCCACCCCCAATACTTACTGAGTGTTGTGATAATCTTCTGCTTCATGAGGGAGAATTCCAGTTAACATTTGTTTCCATGGGCTACACAGCGTGGGTTTCTAGGCATTTTACAATAGTGATGCTATTTTAGTCACATCTGAGACCCAAGAAAGACTTTTTATGGTAAAACTAAAGATCTTGAACCAAATTTTCCTATAGTGAATATTTGGGGGAAATGACAGTACGTGATTTAGGTATTTTATTCTTCATTAAAAGCATAGACTATTCTTTCATTTCTGTGACATTTTCCCTGCACTTTTAGCTGAACACCTTGAAACAAGCCTGATTTCTTCCCTCTGGAATCTTTTGACAAATTCTAAGAGCTGCTATGAAAGAACAGATTAAAAACAGCCTTTTACTGGAAAAATAACTTCAGGATGTCTTTGAAAAAAATATGTTTATAAGTTTTTAATTTATGTTTGGATTTATTGATTATAGGGACCATGATGAATTCACATTGTGAAGGGGGAAAAAATCTCAGCATATAGAAACCAAACATTCTACCCTTATACTAATAAAAGTATAGATCTAAATGAAGAAATCAATACATTATTAAAGGCTTAATATTAGCAGGATCTTTTTACATATAAAAGACATAGGCAACATAGAAGTTCAGTTATAGACATAACAGTAGGACAATTTTACAGGTAAAACATCTCTCAAGATCCCATCCTTTTGATATTGCCCACGATACAACACGATTGATTATACTGTGGGTGCCAAGTTTGTCTACTAATTAGCATTATGATAAGCACTTCATCTATAGATTACATTCATGCCAGAGGCACAACTCATAGAACTACAACTTTTCAAGGACTATCCTGTGTGTTATGACAACAACATTTCACAGATAAGAATCCCTCTCTTAGTAGATCATGACAGCAAAACCATAACAAAGTCATGAAGAAAGACCTTTCTTTTTACATTTACATCAAGAGGCCCTAGGTAGGGATGACACAGATGATGTTATTCATGGCGTCAGAATTCTAGAGTTAATCCCTTTTTGGATTTGCTTCTCCTTGGGAACCAGAATTCAATTTATAGTTTGATTCCTTATATGTGATTCCTACTCTGTTTTTAATTGTGTGTGTGTGTCTGTGTCTGTGTGCTTTTTAATAAAAAGAACAAAGTCCCTACTTTCCATGGACTGTCTCCCATGGAAGCTTTTTAAGTGTGGTAGTCAGGAACTGCCGCTGGCCTGTGTGGTCTTCACCAGTCTCTGGTACATTTCTGACTTCAGAAACCTAGGGTAGGAGTCTCTCTCCATGTGCATGTACACGATTCTCTGAGCCTCTTCAAAGCACGTTCGAGTGGGTTCCTGAATGTTCCTGATGATGGTGTCCCTTGTGGAACTGTCAATGTTAATCTGAACAGGAAGATCACATCAGTGGGCAGAGTTGCAGACAGAAATAGACCGGGAAGTTTCATTGACCACCCCCCGCATCCATTTCAGTGCAATGGAGTTATTCTGCCTGCCTGTTGCATGGGCATCTGAAAAGGCACATGAGATAAACTCTTTGCTTCTTTAAATGTAAACATCCACCTCCACATTCCAGATAAAAATAACAGGAGGCCCCAGACCTGGGGAAGCAGAGACCATGGCTTACTTAGGAGGATGCAAGTGGTTTGTTAGTGGAGTCTACAAACAGGAAGTTTATGAGATGGAGGTCTTGTCTAAGGAAAAAAAAAAGGGAAGTTGGTGCTATTTTAAACTTTATCGTCCTCAACAGTCGTGAATGTTGATTTAACAGACGCTGCCCTGAAATGGGGAGAAAGGGACGAGAAGTGCAGGGATAGAGAAGTGGTCATTTCTTAAACCAAGTATTTTCCAGATGAGAGTTTTGAGGAACAAATCGGCAAGGGAGGGCTGTCCTGGGTGATGGGAATCTCGGATCACACTCTTGACCCTCAACCCCTTGACAAGAATTTTCCCTCCTCCTTCTCTCCCCACTAGGGGTGTCTCACTCTTGACTCTGGCTTTGCTGGTTTTAAAACTCAGGGGAGCAGTGAGCTCTCGGGTAGGGACACCGACCTTGCCTAACATCCCAGGGATGTCAACATGCCTATTTATGGTGACTGAAGTCCCTTCTAGCAAGGCCAGTTCTTCTTTCCTTAATAACTTTTTGAGGAATAAAAAGAATACTGAGAGTCTGACCAGGTGGTAGCATGGTGGATAAAGCATCAGATTGGGATGCAGAGGACCCAGGTTCAAAATCCTGAGGTCACTGGCTTGAGCAAGGGCTCATCAGCTTGAGCTCAGGGTCGTTGGCTTGAGCAAGGGGTCACTTGCTCTGCTGTAGCTGCCCCCGCCCCAGTCAAGGCACATAGGAGAAAGCAATCAATGAATAACTAAGGTGCGCAACAAAGAATCGATGCTTTTCATCTCTCTCACTTCCTGTCTCTCTCTCTCTCTCTCTCTCTCTCTCTCTCTCTCTCTCACACACACACACACACACACACACACAAAGAAAAGAAAACGGAGAGGCTTTTGGAGCCACTTTGGCCTGGCTTTGAATCCTAACTTTCCCTGCCTAACCTCTGGTGCCCCAGAACAAGTCAGTTCCTGTCTCTGATTCTCAGGATTCTTATCTGTGAAGTTAGGGTAACAATACTGACAGTACAGCATCATTGGAGACCGTGGATGAAAAGTGCCTGGCATGTCGGTGTGCTCTACAAGTATCAGTGCCCCGATTTCCATTGGCCGTGGGGTGGTTACCTCTCTAGGAGACTGCGGCTGGATGTAAATCTTGTAAAGCTTCTTTGCCCGAGAAATTCTGCTCCACCGCGAGGCAATTTTCTTATAGGTTTCACATGCCTTCCAGAATTTAATATTTTCATCACTATGCTCCATTTTTAGGTATGCTGCATAGACTACTGGACCATCTAAAAGTAATGGGGAAATTTGTTCATTTTAATGTCTGAACATCATTAAAAGCTATGAGAAATATATAGTGCAATTTAAAAGTAAAGTCTGAATCAAAGCTCCCAAATTATTTAACAAGTGAACATTATATAACACACCCCTTCATTCTTTCATTCTGAATCACTCAGAGCAAAATTTCCACTCCTGTGGGTGGGTCTAAGATAAGAGAGTACACGGGACTTAATGTTGGATCAATGGATAATGCTCTGGTCAGGAAACTGACATAAATCATCTAAGACCTCCAGCCAACCTGGCGGGAAAGAGCAAGGTAAAGACTCTATACAGCCAAGGCAAGGTTAAAAGGCAACTATCCAATTCATGCAAAAGTGATAAATTGATCAGGCTGTAGAGCCTGGGGTGTTTCTCAGTATCCAAGAGCAAGAGAATGTGGATAGAACAGAAATTCAACTTTGTATTCATGGTTTATTCAGAAATGCAGGACTGGGGAAAGAATGGAGTTAAGAGGGAGGGTTGAAAACTATCTCAGAAGCTAGAATGGGACAACGAGGGTGCACAACACGGCCACGAACATGACACTTGATGCCAGAGATGGTTATCCTCAGCTCTGGCCTCCAGCTGTCTTTCTGGAGTGGGTAGATAAGGGAAGCACATGAGAGGCGCTGTCCCCATGGAGGCACTATTCCCTAGGGTCTGGAGTTTGAATAAGAGGGTTAGGCAAGCTCGGACACGTATGACACATTGGTAAGAATACTTGGGTGGAAACAATATTCTCAAGATTCAGGATGAGCACTCTGAGATGAATGTGCAGCTTCTTTAGGTAATGAGGAAATCTCCTGGCATCTCTGAGAGACTGAATTGCTACATGATGACACACCATAACGTTTGATTGCTAGTGACAGAAAGGAGTGTGTAGGTACACTGGATAGGTGACTAAGCGTAGGATTCTGATGAAGCAATGCCTTGATCTGTATTGTTAACTGTTACAAGAAGGAATGGTAATCTGATGGAATGGTCATGGTGAGTAAAATCTCATTCTCCTTGTTCTTCACATAAG
The DNA here is from genome assembly GCF_036850765.1 of Saccopteryx bilineata. Classification (NCBI taxonomy): domain Eukaryota; kingdom Metazoa; phylum Chordata; class Mammalia; order Chiroptera; family Emballonuridae; genus Saccopteryx; species Saccopteryx bilineata. The sequence continues at coordinate 236,270,327 of NC_089490.1, read as the reverse complement.
AGATTAGATGGAGTTCCCTAGCACTAGGTTCCTTGGCTTCTACTGGCTCTGTTTGTGGTGATAGAAAAATGAAGATAACAATTAAGGTGGCCCTGGCCAGCTGGGTCAGTGGTAGAGTGTTGGCCCGGCATGTGGAAGTCCTGGGTTCGATTCCCAACCAGGACACACAGGAGAAGTGCCCATCTGCTTCTCCAACCTTCCTCCTCTTCTTTCTATCTCTTCCTCTCCCGCAGCCAAGGCTCCATTCGAGCAAAGTTGGCCCAGGTGCTTAGGACGGCTCCATGGCCTCCCCTCAGGTGCTAGAATGGCTCCAGCCGCAACGGAGCAATGCCCCAGATGGGCAGAGCATTGCCCCCTAGTAGGTATGCCAAGTGGATCCCTATCATGCACATGCAGGAGTCTGTCTGTCTGCCTCCCCGCTTTTCACTTCAGAAAAAAAAATAACAACTAAGGCATTTGTATCAAAGAGAAAAAATCAAACAGAGGCAGATCCCTTCCAAGGAGGCATCAGGGCTGGGGACACTGGTCATCTGCAAGAACTATACTATATCCTTGGAATATACACAATCAGAGCAGTGCTTCTCCTTTTACGAGTGCAAATGTAGCCCTTGTGATGCTGGGTGGGAGATGGCTCAAAAATAATTTGCGTCGAGAGGATCGACAAGATGTGGGGGGGGAGACGGTGTATAAAAATGTCACAGGAAATGACATGGATTGGATAGTCCTGTCCCATGGTGGGGCGAGGGGATGTTTATTTTCATATTAAAGTAACAGTAAACTGTGCCTGGCCTCTCTCAGGCACAGGAGGCTGAGGCAGGACACATTGTTGACAGAGGACTGAGGCGTGGCCCGCCTTCAGGATCTAAAGATGATGGATGGGGTGAGCTTGCCGCCCCACACAGAGCACCCCTGGAGCAATAGATGGGCTCACTGCTCTTAGTCAGCCAAGAGCAATGTCACGTTTCCTTCCTGCAGCAGATACTGGGTGTAGCAATTGGTGCTCCTGTTGGAGAAATGACTGAATGGATGGGCAGACCCTTGCTGGCTTAGCGAGTCAAGCTGGAAGCCAATACTTGGAATTCCATGTATTGGAAGGAGCGGATTGATAGTGAATAAAATGAAAAAACAATGGGTTGTATTTTGTGATCAAAGGAATTTCAACTGAGTGCTTCATCAGGAAGAGATAATCAGGGTCCTAAAATAAAGCAATGAGTGATGAAACAGGACAAGAGGAAAAAAAAAGAGAGAGAGATAGAGATACCAGATATAATCTACAGGTCCTGAATTGCGAGTTACCCACCAAGCTGCTCCGATGGGGGCACTGGATGGGTGGGTGGAGGTGGGGAGAGGATTTGGAAGCAGACGACATGGTATTTTGAATGCATGCTTCCATTCGGGGTCAGCTCCATTGTATGGTCAGATGTTTAGAGGTTTGCATTCTGGTACCTGTCTGCTTCCGTATCTGCCTACCTCACTTCCCTGCTGGATTGAGTGGAAGGGGGATCTTTTTGGGCTGGCCACCAGGCTGGGCGTTTTCCAACATACCCAAGCACTTTGCTCACGAAACCGTCCATGCATGGCAACCTATATTTTTTGTCTAGATACCTGAGGTGGTGGGTTGTAGTACTGTTACTGTTCTGGGAAATTCTCTGCCCTTCTTGTAGGAGGATTCTACTCTCGCATTCATTTACATCAGCCTTGCCCATTGGACTTGTGGGAGCTGATGGAATGCATGCCGAGTGCCATGCGCAGGGGGCCAAGAAGGTTTAAAGATGACCACCACCAGGGGGCATGGCCCTCTGTCCCCCCCCCCCCCAGTAGAAGGACACATTCTAGAAAAGGGCTGTCCCTTTAGCCTAACATCAGAACAAAGCTGGGCCACAGAGCTGGAGCCGACTCCGCCATCGTGTAACATGAATAAGACATGACCCTTCCTTGTTGCAAATGGCTGCGGCACTAGTGTCATTTGTGTTCCTTTAGCAGAACCCAGGAAAGCTGACGTGGACCCCTGGACCCCGCCTGCCAGTTCAGATATGACACACGTTTGTCACGAGAGTGCACATGTGACAGGCATGACTTCCAGAACTCTGTCTTCATTAGACTAATGTTTCTGTCAGCAAAGCGGGCAGCTGAAAGCACGTATGTCTAACAGTGTTCCAGGAATCTTAAAGCCAGAACCAAACTGCTCAGTCTACAGTTTCTGTTGACTCACACTGGTCAGTTACAAGGTGGAATAGAAGACACCTTTTCCAAGCTGAGCATTGGAGCCCATGGGGAAGCTATTTACGATGCTCTCTCTCGAGCACCACCCTCGGGAGACCGTAAGTCCTCTAGAGCTGGCTGAATGGGCATCAATAACTGCACCAGTCAGATCAGTAGGTGGACGTCGTACATCGTGTGTGTCTTTTTCTTAAAACAAACAAGAGTGGTGCCTTGAGGATTCTCTCGCGTGTTCTTTTTCAATCTGTCACTGAAATGAGCGTCTCTGTGATGCACATGGTGACACACACCAGTATCTGCTACAGAAAGGAAATGTGACATTGCTCTTGGCTGACTCAGAGCAGTGGGCCCATCTATTGTTCCAGGGGTGCTCTCTGCGGAGCGGCAAGCTCACCCCATTCATCGCCTGTAGATCCTGAAGGTGGGCCATGCCTTGGTCCTCCATCAACAATGTGTTTAAAACAATTTCAGATCCATGTTATTTCTCAGCTGAATCACTGAGGATAATGAATTCTGTAATTCTGCCCACCTCTGTGTAGGCTCCTAAAGGAACTCTTGTTGTATAGAAATTCTCTGGTTTGGCTTCTCTGATATTAATCATTTCTGGCTGTTCTCCTAAATGCTCTTTGCTCTGTGATTATAATAGTAGCTTAAAGTACTGTGGGTTGTTTTTACATGCAGAAAACTTCTGATAAAGTTAACCATTATTAACAATATTTTATGTTTCCTTTTATTCTATTAATCCCTTGTTCAGATTTAACTGCTTATCTAACTAGTATTGATTTATGTACACACAGAGATACCTACATAAATTACCTTGTTGGCATTATACCGTGAAAGCAATTTTGTATTGCTCTTGTATACTTCATATCATGTAGCAAACACTGTTTCCTTTTTTTAAAAAATTCTCCATTGCAGGGCTATGCTCTAACATATTGAGCTATAATACACTATTTAGATGGCTTCTTCTTTTTATGTTTCAGATTATCCTACGTTGAGTATTTTGGTTTATAAATCTTTGCATCTCTAATTATGTCCTTAGGAAGAACTTAAAGGAGTGGATTGCTAGATTTATAATGTAATTATTTTTAGACTCTTGATACCTACTGCAAAATTCCTTCCAAAATGATCACATTATTTTTCATTACAGGGTTGAAGTATCTACCCATTCGATCCTTTCCCATATGTTGGGGTAAAAATCGGTGACTTGTAATGGTTTAAATTTACATTATTAGCCTGACCATGTGGTGGCGCAGTGGATAGAGCGTCGGACTGGGATGTGGAAGGACCCAGGTTCGAGACCTCGAGGTCGCCAGCTTGAGCGCGGGCTCATCTGGTTTGAGCAAAACTCACCAGCTTGGACCCAAGGTTGCTGGCTCAAGCAAGGGGTTACTCGGTCTGCTGAAGGCCCACGATCAAGGCACATATGAGAAAGCAATCAATGAACAACTAAGGTGTCGCAATGCGCAATGAGAAACTGATGATTGATGCTTCTCATCTCTTTGTTCCTGTCTGTCTGTTCCTGTCTATCCCTCTCTCTGACTCTCTCTCTGTCTCTGTAAAAAAAAAAAAAAAAAAAAAAATTGCATTATTAAAACAGTAATTGCTCTCCCGCTCTCCTGTCCAGCCTTTGAGAGTGAGGACTGCATTTTCTCTATCTTCTGGTGCCCTGAGTCTGCGCTGCCTGGGACCCAGCAGGGACTGAGTGAACAAAGGTTTGTCAGTTCTGGCTTCTGCTTACCTGAGGCTTCTGTATTTTAAAGTGACTCCTACAGGTTTTCAAAAGCAAAGTGAACCCTAATTACTTGGCATCCAGGAAGCACCAGAGGCCAGAGGATTGTACTTGACATGCTGTTACTTTTTGGTTTTCTGAGGGTGACAGACAGACAGATACACACAAATGTACTAACTGAGTCTCCATGTCTCCAAAAGGCCAGACTTTGTTGTTGTTTTGTTCCCTCTGAAGGGACAGAAGGCACGAGCAATTAGGGAAAGATGGAGGTGCTAAGTGGGAGAAGGGGAGGCATAGCATAGATTATAAGAGGGTTGGGAAGGAAACCATAGCAACAGCAGCCTGAGCGAGGAGCAGAGGTGAGAACAGATCACAGAGCAGGAAGCTGTTATGCGTAGACTCTCCTGGAGGAAGAGAGCTGAGAAATGACCCTGCCCCTGGTCTCAGGAGGCACCTGAGGGGACCCAGCACCTCTCCGCGACTTCCAGTGCCCACTCTGTGCCCCGATAATGTTACTCTACCGTCCAAGGTCATTCACGTCACCTAGAGGGCTCTGGGCTCCTGGCACGTGAACTTCTTTTGGTTATTTGAAGACACTAACCTCACTTACAGCTCCGGGGTTGTTGAACACGGTTCTCCTCTGCTTGGACCTCTCAGCCCCAGGTCCCAGCTGCTTCTCCTCCCTCAGCTCTTAGCTCAAAGTGTACCCCCTTCTGATAGTTCTCTAATCATCGAAACTGAATGGTCCTCGTCCACATGCCTTTCTTTCTTATGCATCCTGGCTTTCCTTTCTTCGAAGCAGTTGCCACTTTCTGGAATTAATTTATTAGTTCATTTGTTGGCTTAGTTGTCTGCCTCCTCCTCCCTCTAGAGGGAGCACGTGAGCTGAACACCGTGAGCTTGGCCTCTCACACCAGTGTCCCCGTGCTTGCAAGGTATGCCGGTCAAGGGGCAGGGCTGAGGAAGTCATCCAAGGGCAAGAGTTACAGCGTTATCAAACTTCTTTCTGTTTATAATAAAAATACTTTGCTCAAATATCAGTGGGCAACCTCGATTCTCATACTTTGAAGTTTGGCCGATAAATATATGTATGGACCTTCTGTATTTGGTTTTTTTTGGACACAGACTTATATTTTTGATTGTTGGTCACTCATCATTCCAAATGCATGTTTCTGTATCTTTTCTCATCCGAGTAGGTGTAGCCATTGGAAATACCCACAGGATTCTGCCCCCCTCCCATTTTTTTTTCTGGGTGGGTGCCTAATACTTTGGTGATGTTTTGGGATGCTGTGCTGTGTTTTGGGTCACCATCATTCCAGGAAAAAAAATCTTTGGTAATCCTCATGTATTTTTATGAAGAAGTGACTAATAGCTCAATTTTTTTTTTCCTGATTCATTTAAAAACTGACTACTTTTATGTCCATTTGGAAATAATTGACTTCTTTCCTAAAACCATCAAGGTTCGGAAACTTGGAGTACTTCCTGTCGTCTGGAGACATGAACATTTTGCAGAGTACTTTCTGCTTCAATCACTGAGGAGACTTTATTTATTTTTTTCACGTGACCAGTTTTCACACCAAATCCTGAAGAACCCTGCCCACCATGTTTCTTCATTCAAAGGAACACTAATTAATCTTTACTAGGCTTGCTTTTTTTTAAAAAAAAATTAAATTGACTTTTTTTTTCTTCAGGTTAGAAGAGGAAGTAGTGAGACAGACTCAGGCATGTACCCTAACCAGGATCCACCCAGCAACCCCATCTGGACACAATGCTCAACTAATGAGCTATTTTTAGCACCCGAGGCTGACACAGACCAACTGAGCTATCCTCAGTGCCCAGGGCCATGCTTGAACCAATTGAGCCACTGGCTGCTGGAGAGGAAGAAAGAGAGAAGGGGGTGGGGGGGGGAAGAGAAGTAGATGGTTGCTTCTCCTGTGTGCCCTGACTGGACATCCACATGCTGGGCTGATGCTCTATCCACTGAACCACCAGCAAAGACCTACACTTGCTTCTTTAAATTTCCCTGTCTTGAAAATACTGCCAGTAAGACCACTTATCATTTTACAGCTATCTGAACCAATGAGTCCCAGCTCAAAATACTTTCGGGAGAGTTGTTCCCCAGGGAACTCGCCTCCCCTCTCATCTCTCTTTATCCTGCGGCTCATACACACAAGGTCTGTCACAGAGGTCTCTCCCCTGTGTCGTTGTTCTCGACCTGCTCTTGGTTCACATATATTTACTCTGTCCTTAATTATGAATACCTTCAGGAAAACACTCCTACCTTCTTTCAGACACACGCCCTGCTATTCCCCCATCGGATCAGTTTTCCTACATGGTATACAGTCAGAACTAAATAAATGCCTCACTGTTCAGAGATCACACATCACAAGGCATCAGCTAACACTCAGGGCACTTTCTCGTTCTTTGGACAACCTGTGCCTTCTTCTGACACTCAACCTTTTATACCTGGTACCCCATAAACACATGTTTACTACCGTCCCAAGCCACCCTTTGGCCATAGATTAAATACTGATCTTTTATAAGGTGCTCTAACAGGAATGTGCAAGTCATTAATTGTATGTCCAAAAAAAAAGAAAATGTGTGTGTGTGTGTGTGTGTGTGTTTCTTGTTATGTCTAGAGCTTCACTCTGCTTGTCCAATGGGAAGGTATCACTTCATAAAACCATCTTTACTCTGGAAGCAAAAAATATATATTAAAAAAATACTGTCAGTCCCTCATGCAGCCCTTGGTGCAAATTTTTGTCCAAGGTTATGATTTTTAAAAAACATGTCTTTGCCTTGCTTTGGGCATTACTAGAAGTTGCTTCAATTGTCATTTCCTCTTTGTCCCAATGCCCCTTAACTGGAATGCTTCCCTGTGTTCTTCTAGGAGATTACCAGTTTTTGAGAAATCTTTTTATTATTTCTGTGTTCTTTTATCTGCCATAGGGGCACAGGGGATTTGTTTATTTATTTTATCAAGTTCATTGACTGGTACCTGAGAAGTGCTTAGTAATTTTTGATTATATATTGAGCAAAGGCACATACTGTCTTTTAAAAATTAATTTTCTTATCAACAATGTATCATTCAATACCATCTAGAGTGCATCTAGGTTGCTGGCATTATTAATTTCTAACCAATGTCTTGGTTTTGCCGCAGTCCTGTCCTTAAATTGGTGATTGTCGTGGATTTCCCCTTTCCCAGCAAGAAGTTGAATCTACCTGTATTGTGATGACTGTTCCTTAATAGTTTCTAAACCAATTGCTGTTCATTTATGGAAACCAAGTCTAATCTCTTTCATTTCCATAGGGCTCTCTGAACTACATGTTCTCAGAAACAGCCTTTTCATCTGTGTAGGAAGAGCCGTCTACGTAGCTTAGCTACAGGATTCATTGTCCTGCTATGTCTGATTAATGTCGACACGTTTAATTCTCTGGCACATTTAATGGTTGTAGTCTTAGTTTTCTCTTTCTCATTGGGTGGTTCACAGGATGAATTATTTCTGTCCCGTTTTTATTATGTGATAATTGAGTTTTCACATGAATGTCCCTATAATGCAATTTCTGGTAACAGGCTTGCCCTGTGCTGGCTGGTTTTTACAAAGGAGCAGCATGTCTTCCTGTGCTCATCTTTTCCGTAGACTTTGCTCATTCCCATGATGCTGGGTCTCTAAATTGCTAATTCTAGCTCAGCTCCCTCTTGAGACCATTACCAAGTGACTTGATTCCCTTTGTGGCTGAGACCTCCAGGACCGGCACAGAAACTCTTCCATAACACAGCTTGGTATTTTTGCTCTCTTCTTACTAATATCTGCCTTGTCGTTATTCATCGGCCCTTTGCTGAGTGCCCAATTCTGCAGCAAGCATGTTTTCAGTTTTGTGAGGGAAGGGTGAAAAGTGAGTGAGAAGTGACCTGTGCTCTGAGGGAATTCACAATCTGGTGAGATCACGCAGCTGTGGAAAAAACCCAGAGCGCAAAGTAGCTGCAGTTAGAAGCAGAATTAAATAAGGCTACCGACCACAGAGAAGAGAGCAGAAAAACGTTTTCAAGAGGTTTCATGGAAAAGGTGGAAGCTGGAGTTTACTCCCAGGAATGGGTAGAGCAGCTGAAGGAGACAGAGGGGACTCTGCACAGAAGCTTGGAGCAGGAGAGCCGTCGATGTAGGACATGGAGCAGCTGTCACAGTGGTGGATGGGCAGGCATGTATGTGCGAGGGCGGAGCTGGAGGGAACTGGGAACGAGCACTGAGGTGGGTGCAGACATCTGTATTGGAGTGGCGGAGAGGACTCAACTGAGTTGTGGTGACAGCTAGCACAACTCAGTGTCAAGAAGCCTGTGGCTATGGTGACCGACGGGGGGAGGGGGACACGGAAGGACAGATGTCTGTGTCACTCAAAGCTCACGGATGTTTAGAGTGCTGAATATCAAGTTGGAGATTTTGGACTCTTTTGGTAAGTGGCAGAGATATGGACTTTATAACTAGTAAAAATAATTAGGAATTATCGCGTGTGTGACCTGTGTCGGGCATTGAGGTAGGGGCTTTACATCCAAGCTGTGAAAAAAATGCTGAAAAGATAAGGTGATATTATTCCCATTTCACAGATGAAGACTCTGCAACTCCCTAAGGGAGATCTACCTGGAAACATTTGAAAACATGGACCACAGCGTGTTGGGACCCGAATACAAGTTATTAGCAGAGGATCTGTCAGGATGGCTGACTGAACATACACTTTCTCATGTCTGCCTCTCATTCCAGTATCCGTCCTGAAGTTGACCAAAAACTATATATACAGATGTAGTTTAAAAAAACAACAACACTATCGTGCTGGCAAACTTGGTCACAGATTAGAAGGAATAGTGCAGAAGTGAACGTCAGTGGTGATGGTGGCAAAGAACAAAACCGTGCTCTCAAACACCTGTCAGAAAGTCGTGCCATCAGAGATTGGCACTCGGGTAGTGACCCAGGCTGGTTGGCGTCAGTGCCAACAGAAGGGGGGGCTGTCAAGCAACCACCTGAATTGGTGGGTAATTAAGGTATTTCAGGAGGAGTGGCCACACCTTCTGCCATTGTCCTTGGGACCAAACCCTGATAGCAGTCTTCAGACCAGGAGGGAGACCTGAGGCAGAGAGACCAGATAATGCCCCAGGAACATGGCAACCCCCAGGGGGAACAGGAAGAACCCTATCCAGAATCATCACTTTCACATCCCACCAACTAAACAACCAAGCAGTCCAGCTAACACTCTGTCCCGGAATCCTTAGGCATAAACGCAAGAAACATTCTCAGAGAGGCTACCGGGAGCCTCAAACAAAAAGAGGTCTATAGACTAACATTAGCAAACGTTTCAGGGGAACAAACTCCATGAAGAAAAAAAAGGCTCCAAATTCAGCAAATGAGAATTTTTGTTGCGTACCCACTGCATTGTTTTTCTGTACTTGCCTTTTGATATTTACTGTTTTATACAAGCCCCCAATTCCCTAACCCAAACACTGTCAGCTGCCCACACGGCTGCACAGACTCTTTCCTATTTCTTGCATTGAGCCCATGACTTTATCTACCTCATATCCATTGTTATCTTGCATTTGTACCATCTGAATGTTGATGTTATACACAACCTTACGAAGGGTCACTTACATGAGGCATTGATCAAGTGGGAAGCAAACTTTGAAGAGTTTTAGAACATCAAGACTCATATTTACTCTTACTTTTAAAGGCACGAAGAAAGGCAAAAAATATATTTTTTAAGATTCTAACTTTATCTGGCGCTGGTAAAGCCGGTATATTTCCGTACGTGTTACTACATAAGCATATTTTCTGAGGGATTTTACACACAGACTTGTAAAGAATTCATATTCACAGTGACTAATTTTGTTTTAATTAACACTCAAGAAAATCATGGTGGTTGACATGAGAAACTATTTTCAGGGTTTCCTTTTTTAACTGTGGCGGTTGCCACTTAGAAGGCTACAGGACGAGGGCACACTGTCATCATCACCCAGGGTCCCTTTTCCGTATGAATGGAGCTGGCGTGTTACCCAAAGGGACAGATACGCAATACTCACGTTTTGTAGCCATCAACTTTTCAAAAGACTGGGCCCACTGTAACACTTCTTCCAAAGTCAGGCTTTGAAAAGAAACAAGGGGGTGCTCATTACACGAAAATATTCTTGAGGTTTCACTGAACTGAGTAAAAATCTGCTGTCTTGAAGACAACACCAAAATACAGTCATACTGCATGTATATGAGATGTTGGGTAGAAGTTTACCTTCCTGTGATCTTTTATATACTATATATTTTTTAAGTGAGAGGTGGAGAGGCAAAGATAGACTCCGACATGTACCCTGACCAGGATCCAACTGACAAGCCCACTAGGGGGCGATGCTCTACTCAGCTGGGCTGTAGCTCTGTTGTTCATCAACCGAGCTATTTTAGCACCTGAAGCGAGGCCATGGGCCATCCTCAGCTCCTGGGGCCAACTTTGCTTAAACCATTTGGGCCATGGCTGCAGGAGGTGGGAGGAGAGAGAGAGAAAGAGAGATGGGGGGGGAAGGGTGGAGAAGCAGATGGTCGCTTCACCTGTGTGCCCTGACTAGGAATTGAACCTGGGACTTCCACACTCTGGGCTGATGCTCTCTCGCTGAGCCAACCAGCCAGGGCTGATCTTATACATTTTATTTTTACTTCCTAAATGCGTAAAATTGTGAAAATTATTATAAACTTGAAAATAAATAAGATACACTTGAAGATGATAAAGAATTATAGTCCTATAATCTCTGTGTTCTCAAATGATCACTGTCAATAGTTTGATTTGTGTCTTTTTAATCTTTTTTTTTGTTACTCGTGTTTGTGTGTGTTTTAATCAAGAAGTAATCACACTCTGCTGTGGGTTTGTGTGTGCATGTACCTTATATGTATGTGTGGGTGTGTGTATATATCCTTATAATGAGCTTTAATATGTCATCACAGTTGTCTTAATAACCATTTATAGTCTTGTAATTTATAGTTATTATAATCATTGCTATTTCTTACCCTTTACAGTGACTATAAAATATTCTACAGTGGGGAGGGGGGACATTTCATGGTTCACATCATTACTCTCCATAAGCATTTTTATTATTTCTCATTTTTCACCATTAGAGCCTGAGGTGGCCCAGGCTTCACCGTGCCCTCATAGTTAGAGGACTTCCTGGGAGATTGGCAGAAGCAGGATCAAGTGGGTCAAAAGATACACATTTTTAAGGGTCTCGGTACAAATTGCCAAATTGTTTTAAAAGGGTCCTCATGCCTTGTAGGTGGCAATGCTATTTGCCCGCATATCTACCAGAATCTTAGAGTTTCTCCACAAACTTTATTTGCCTGCATTCTCATAATCAAGTTGTCTCTCATGTATAGATATTTTCTGTTACTTCTATCATTTTTTTTTACATGTTGAGGGTTTTCATTTTATTTTTGTGAATAACTGCCATTTGGTAGATGTAACCTTAACAGTATTTGCTTTTTTCCCCTTTCAATAAAGTATTTACCCTTTAGAAAATGTCTGTGAAGGATACTAACTTTGGGGGATTATTTCTGTTCATTTTGGTGAGCTTTTAAGGTGAATTTCCCATGCCTACATAGGAATCATCTGACTTTCCCTCTTTTAAAATACTCAGTGTGTTCATTGCTATTCAGTGTATGAGACATTCTTAAGTTTCCTGGTGTAACTGTGTCTAATAAAAGACAGCTATAGATACAGGCTACCGCTGGCCACTGGCTAATTCCGGCATACTTAGTCCCATAATTAGTGTTGAAGGAACAGCCATCAGCATTAACAGGTACCTGACATCGTGCAGGGAGATTAGGGAAAGAGGTTACAAAATAACCTGGAACACGGAAAAGTATCGTCGGAGTCCTAAAAAAGGTCAAACGGCTTTTGTTTTCTAAAAATTTTGATGGCTCTTGCCAGTTTTAGATGGACTGTTTGCATCAGTTCCGAGGCTTAGAAGCATACTGTTGTGAGGAGTGCTTAAAAAAAACAACAACACATTTCCGTGAAACAGTTATCTGACTCACTGTTCTCTTCTCTTATTAGAACTTGAGGAACTGTTGCCTAGAACAACCTTTCTGATCCAGGGACATGGGAAAGAGCTATGCCAGTTGTCTTGCTTATCTGTCCCTCCCACCCACGTCCATTATGTAGGAGAGAATCAAATCCTCAGCATGAGCAAAGATGCCATCGCTGTCTTGGGTTAGCTTAAAATTTGGTGTCGCTAAGAGTTGGAAAGAGAATTATTTTACCTTTAAGAGTCATGAGATTTATGGAGATAGATAAGAATTGCACCCAGGCTGGGGGGGGCTCATTGGATAAATCATCGTCCTGGCACACCAGAGGTCATGGGCTTGACCCCCTCCAGGGCATACACGAGAAACAATGAATGAGTGCACCACAAAGTGGAACCAAGTGAAACAATGAAATGATGCGCTCTCTCTCTCTCTCTCTCTCACTCACTCTATCTCTCTATCTTTCCTTCTCTCTCTCTCAAATCAATGGGAAAAATTTTTTAAAAATTGCAGAAATTATGGTTGGGGTAAAGCTCTAAAATGAAATTTTCTTTTTGATTTAATCCCATTTTTGTTTGTAATTTTTTCTTAGGTTTTCAGAGTTTGACACTGTCCCATGTCTGTCCAGATGTCCTTGTCACAACTGTTCTCAATACCTCTGTCCCTTCATCCACCCATCCATCCATCCATCCATCCATCTCATTTTAAAATAAGCAGTCTAGAACACAGGAATCTGAGAATGTTAATTCAGAATAGACTCTCCAAAAACATTTAACTTGCCAATTTCTCAAGTGTAAAGCAATGAATAATGAAAATGGAACTGTGACCGTGATAGACGACTGTTCTTCTGGGGGAATTACTCATGTGCAAGCTAAATCTCTCTTTCTGAACAAAATATGCTAAGCTAGCAGTTGAAGACATAGACCCTATTTCCCTTGTGGTGGGATGCTGTATCATGGCCGTAGAATTTAAATGCTACTTACTTTGAAGGGGGCCTCTTAGATGCGTCTCTGCATATCTGACAAACCCAGCAAGTCCGCCTGCTCATTTTTCTAAAGAAATAACAGCACACGCTCAGAATAAGTTAGTCATTTAAAATAATTATATGCTGGAGTCAATCTCAAAAGAGCACACAGAGTTATAAAACTTGAAGTTAATGGAATGCAGTCACTGGTTGGGGGTGAGGATGGCAGAGGAGAATAAAAGGGCTCGCCTCATAAATATTTTATGGGAATGTGGGTACTTTGAGTTGTGACTTTGGAATCCATCTGGCCCACCTATTTGTCAAATCATAACATGTAAAAAAGGATTAGCTCTCTGCAAAAGATCTTCCCTTGTAGTTGTCCATGACAATGAATTCATCAACTCCCAAAGATTTCCTTTTTTGGATAATTTTGTTTGTAGAAAGATCTCTCAGTATATTGAAACAAATACTTGGCCTTTTGTGATTAGCCATATAAAATAGGGTGTGTAGCCAAATTAAAAATAAGCATCTTCACAGTGAGAATTATCTGGTCCTCCCCATTCTGGGCAGTGTGACTTTGACTTCAGAATTCAGGTAGCGTTCTTCAGCCCAAGTTTGGTGTAACAATGTACAGTATGTCATTTTTAACTCAGGACTTTGAGAAAAGGACTTAAACATTTGTTAAGAATAAATAAATCCGCACTTTAAAATGAAAGCTGAAAATATTTTGCTAAACATATATTCACACTTACATACAATGATTAAGGCTAATCAGTTTTTATAGTCTTTACTGATTTATTTGAAACATCTGTTAAACCCTTGTTCTGTTGCAAGTTCTGATGACCAGTAATCAACACAGGTCCCATCTCCCCTCTTCCCGTTCTCAGGAACAGGCGGTTAAAGTTCACGTGATGGAGGCGTTGATGTAGGAAGGGGAGGGGCCTGTGAGAACCCTCAGGAAAAGAACCCAACCAGGCTTGGGGCGCTGAGAGAAGGCACCCCAGAATTGTATGGCGGGCCTGTATCCTTCAGGCTGTGCTGAGGGAAGTGGAGAGGCCAGTTTGGGCAAAGATCAGGAGGCAGCAGGTCATGTTCCAGTGGAGGAAATGATCAAATGCTGTCACCACGCACATGTAGAGAATGGCAGGGAGAGAGCTCAGAGGCCGAAAGTAAGATGGGACCAATAGTCACGTTCAAAGTGTCCCATGCAGCAAAGCAGGGCTGAGAGAGGGAGTTGTATGGCTGGGCAGAAGTAGGACATGTGAGGTCTCACACATGGTGCATTTCAGAGTAAAGAACTGGAAATTCACCAAAGGTTTTAAAATAGGGAATAGGCATGCAGACATTTGAAACCGTTGTTGTGAGTAAAATGGATTGAAGTATGTCAAGGATATACTTAAGGGGACCAGCTAGGAGGCAATTTCAGGAGTTTCAGCTTTGATTGGGAAGGTGGCAATAGAGTTCTCTCTTCCTTTCTCTTTCTCTCTCTAATGGAAGCTGTGGACAGAAGGGTAGAACAGAGATGGAGAGGCAGGGCTATGCTCTTTGACCAGCCTGGCCTGTGCTGTGCATTGTTCACGTTCATGAAGTCTCCAATGTGAGTGGCACATCCTGAGGTTGACCAATGGTGGATATGGACAGAGATTGAGGACATAGGACAAAGAGTGAACACTATAGCATTTCAGGTTCCTGAGAAACGGGGAGATGCTGGGATTGAGAAGGCAGGAGCTGGGACATTGGATAACTGGAAGCACAAGATTTCTTGCTTCCTTGTAACTGGAAGGGGGAGGGGGAATTACAGGTGCAGATCCAAGTATATTTGCAGGTTTGGGGATAAGAACTTATGGACATTGTGGTTGGGTGGACTTCATTTCTGTATGGATCTTTGCAGTAAAGGAGGACCAAGGGACAAGGTAGTTAAAGGTATTTGCAGGAAAACATCCAATTAGGACTCTTTTGATTGTCAAGTATAGATTCAAACTAGTTTAAGCAAAAGGGAGAGTTTATTATAAGGATATGTTCATGTGTGCAGTTAGGTTCCGGATGGCCTTAAATGTTGCGTTCTATTCGGTTGGTAGGAATAATGCAGTGAGGTCTTTCAATAATCGTATGATGAAAAGAAAAGCCCTTTTCTGGAAAGTTACAGCTGACTGAACATGATTCACATTGAATTAAATTTTTTTTATTCAGTGAGGGGAGCACAGACAGACTCCCACATGCGCCCTGACTGAGATCCACCCAGCAAGCCGACTAGGGGACCATAATCTGCCCATTTGGAGCGTTGTTCCATTGCTCAGCAACTGAGCTCTTCTTAGCATGGCAGAGGCCATGGAGCCATTCTTAGCACCCAGGGTCAACTCGCTCTAATCAAGCCATGGCTGCAGGAGGGGGAGGAGAGGAAAAGATAGAGAGAGAGAGAAGCGAGAAGGGGAGGGGTGGAGAAGCAGATGGGCGCTTCTTCTGTGTTCCCTGGATGGTAATCAAACCCAGGACATCCACATGCTGAGCCGATGCTCTACCACTGAGCCAACCAGCCAGGGCCCCACATTAAATTGAGACTGAAAGAAAACTGTCCCATTGATGGACCATCCACAACTGACCTGGTGTATAATTGGGCCCAGCGCTACACTGCTGCAGTTCAAGTTTGAAGGTTCCTCATCTCTGTGATCACCTCCAAGACGCAGATTACCCAACGGCTCTCTGCTTATCTCTTAAGTAGGAGGCTGGTCAAGAGCTTCCTTTTCTCATGTCCTCTCTGTCAGTCTAACCAGTCATTCCTGTCTTCTGGACCTTGACTTCTCTCCTAACCACTGACTCATTGTAACTATCATTGTTATACCTCACTGTCTGCTCACTGAGCAAACAGAACTATGTGTGCACATGGGCGACTTCTGTAATTGAAGTTCACATCTAGGCACAAGTGATCATATTGTCTTGTATAACATAGTGGGATCGTTCAGCACGGGCAGAACAGTCAGGATAGGCAGCACCCACTGGGGTCAGAAGCATAGCAAAGGTAAATGAATTTCCAGGTGCACCAGAATTTCAGGGCGCTCCCACAGCTCCTGACAGATGAGAAAGATGTACCATAATCATTCTGGGCTCTAAAGCCAACCAGCCACATGCCCGAGTTTGATTGTGGGTGCAGTCATGAAAACCTGCAGGGTCTCAATTTCCTTCGCTCTCAAGTGGGGTGGTCAAGAATGGAACAGCACACATGAACACCTCCTGTGCCACTTAACCAGACGCGCATTTGGCTTCTGCTGCTCTGTCACTCGGGAAGTAGTTCCTGAGCTCTTTGTGGGCACAGGAAACCCACACGTCAGCCCGTGTTCCTTCCTCTTTCTGAAATCTCAACCCAGACCTCACACGCTTTCCCAGTTAAGTGGATTCATTCTTCACTGCGTCGGCCTTCTCCCTGACACACCTGTTTGTGTTTTTCTTTGTCATAGCGTTCCTATCATCCTATCATTTCTGCTGTTCACATCACTTGTTAGTCACTGGAGATGGAGCTCTAGAATCAGCTGGGACTGCTCCTGGGGTTCAGACACTCTGGAGTGCAGGTGTCGCGTGGGAGGGCTTGTTGCTCAGGAGCACCGTGCCAGCAAGCTAGCCTGCAATGGGAGGAGAGGACAGCCGGCCAGAGCTTCCCCTGCCATAGGGTGACACAGGTTGTCCCTCTGCAGAGACTCCTGGTCTGCAGCAGAGAAGAAGCTGCGATTCACCCCCAACCCACCTGTCAAGCTATGGGCCCTGAGGTAGGGCTTCATCCCCAGGGAAAGGGCCCCTTTCTAAGTGCCAGCAATGGCTCTGGGGAGACAAAGAGCAGCCCTGCGCTCGGCTCTGTAACTGATTCAGACGGAGATTCAGAAGCAGGTTCTCCAGCCCAAGCAGCTCATTATTGGAGTGACATTGGCAAAGGGGTGTACAAAAATATAAATGTAGATAAAGTATACAAAAACCATGCGATTTATATTTCTGATTTATCTACGCTTGCTAGACTATACGTTCCTTGGAGTGTTATCTTCAAATGTTATTGGATAACCACATACAAGTAGTTGTTTGCATGCTGTCTAATATTCCAAGTCACATACTCAAGGATTTATTAACCCTTTGAATAGTGAGTTTTTTTTCATGCTTGCTGACCCCCAGGAATGAATTTTTTTTTCTTCAAAAAATGTAATTAGTTTCAGTTCCAGTTTTATTAACTTAAAATCATGTTTGATAACCAATTTAGGGAAACAAGAACATATATTTGCCTTTTTAAAATGTTGCCTTACATATTTTTTAAATAAATCAATCGTACTCTGGATGGTCAGGAGGCACGAGGACGTACACGAATGTTCGCACTGCTCAAAGGATTAAATTACAGAATATCAGTGGAAGGTAGTGACCCAAGTGCATCAGCAATTACATTTAAAAGCAATTACATATGTGAAAGATGCATGATGCATAGAAGAAGTAGATCACAAAGCAGTCTTGCTTTCTGAGGTTCTCTGGTTTTCTGCTCCATTTGGAAACAGACCTGGTAGGGCGCTATCAGTGACTGGCGCTCTGCTCCATGTGCTATCAGGGACCGGGAGCCCAGCTGCCCCTCTCGAATTTCTGGGACTCAACGTCCACTCAGATTACTAATGGACTCATTATGCTCCACTACTTTGCTGGGGTATCACAGACCATGCCCCATGCTCTTCTGATGCCTTCTACATTGAAACCAAGAGATATGCTCACAAATATTTAACCCACTTCTGGCAATATAGGACATCGCCCCCCTGAGTGTATTACCTCTTCCAACCAAAACACTGCCAAGACATAGCAAAGGAATATACAAGGCTTACACATGGAGAATAAAAAAGAGATCGAGTCAGGACACAGAAAACAACAAAATATTTTAAACTAATTTGGAAAGCAAATGAAGGAATAGAAATTAAAATCTCATACCTCTAGTTTGAGAAGAGAAGAGGTAGGCTTTGGAATTTCTTCTGACAAAAGGAAGAGAATACAATTCACAGTCTGAGGACAAAGAATTTCCAAAGTAACTAGTGGTTTAATGAGAAAGGTCTGTAATGCTATATTTAACAGTGTTTATCATTAAGTAGTATATTTGTTTAATAATGCCACCATGTAGAGAAAAGAGTGAACTGTTTTTACACTTAGGATGAGAACTTTTAAGATATACTTTTGATAATTTCAAAAAAAGTAAATTCTAAATTATTTTTAAAGTGTAGTTCTTCAGGATTAGAATTTAATAAAAATATTCCATTGATAAACTAAAACTTAATTGGTTTGTAGTCAAATTCAATTAAGACCATCTTCAGTTAAATTATACTCTAGTAATTAGAGCACAGGGGGTCATTGACTAGTAAAAGCACAAATTAGCCTAAATTTTCCATACAGCCACAATTCTGTTTGGCAAACAGAGCATTCCTTGGGAAAAGATGACCTGAACTGACATGATATAAAATCGATTTAAATGGGAGAAACTCACCAAGCTTCAAAATCAATAATAATCTTTTTTTTCCCTCATGTTAGTAATGTGATATGTGGAAAATTTCCATTGACCTAAAAATTAAATGACAACAAACAGAAAAAAAAAGATTATTGTGTGCTTCCTGGAGAACACATATTTGGCAAAGATTTCTATAAACACCCTGCCTTACATTTTTAAGCAAATAGCTTATTCACTTTGTTAGTATTGGATTGTGGTTATCCCTATTTTTGATTTGTTAATTTTTTAAATCTAGAATATAATTAATTTTATAGATTGATATTCTCACAATTTCTATACTTTAAATTTGTGTTTTCCATTGCTGATTCTTTAAATATTTTTTTGTTTATCTAATCATGCATTAATTTGCCTATCTTTTTTATTTTTCAACATTCTTTTGGGAAAACTAGTGTGCACCTTTATAATCTAAGTATCTTTAGAACCAGTTTAAGTGTCCATAATGATTTTTTTCTTAGTGTTTTCTCCTGATTATTTTAAAGAAAGCATACATTTCATTTATAGAATCTAAGTCTTAGAGTGGTTATAAATGCATTAGAGATGAACTAAGTTGAACATATACAATGCCAGCAATAGATTCAAGTTTGCTCTAGCATGTAAATGAAGTCTTTCTCAAAACGATATAAAAATGTAAATGAATTTTCTTAAATTGAGCCTTTCTACATATTAAAAAAAAATTTTTTTACTATCCTGATAGGCAGTTGGTTAATCCTTTCTGTTTATGTACAGTATCTGTATTTAAGCATTTTCTTTCCATTCTGATGTAGCATGTCATACAAAATTGAGAGAAACCTAGAGACATTTACATTTTTGTGAGGTTTAATTTGCCATGGCACACAACAGTCTTGATTTTTAAAAAGCAAACAATTTTTTTGTAGTTGTACTTAGGCATAACGTTAAGGAATGAAGAAATTCTGTAAAACCAAGACTAACAGTGCTTCACATAAATAAACCTTACAATCTGCGATCAGTACAACTAATTAAATGATGGAAGTAATTATTTGGTAAATGCATGATTTTTGAAACAACGAAGCCTAAGATATCTGATTTTATATCTTCAGCTAAACCTACACACACACACACACACACACACACACACCCTCAAATGAAAGACTATGCATACTCTACTCTAAAACTGTAATATTCCTTGACTGCTCAATTTAGAAGCTTCATTTATGCATGTGTGACTATAAGTTTTGTTGTTGCTTTTAGGTATAAAACGCCTCAGCCAGGCCCAATATATGCGTTTACTGGTTTGCTTTCCTTAGAAGAAACCTGCTAACATTTCTAACAGCCCTACCACAGTAATAAAAATTCACCAGTCATTTATACCAAGCTAACACTATTGCATCCATCCACTATGTTTGAGAAGCTCATACTTACAAATATATCTTGCAGAGCTGTCCACCATGCTAAATTTTATTTCCTCTTTGTCTGATCCTTTTGAAATCAGGGTCTGAAACTTCATGAGACACCCAGCACGTTATTTTTCTAGGCATTAAAAAAAACAACAGAAAACCACTTTTCTGTCTCTGTGATTACCTTTGATGGCACTGTGTTCTCTGCATGAATGTCCTGTTTTTGTACATGTCTCTATGCAAAGAGCAGTTTTGTTGAATATGGAAAGCAGTGTTGGGGGCACTATATCAGTGCCTTGCTGATATAGAAGCTGTGTCTGACAGTATCAGCCCATCTGCAGTGTCATATGATTGGAGGCAGTAGCTCCGTGAAATCGTCCATGTAATAGTCAAACATTTCTTTCCCCAAATAATTCATATCTTCCCCTAGCTTTGGAAAATGTACAGCTTGACATAAATACTAGGCTACCCCTACAAATGCTTGCTATCAATCAAATGATTGGAAATGAAAATCTGTCAATATACCAAGATTACTCAGGACTTGTAACAGTTGAAAGATCTGAAGAGGTCTCTCTCTTATTATTTTAGTGCAACCTTTCTAGTTGTTTTAACTGGTCCTCATGGAGAGGCCGTTGCTGAACTCTCCATTATTCTTTGGTTTCTTAACATGCCTGTTAAAATCTGGACTGAACGCAGTGTTCCAGATGAGGACTAATGAATGCAAAGTATGATGAGGGTGCTAATGTCCCTTGTCCTGTAGCTAATCATATGAGTGTGTGAGACGGAGCCGGGCATGGGTAAGAAATAAACAGCAGGAGAGGAGTGAAAGCAGTGGATGGAGTGTTTCTTGAGTACTGAGGAGCTTCAGGAGGTAGACAAACGGCCTACAGCAGGGGTCCCCAAACTACGGCCCTCTGGCCGCATGCGGCCCCCTGAGGCCATTTATCCGGCCCCCTCCGCACTTCTGGAAGGGGCACCTCTTTCATTGGTGGTCAGTGAGAGGAGCATAGTTCCCATTGAAATACTGGTCAGTTTGTTGATTTAAATTTACTTGTTCTTTATTTTAAATATTGTATTTGTTCCTGTTTTGTTTTTTTACTTTAAAACAAGGTATGTGCAGTGTTCATAGGGATTTGGTCATAGTTTTTTTTTTTTTTTTTTATTTATAGTCCGGCCCTCCAGCGGTCTGAGGGACAGTGAACTGGCCCCCTGTGTAAAAAGTGTGGGGACCCCTGGCCTACAGTCTGCAGCGTTCCGTGAGAGCTGGGTTCTCAGGGAAGCTGCCCCAGGTTGCTAAATGCACTCACTTGACTCACTTTCGTAGGTTTCTAGTTGTCCGGCTCCTCCCCTGCGCCAGGACCTTTGGGTGTCCCTCTGGGCGTTGTGCCTGAGATTCAGGGATATTTCCGCTCTCTCATGGTTTGGGTACAAGGAGCCGGAGGGAAGATTCTGGAAATCATGCCCTGGAGGAAGGCCCATTTCAGAGTCCGTTCACGGAATAAACACGCGCATTTTCTTGTGAAGTCAAAATTTGATATTAGCGAGGGCTGAGAAACAAAAACAGCCGCGGAGTGAAGAGAAAGACATGTGTCCCGGGAACATTTCAGAGCAGGCGCAGATGCGGTGGCAGATAGCTGAGCGTTGGTAGCGTCCCTGGAAAAGGGTAGGCCAAGTACAGTTACTGGGGTCCGAGTACTGCCATCCTCAGTGCACAGAGGGGTGGGCCTGAGTCGGACATGTCTCTCTGGGCAGGTCAGAGCGTCACCAACACCGCCAGGGGCAGGTTTGGCCTCCCCTTCTTGCGTCGCTGGTGAACTGGAGTTCTGCTGAGCTCTGAGTTCTGGTGCTCCGTTTCCGTCTCAGCCAAACCAAGGCGGACGGTGAAGCCCACATGTTTTACATGTGCAGAGTTAGGGAATATTTTACACTGCGCTTTTTTGTATGGTTCAGGTCCAAAGTGAACTTCTTCACACGGAATGGAATAATGAGATGTTAGAAGCCGCTGATTGTTGTTGGTGGAAAATGTTGTTGTTAGGAAATAATGCCACTGTTTAAAGCGCATCCTGTTTGTTTTGTATTGTTGTTGCCATGAGTTCATGGTACCCAGGGGACTGATTTTATTTTTATGTGTAAATATATAGAAGTTAACTCCCTTGTCTTTAATTTTATTTTAATTTTTAAAATTTATTTTTATTTTTAAAACTTTACTGAATTGATTGGGGTGATGTTGGTTAATAAAATCATACAGGTTTCAAGGGTACAAATTCTATGATCTGTCATCTGTGTATTGTATTGTGTGTTCCCCACCCAAAGTCGAGTCTCCTTTCGTCACCATATATTTGACCAATCCCTTTCTCTTTTTAATATCTTCTGTGTATTTTAATATATAGTACTTAAATGTATAATTCACATATAAAACTTCACATAACAATATAATATATGTAAGTGATACGTCGTTGTTTTTAATGTATTCGAGAAGTCAAGGAAACTGCTGGTAGACACTGGTGAGCTCGTCAGTGAAATGTATCCAGCAGGCAGCAAGTCATGCCTCTGTATCCGGTTCCACTTTGGAGAGACATTCTGATGTGTCGGTAAATGTAATTGCTCACTTTGAGACCCGGTGGTTACTGCAAGAACTACTAAGGAGAGTTTTCTACCGAGAAAAAGAAACACAAACTGTCGTTTTTGAACTTGCAGAAGTGTATTTCTTTTTGAACCAGATTTTATGATACTCAGCAGCTATTTTTGGCGTTTAAGTAAACTTATGTAGAGTATGCTTTCATTTCCTTTAACTGAACAGAAAAATTAAGGGGTTAGATAATGACTTGTGGAAACATTTACTATAGTGCTCAACACTTTAATATTATATGAAAGAGCTAGTTCCTGCTTGGTAATCTAAGATGGCAGAACAACGTGAACAATGGAGCGGCACAGTCTGTCAAAGACAATGTTTGATGTGAACTCCAGCGACTTCCTCCTGACTCTTCCAAAGAAGATTACAAAAAAAAAAATTTTAGGTGTATGTTTCTTCATTAAAGGATTAATAACTTTTTTATTCAAGGCTTTATTTACGAAGGTAAAGAGTTAAAAATGTTTTTTGATTCAATTTTTTGGAGTAACATTGGTTAATAAACTGTACAGTTGTCAGGAGTGTGATTCTATAACACATCATCTGTACACTGTATTGTGTGTTCCCCACTGAGGCCAAGTCTCCTCCACCACCACTGATCCACCCTTTACCCTCTTCTATCTTCCCCCCGCCCCCGCCCCCGCCCCCACCTCCCTCTTGTAACCTCCATACTGTTGTCTGTGTCTTTGAGGGTTTGTTTGCTTGTTGTAGCTAAGCAATGTTTGAGTTGTGTAATTTAGATAGTTAGGTCAAACTGCTAAGTTGCTGATTTCTTCACCGGAACCTCCACCATATCACCAAGTAAGATATGCAACCCGGCTCCTTCTTCAACACGATCTGTATTTTTTGAGGGCCCGATTTTGTCTTTCCCAAATCCTGAGATACCTAGCTTGTTTTCTTAGTTACCCTATGATCCACCTGCACCCTTTGTCAGGATGCTTGGCATCTGCTCCTGAGGTCCTTGAACTCTACATCTGACCCCACCCCCCGCCTTTCCCCTTGGTCCCTTCTGTGCTTCCCTGGGGTACACCTTTGCTGGGCAGCCTCTGTGTGTCCTAACAGACTCAACGTTCACATTCTAGGGTGTGGCCCCGCATTCTGCAGCTGGGAGACTTGACCTTACCACCTGGTCTTGTCCTCTCTGGCTTGCTTTTGACTAGAAACCATCTGACTTTGGCTTTTGCTTGATGCGAGGTGGAAACAGAGTGACAATATGAATTAGAACACCCGGCTGGCCCTGTTGCTGGTACAGAGTGCATTTCAGTAGCAATTAAAATTAGATGCCAGTGTTGTCTGTGTTAATTCCCATGACTTACTCTCCAGACGTCTTATTCTAGTCATGGCTCTGCCGGTCCACACATCTCCATCACTGACTTCCAACCCTTAGAGTACCTCCTCCTCCATGGCTGCTCGACCCCCATGCCCTTGGCCTTTCAAGGAAGCCAGCGATGCGCGTACACAGCCCCCCCCCCCAGGTGCCCAGTTTGTGATGGAAAAGGAACAGC
This sequence comes from Saccopteryx bilineata, assembly GCF_036850765.1. Taxonomy (NCBI): domain Eukaryota; kingdom Metazoa; phylum Chordata; class Mammalia; order Chiroptera; family Emballonuridae; genus Saccopteryx; species Saccopteryx bilineata. Next base: position 236,246,371 of record NC_089490.1, on the reverse strand, counting down.
AGCCTTTACTTGGCTTTTCCCGTTTTCTCCTGAGCACTCACGTACTGGTTGCATTCTGTCCTTACCAGCCAGATTCTAGAGGTCCGTCAGCATCTTATTGTTCCCCACAGTGTATTTAAGACGGCATTAAGAGCTATGAAAAGGAGGTGTTTTTTGTTTTTTCCTGGGGAAAAGGAGAAGACCACAGTTGTTTAATTTGGAGTGGGAGGTGCCTATCAGCTTCTTAGACATTCCTGTTGTTTATTTGTGGGACCCTCTGAGAACAGGACGGAGGGTACCTACTCTCTTTGAAGAAGGTTGGCATTGGCTTCATCAGGCAGCCGAGGCAGCTCCAATCCAGGACCACTTTGTTGTTTTCTTGGCATGGAAGGTCCCTGGACCACACAGGTAGGGTACGTCTCAGTTTTAAGCCCAGGAGAGCACACACCTGCTATTCTGCTGAATCAGACGTGTTTCTTTGTCACCAGAGTTTGCAGGTAACCAGCTTTTCCTGTTGGTTCTTTCATAGAAGCTGTAGCATGTGGACGGTCCTAGCTCATCTTCCTACCTGGAACAGCCCCAGGTCTTGTTTTCTAGTGTCCAAAGGACACCCTGAAAACCAGCCCGCTGGAAAACTGAGCTTAGAGAGTGCTGAGCTCAGCTCTATGTTAAATGCTAGTTTAGTATTCAGATTTAAGCTTCCTTCTGTTTTTCCTTGGAGACGTTCCTCACTTTTTGCAAAGTTAACTATGCATTTAAGGGAGGGGGAAAGGGGTAATTTATTATATATTTTTTCAAGTAAATCAAGAAAAAAATTCATATTTTCTTTTATATATATATATGAAATAATGTGATATATTTACTTTTTAATAAAACTAAAGGCAATCAAATATTGAGGAGAGAGGAACTTCAGAGTTTCTTCATGACCACAGCTAGAAAGCACCCTTTTTGTGCTTCTTTAGGTGAAGAATGCCTTAAACTCACCGGGCCCACTCGTACATGGTGGCAAAGCAGAAGTTTGTCTGGCTTCTACCACCCACACAATTAGGTCTTTTAGGTCAGCCTGTCCCTTTCTGCAGGGTTTATGGCTTTTCTGCTATAGAAGAAGGGCGAACAAACACACCCTTGCATCTTTCCTACTTTATTATCGTTATTATTATTATTATTTTTAAATCAGAAGGATGAAAATGTCTCCTGTAGATCACTGTTTAAGAACTAGTTGACTATCTTGAAACAAGTCCGTGGCCAGGATAACGGTGACTACATGGTCCCATCCCACCCACTCACGGGGGTCTGTGTTGTGTTCAGGGGCTCAGAGGAGCAGAGGGCTAGCCAGTGACTCAGAGGCAAGGGCAAGTGAAGAAGAAACAGGTCCTTCCATCAGCTTGTAGATGATACAAAAGAGGGTAGAGAGTTCAGGATTAGCCTGTGTGGCTTCTTCTTCCTTTATAAAAGGAATCGCTGGCTTTTTCATCCCTGTTTTGACCACACAGGTGACCATAGTGCTGAGACTGGCATAGTGCATGCTCAATTAATACTGTATTTTTTTTCTTACAGTGACAGAGAGAGAGAGTCAGAGAGAGGGACAGATAGGGACAGACAGGCAGGAACAAAGAGAGATGAGAAGCATTAATCATCAGTTTTTCATTGCGACATCTTAGTTGTTTATTGATTGCTTTTTCATATGTGCCTTGACCGTGGGCCTTCAGCAGACCGAGTAACCCCTTGCTCAAGCCAGCAACCTTGGGTCCAAGCTGGTGAGCTTTGCTCAAGCCAGATGAGCCCACGCTCAAACTGGCGACTTCGGAGTCTTGAACCTGGGTCTTCCGGTTCCAGTTCACCCTGTATCCACTGTGCCACTGCCTGGTCAGGCTCAATCAATACTTGAACAACCAATAAATACACTTAATGCTTTTCTAATAAGACTTCATCCAAATTAAAAACTACCCTGATGTTCTTTTAACCAATTTTCACTAAGACAAAAACTGCTTTTCTATATCATAAAACCTTCCTTAGAGATAGACCTGTGTTTCTGCTCTACCCTTTTTATAACCCACAATTAGTCTGGTAATGAAGGAGATGCTATGCTTTGTAAGTATAATTTACTCAAATAAGTGTTTTTATGAAGCATGCAAATTTGAACAATGGAGTCCTTGTGCTTCTGTCAAATAAGGAACTAGAATGAAACCCAAAGCCAAGATCCACCTTTAGAGTCTGAAAATAATGTAAAGAAACTATATTTAAAAACCTTTGTAAAGCTTTGACATGCACACACATCTATTCCCCCCACCCCTACACACATTTCAAATGCTGTCAAAAATAACGTTTGACAGAACCTGCAATTTTTTGAACTGTGCTGAAAAATTTAAAATATAGTAATTTATAAAACAAAATGGCATTTTTGGTTTTTTTTTCTTTTTAAGAGAAAGTTTATTTATTACTATTTTTAAAATTTTTCTTTCTTTAAATTTTATTTATTGACTTTAGTAAGAGGGGAAGGAAGAGAGAGAGACACACACACACACACTCACAGAAACATTCATCTGTTCCTGTATGTGCCATGACCAGTAATTGAACCAGCAACCTCTATGCTGCAAGACAATGCTCTAACCAACTGAGTTATCCAGCCAGAGCCATTTTTGTTTTTATCCCCACCCCCCTGGTTAGTGGCCATTTATTTAGTCTTTCTGCTTTTCTACTTTGTGATTAGGCAGAGGGCACGCAGGACTGTAAAATTTATATCACACGGTTGTTGTTCTTATTACTTTTGCTGAACAGCTTTGTGAAAGAGACTTTCACAGCACAGGTGGTATTTCTGTATTTAAATCTTGGTTGTCTGGGGAGGAAGTTGAAGAGCCCATATCAGAGACTGCTTCTCCAGCCCCGTTGTGAAGGATCAGGTCTATCACAGACACTAAGAATTTATAGCAACTTAGGAGATAATGCAGTCTGACACTTTCATTTTAGCGACCAAGACACGGATCCCTTGGGTAGTGCCTCCAATCCTACCACAACCCAGGCCTGCTCCCCTGTGTGGTTCGAGCTCTTTTAACTGTCAGGTCTGATGTTTCCTTTCAGATTCACTTCTGTTTGAGAACTGAAGACATGTATAAATCAAGAGTTCTCAGGAACATGTGCATATACGTCCATACCCCTTCCTTTCTTCACCAGAAAGGCATGGGACGCAGGTGCCGTGTTATGAAAATTCTGTCCCTGCTGCATTATAGTCACGGTCATTGATTATCTCTGTATGGAGAACTTGGTCTCTCCCCTTTTGTGTTTTTTTTTTAACATGGTTTCCATTGAGTTGAGTAAATGGAATGCAGTGCTTCTAAATAGAACCTCTCAGTCTCAGATGGTGCAGTTTGGGTGTCATTCTTTAATGAAACACAGAGTATGTTGCCTACTCCCAGAATAAATACAATATCTGACAGAAAAATATGGATGAAAGAATGACCCTTTATGTTGACAGTAATTATTATTTACTGTACAAAAGAATCCTATAAGGATTCCTTTAGAGAACCCCTCTAGTTTCAAGTGTTGAAATTCAGTTGCTGCCCAATAGTTCAAATAAAGCAAAATGTATTTGAACTTGACAACAAAACCAATACCCCCAAACTTTTCTAAATAACTCTTTTTTTAAATTTGTTTATTTTTTTTACAGAGACAGAGAGTGAGTTAGAGAGAGGGATAGACAGGGACAGACAGACAGGAATGGAGAGAGATGAGAAGCATCAATCATTAGTTTTTTATTGCACATTGTGACACCTTAGTTGTTCATTGATTGCTTTCTCATATGTGCCTTGACCGTGGGCCTTCAGCAGACCGAGTAACTCCTTGCTGGGGCCAGCGACCTTGGGTTCAAGCTGGTGGGCTTTTTGCTCTAACCAGATGAGCCCGCACTCAAGCTGGCGACCTCAGGGTCTCGAACCTGGGTCCTCTGCATCCCAGTCCAATGCTCTATCCACTGCGCCATCACCTGGTCAGGCTAAATAAGTCTTAATAGTTCAAAATGCTAGTTCTTTCAGATAATGTAAACAATCACCTACTTCATACATTTCTTATTATTTTACTTTTCCTTTCAGCCAAGGCCCAGGATTATTTGGAGGGATGAATGTTACTGATGTTATCTGTAGATTGGAAACGGATTTCAGTTCCTAAATTGCTATGCCTAGAAATACCCTGTAGAGTCAAACATGCCTGAGCAAAGGGTAAAAAAAAAAAAAAAGGTATTGTGAAATAGCAGTAATTAAGGAATATTCCACTAAGGTCTGTTTTAAGTCAAACAGTGTTCCAAAGGGACCATGTGGCTTTATTTTTAGGCTGCCATTTATTGATTCAGCCTGTACCTGTGCAAACTGCCAGAGTTGTTGTTAGCCTACAGATGTTTTATTGGGTCTAATTAATCAGAAATGAAATGCCCGTCATCCTGGAGGAAAGAAACCAATTCCTTTGCCAAGGATCCTTTCTCCAGGGTCAAGCCCTTGTCTCTAGATAGACCACAGACAAGGTGACTTGACCAATACTGAGATTCACAGGGTCCACTCACAGGGTTTTCCTGGGGTCCAGGAGTCACCGATGAGTCAAAAATGCATCCAGGATTCTGGAAGTAAACTTGAACCTAGGAATGTGGGGACAACTTTCTGGGTGACACATGGCACAGGGAATCGAGTGAATTTGCTAGCAGAACGGCTTGGTCTCTGAAGGCTGAGACTAGAGAACAAATGTCTAAGTTGCACAAAATACACCCGGAGCCCAGGGGTTGGGGAACGTGACCACCAGAGGTTGCTGCGGGGAGAGAACAGGGTTGGCGGAGCCCCTTCATTTTCATCTTGCGCTGAGGCCCACGCATTATTTAGTGGGCATTGCTGGAAGGAGTAATAAGATCAGGGGATAGATGCCAGAAGGCAATTTTTGTCAATTTTAATTTGGGGCAGAGGGAAATGGTGTTCTCTGTAACAGGGTCTAGAGGGAAGGCATGCAAATAATCCCTCTAACATGGTCACAGGATAAAACACCAGGAGGACAGTTGACCATGGTGTGGTCGAGCAGGAAAGTGAGGAGAGTGGGGTGGTTAGGGATATTCCAGTGGACTGGGCACGGGGCGGGGGGGGGGGCTTTCACCTGACAGAAGCGGTGAGGCGGAGGGGGTCTCAGAGGAACAAGTATAGCTGTGATCTCCAGGTGACATGTCCATCACAGGGACATCAAAGTTGCAATTGACCCAATTGGAAGGCCCAGTGAGGAAATAGAATTTGGAGAGTTCCATGGCGTTTGACCCACTGGGTGTTCAAGAGAAAATCACTTTACTCTCAGAGGTTTCGATTCCTTATCGGTAGGAAGATACTTCATACTAGCTGCCCTCTAAAAACGATCAGTTTTAACGTGAGAGTGTCTGTCAAGTGCTCTGAGTCCCTAAGAGATGGGCTCTGTATCAAGCGGTGCAGTGGCTTGTTTCCTATGAACAGAAATAAGTGTATCTGGGATCTAGTAGAGTCATCTAGGAGGACGGGGTTTGGAGATGTCTAAGAGTTCAAGTGTTCCACCTCGTGTTCTGTGTAATAGTGCCCCCCGCCCCCGCAGAGCTCCACTCAATTATGCAGTTATTCATATTCCCTTTTAAAGTAAACTGTGAGGTCAGACCTAGGACATGAGGTATCTCAGGGATGGTTGATTGCACTTGCTAAATCTAGAGGGCTCATAAAAGCGACAGTCTGGGAGCTCTCGGAGGCATTACCAACAAGTTAGGCCATCTCTGTACATTTCAAATGAGAGAATTGGAAGAGAGAAGAGTACTGAAGGGCTCAGGTCTCACAGCTAAGGGACGAGAACTGTGCCTGGAGACTGTATCTATTAGCTGCTGGACTTAAATCATACATGTCCTCCACAGAGTCAGGTCCACCATCAGTAGATTTGAGGACATTTGTTGCATTCCGTGTTTACAGATGTCCCAAGGTTATTACTACAGAGTATTCATCAAAGTTGTAAAAATCAGCAGCACCATCTGCATTGGTCAGATAAGGGGTGTAGTGAGCTTAAACCTCACCCAGTCCTTTCAACAACTGTAAGAGGTAGATCTCATCTCCCTTTTTCAGAAGAGGAAATTGGGGCTCAGCATCACATGGCTCTCTCTCTCTCTCTTTTTTTTTTTTTGTATTTTTCTGAAGTTGGAAACGGGGAGGCAGTCAACCAGACTCCCGCATACGCCTGACTGGAATCCACCCGGCATGCCCACCAGGGGGCGATGCTCTGCCCATCTGGGGCATCGCTCTGTTGCAACCAGAACCATTCTAGCACCTGAGGCAGAGGCCATGGAGCCATCCTCAGCACCCAGGCCAACTTTGCTCCAATGGAGCCTTGGCTGCGGGAGGGGAAGAGAGAGACAGAGAGGAAGGAGAGGGGGAGGGGTGGATAAACAGATGGGTGCCTCTCCTGTGTGCCCTGGCCGGGAATCAAACCTGCAACTCCTGCACGCCAGGCCGATGCTCTACCCCTGAGCCAACCACCCAGGGCCCACATGGTTCTTAATGAGATGGATTGTTAGGCCTTGCCAGCGTCCAGCAGTTGTGAGCATCAGCTGGTCTGGGAGCAGATGCCAGTGAGCGGAGGGGGTGGTCTTCCCTTCCACCACAGGATGTTTATCTCACAGCGTCTCCTCTTTTGTCATTTGCATTCACTCATGATACCTAATGTCCCCTCTTTGTTTTTCCTCCAGTTGATGACATAGAAGACTCAAGTTACTCTTCCTGGCCCCATCTCTCAGCTGGAGTGCCTACTCCAACCAGGAGTCCAGGTGAGAGAAATGGGACTGACTAGGAGCTAGGAGGGCTGTCACTTTATGGAGCTGTCCTGGTCACTTGTATATATCTGTCACCCTTCCAGAATGCAGGTCAGGCGGAGAGTTTTCATAATAAGAAAGGACACTCTTTGAAATGGATTTCAGCAGGGCTGACCAGACGTTGAAGGAGACCAAGGGAAATGCACCTTTTCTAGGCCTTGCTTGCTCAAGGAATTTAGAATTGGGCTGTAAATCAGAGCGTTCATGCTCACCCCTCTGCTGGGTGCAGAGAAGATTGAGGTGAATTAAGAGGAGTGGATGGAGGAGGAGAATCTGGGGAAGGGGGGTGCCCCCCATCCTGCAGATCTTGTCACCCTGTTCAGAGGCAGAAGGTATGGCTCCTGGAAACAAACTCAAGGACCGTCTGTCAACACCACCGTTAGTGTTCAACAGTGAAGCCACTAGACTTCATTTGCCTGAACGTGGGCTGTTTCTCCCCTGACACTGACACTGCTCTTGGCTGGCTGAGGTTGCCGCAGCACCTGCGGGGTGCAAAGCTGCCCCAGGGGTTCTGGTTCGTCAAGCCAAGAGTGAGTTTCTCATCTCTCCCCGGGAGGCCACTTAGAATGAGACTTGGCCTCCTGAGCTTTGAAACGTTTCTGTTCACCACCCCGTGGGCCTTTTTAAAATTAATGTGCTATTTTAGAAAAGAAGACAAGCAGGCTTTACAGGCACCACAAGGGGCATCTGCTCAGCAGGAACCGCAGCCTCTGCACATTGAGTTTTAAATTATGACCCCAAATAGGCAAACATGCAAATGCAAGACACGGGCGTAGATTAGGCTTTTATCTCGGGCTCTCCTCTATGTCTAAAGGATGGATATTTTTGGTGCAGAGTTGATTCCTGTTTTCTCCGCGAGAATGTACTTGCAGGTTCTGGAATGTGGCATGCCTTGCAAGGCACAGTGGTTCTGTAATGCGGTGCCTGGCGCCATGCATTGTGGCCCCAGTACTGGGCCATTCAATAGATGTTATGGTTAGCAGGGACTGTCCTTCAGGGGGACTGATTGGAAGATATCAGAAGAGCAAAGAAGTGTGTTCTGATTCCGTGGGTGCACATCCTTTGTGCCCTAACAGCACTCTGGACTTGTATCTGAATTGCTGGGCTTGTCACAAGGTACAGTATTTGCAGGTTCAAATACCTGATTCCTTCCCTAGACTCTAAGCCCTTTGACAATAGAGCCTCAGCTGGTCTTGTTCACTCTGGGTCCTTAGAATAAATCTGTGCATGGCCCCCAGTGGGCACTTATGCTTTATTTAATTGAATTGGTCCCTGTGACTTCATATTTTTTAGGACATTTGCAGTGCCAGGCATTGTAAAGAGTGCCTGGAACACATTTCCCATGTAATTGTCCTAAGAGTCACACGTGGGGGTTATGCTGGTCTTCATGTTAGGGACAGGGAATCTGAAACGCAGACAGGGTAAGCAGTATGGTTAGTTCACTCACCACCCAGCCGTGTCATTTGGAACTGGGTCCGTGTGATTGCAAAGTCGTATATCAGAAGGTAGAGTTGTTGATAAATCACTCCCGATGGGGATGGAAACTTGCAAAGCACAAGAGATGTGAAGTTTGTAGAGACACTGGCCAAGGGACATCAATAGAGAGACAGATCTTCACATTTCTCACAGGAAGTTCTGGTCATTGAGCACACATGGCCCCTGAGACAAGTACACTGGATACAACAGGTTTGTTCATTGTTTCTTTTCCTTTTTAATTTTATTTAGCAAATTACATTTAAAGGGGTGACATTGATCAATAAGAGTAGATAGGTTTCAGGTAAACGGTTCTATAGCATTTGAACTATTGATTATGTTGTATACCCATCACCCAAAGTCAAATCATTTTCCGTCACCGTGAGTTTGTCCCTCTTTATAGCCTTCCCCCACCCCTCCCCCACATCCACTGTTCCCCCACTCCTACCCCCCTAGTAACCACTTCACTTTTATCTATGTCCATGAGTCTCAGTTTTATATCCCACCTATATGTGAAATCATATAGTTCTTAGCTTTCTCTGATTTATTTATTTCACTCAGTATAATGTTCTCAAGGTCCATCCATGTTGTTGTAAATATCACTATGTCATCATTTCTTATGGCCGAGTGGCATTCCATTGTATATATATGTACCACCTCTTCTTTATCCAATCCTCTGTTGAGGGATACTTTGGTTGTTTCCATGTCTTGGCTGTTCATTGCTTCTGTCATTTGACTTGACAGGCACAGATGTTGTAATTTTAAGTAAGGATGGCATAACCATTAGTATTTGATTTAATTGACATTAACAGCATTTGCTAATTCTGAGGATGGTACCTGTTGGGGTCAAGGGCGGGGCAGAATGAGGCATCCCAGGTGGTACAGGATCCCTCGTATTGTCACAAGCTGACAGCACACCAGGGAACAGGAGGATGATCAAAGTACTACGTGACAAATGTATCCCATGTCCCTGATGGAGGTGGTAAAAGTGGTATCATATAGAGAGGCTATAAAAAGAGTAAGAAACTCTATCTGGTTGAGGACAGAAATATACTATGGAAGGGAACACATCGGGGTGGCTCTTGGAAAATGGGTGGAATCACACAGTTTTACGTGCTAAACATTTGAAGGGGGATAAAGGCACGGTCTCTGCCTTGAAGCACAGCCACGACTCCCTGGCAGAAATGAGCACTCTGTGGGGAGCTGTGGCCCAGAGAAGCGTGGACTAGAGGAAGAGTTAAGGAGTAAGTGATGCAGCAGAATGCTGAGAGGACCACGTGGGAGTTGGGTTTTTCGAGGAAAGCAGTCAAGACTCCCAACACGGGTGGCTGGCAGCCCAGGAGCCTGGGGTTTTGGACTGTGCTGATCTGGCCTTTTAAAGTTTGTTCTAGAAGAGAAACTAAAGGGCCCATAGAAACATGTGGGAAGCCCAGTTAACCCAAGCTCTGGTTCAGTGACTCAGTTTTCACGGGAATCAGAAAACTCCGAGTACGGAATCCACGGGGTCTGGAAAGAGGAAAGGATTCTTCCTGAGATGGTGGGGTGCCTGGTTGTACCACTTGCCAGAACTGGTCAAGAAGAACGGGCAGCATTTGGGTTGGATTATATTGAAATCACGTCATGGGCTCAATAATTAAAACCACATTAAAGGGAAGTTTTTCCCCTCTTGCCAGGCGCATATGATTCTGGCCTGGAGACATTTTTTCCAGTTAAATTTCGTTCCGTTTCCCACTTAAGGTTTGTCACCATCAAGGATCTCTTCTCAAAAAGCAATATCTTGAATGTAAAATAGAATGGGTGCTGTATAAATATTAGGCAATCAGTCCTGCTCTGGGATCAACTAGCCTTTACTTCAGTAAAAGTCGTAAAACATAGTAAAGTAACACATAATCAAATGTTTCCACAACGAGGATGTCTGGAGATGCTTTGGCTAACAGAAGGAAAGTGGAATGGGTATTAAAAATGTTAATTAGCTTTTTTTTTTTTTAAAATAACCCTAAGCCTCTCTATTCCATCTCCCATGTTTACAGCTGGCTACAGAAATACAAATAATATAGTGATACATTTTTATTAAAAATTATCTTTTTATTTTTTTTATTTTTCTGAAGCAGGAAACGGGGAGGCAGTCAGACAGACTCCTGCATGCACCCAACTGGGATCCACCCGGCATGCCCACCAGGGGGCGATGCTCTGCCCATCTGGGGCATTGCTCTCTGTTGCGACCAGAGCCATTTTAGTGCCTGAGGCAGAGACCATGGAGCCATCCTCAGTGCCTGGGCCAACTTTGCTCCAATGGAGCCTTGGCTGCAGGAGGGGAAGAGAGAGACAGAGAGGAAGGAGAGGGGGAGGGTTGGAGAAGCAGATGGGCACTTCTCCTGTGTGCCCTGGCTGGGAATCGAACCCAGGACTCCTGTATGCCATGCCAACGCTCTACCACTGAGCCATCTGGCCAGGGCTCATAATTATTTTTAACAACTCCATTGAGGACTAATTTATATGCCATAACACTCACTCATTTTGATCATGACATCCAATGATTTTTAGTACATATGCACAGTTGTGCAACCACCCCTACAATCTAATTTTAGAACAAACATGGCCATCACTCCCAGAAGACCCTGCATGGCCACGATCAGTCTCTCCCCAGCCCCTGGCCACCGCTAGTCTACTTTCTGTGTCTGTCGACTTGTCTTTTTTCTGAACATTTTAAAAAAAGTGATTCTTGCATGATTTCTGTGAGTTAGTGACAAGGTCAAGTATATGTTTAACAAGGTGACAGACAAATATAGGGCAGGTGGCATTCACATAGTACTTTCAGAAGTGAATGGTAACATTAAGGGTTAAATTTTGTATAGAGATTATAGGTACAGAACGAGAAAGGGGTCAAAGCTATCCAAGTAGAAAGATGACAAAATGAAACAAAGGAATTAGGCACCAAGACCTGTCACCTGAAATGCCAAATTCCCTCAGATGAAAATGTGTGAGTGAGTAATGTGATAATCCCTCAACCACTTCCTTTTTTTTTTCTTTAATGAGGAAAGAAATCCTGATCAGGTGGATCTAAGGACGTTTTTGAGGTGTGGTTGATGTTGGTTTTAAAGGTTGGACATGTTGGCACAGGCTTCTGTTTGAGTTGGAAGGACATAAGGACATGTAAAGAAGCATAACCTGGCCACATATGTGACATTGTTGCTAAGGGCTGAGGCTTTCGTCATTTCTAAGGCAGATCGTATGTATAGAATATATTTTATTCATGAACTTTATGTCAGGTACTTTACAAAGTACTTGAGGAGATGAAATATTTTTAGGTCATTGACTTTATTTAGCAAAACCAGGTACTCTGGGAGGAAGCAGGATTACAAAGATAAAGAAGACACCATCTCTACCTTCGCCTGCATTTTGTATGTTTTTAAATGACTTAAGTCTTTATGGGGACAAGCGTAAAGCTCACAATAAAAGGGATGAAATAAATCCAAATATATCAGCAGTCACAATAAATGTAAACAGTAATTAAGCATTTCAGCTAGGAGAATGAGGCAGTCAGGTTGAAAGAAAACAATAATTTAACACAAGAACAGTAACCATCCCCAGATATATTGCTGTTTATAACAGCTCCACCTGACACATAAGCACAGATGAAAATTTATTCATTAATTTAACAGCTATCAGGTGCATAATAGGCATTTGTGATCAAAAAGGAAATTCATGTGCTAGAATGCTGATATATATATATGTGTGTGTGTATATATATATATATATATTATAATCTTTAATCTTGAGTTCAGAACAAAGCACCTAGATCCTGTTGTGTTAGAAATAGGGACCTAGACGTACGTGACTGACGACAATCTATAGAATCTCACGCTGGAAGTGTCCCAAAGGTCATCCAAATTCTAACGACCTTCTGTTCCTGACTATGGAATTGAGGCACAGAGCAGTCATAGAACTGGCCCCTGCTCACAATAGCTAATTAGGGGCACAGGCGGGACCAGAATCCTGTGACTTCTAGCCCAGTAATTTAGGTCCAATGATCCTACATCATATTACAATATATTTGGGGGATTAATTGATGAAAATACATGCATTCCCTTTGAACTTGTATCATTCTAGTTTTCTGTCTTTCTTGCCTAACCATTTATGATTGGTGGCTAATGTTGAAAGATTTACTTACCATAGGTAAAATTTTTAAAAGGTGGCTGTTTTTAGTGACAGATCATTCTCATGAGCCTCTCTATCTTTGTGATGAAAAAGGGAAATTTTTAAGTATTTAACTTCGTCAAATTTGCTGGAATTCTTAAATGTAAACAAACACTATGACTGACTTGATGGGATTAAAGAACATTAATTAAACCAATCAATGAAGGTGGGTAGGGGAGTTCAAAATATCCCTACTAGCCACTAGGTGGCATCATAAGCCCTATAATTTAAAGTCAGTATGATAAATTTTTAGGAAGTCAATAGCAATCCTTTTGCCTAAATATTAAGTGACATTTTTGTAGAGCTAAACATACAGCTTTCTTTTTTTTTTTTTCATCCTGTGACTCTATATCAAAGCCTTAGGTGAACAGATTAATTAGGAATAGATGTTACACTGTTATTTTTATGAACTAAGAGTAATTGTAGTATGAAGGATTTTAGGGACCAAAACATGATGTTTTTATCCACATTAAATAGTAATAACGTTTGGCCTGACCAGGTGGTAGTGCAGTGGATAAAGCCTTGGCCTGGGATGCAGAAGACTCAGGTTCGAAACCTCGAGGTTGCTGGCTTGAGTGTGGGCTCATCTGACTTGAGCATAGGTTCGCCAACTTGAGTGCGGGGTTGCTGGCTTGAGTGTGGGGTCATAGACATGACCCTATGGTTGCTAGCTTGAAACCCAAGGTCACTGGCTTGAGCTCAAGGTCTCTGGCTTGTGCAAGGGGTCACTCGCTCTGCTGTAGCCCCCCTCCCCCATTAAGTCACATATGAGAAAGCAGTCAATGAACAATAAAGGTGCTGCAACAAAGAATTGATGCTTCTCATTTCTCTCCCTTCCCATCTGTCTATCCCTATCTATTCCTCTCTCTATTTCTCTTGAAAAAAAAAAAAAGAAGATAACATTTGTCAGGTCTTGGCTCCACTGGTATGCTTTTATTCACAGGAGAGGGAAGCCGGGGAAGACATGGGGTCTGACAGGAGTGGTTCTGCTGGTGGGGGCGTGGGCGTGGGCAGGGTGAGACATGCCAGAGAGGAGCAATGTCACCTCTGGTGGTTCCGCAGGAAGTGAAACTTGGGTACTCAGGTCACATTACTGGGCCGGGATGATTGGATGGCTCGGGGCCAGCCGGCCTCTCCCCTGTCCTATACACCAGCATGTCCTGCTCCGCTTGGCTTGTGTGTGATTCCAGTGAAACATGCATGTACTCTTGGCTGGCAGAAGCACGGTGTTACATAGTTTTCAGGACAAGTCTGTCACAACCATCATGATTTTGTTAAATCACTTGTTTCAGGAAAGAAAACGAGGATAGACAACGATATTTTGGGCTCTCTCCCTCTCTCCCATGCTCTTTGGTTTGGTATTTGACCTCCTGTTTTTTTCCCAGGAGCGACACCCCTTCTAGAGTCCCCTGCTTGGTAAGAGAGAGCCACCTCCCACTTCCTACAGTGAAACTTCCAAATATTCCAGCCGCCTCTGTTGCGAGGGCCATGGCACCTGCCTGTCAGGTGCCTCTGCACCACGTGTGAATCACCAGTGAGTCACAGCAAGAAGGAGAACTTCAGAGCCCTGCCAGTGGCAGTGCTGGGCGCCACAGTGTCGGGGGCGCTGGTGGCAGCTCGCAGTGCCTGCTGTGTGGAGCACGGGTACCACACACCGCGCATGTTCCCCAGGGGTTGGCCAATCGGTGGGACAGCTTTGCATCAGGATTGTGGGTGGCATTTCCAACCCCTGGGCCTCTTAGAGATTGTGAGAGCTACCTGGTCGCCTTCTCATCCACACATTTCTTCTAGGCTTTGTGAGGTTTATGAATTGACATTTTTCTTTATAGCAGAGAAGTGTGACTTACATACTCCCAGATTCCAAGACTCAAACACATCAATGCCTATGTTGTGATAAAATAAGGCCTGTCACTCTCTCTCTTACCAGAGGGTCATAGATTTCCCCTTGGCTGCCAATAATGAGTTGGATAAAATGGTGGTGGTGGTGGTAAGGATGTGCATGAGTGCATGCTCACGTGTGTGTGTGTGTGTGTGTGTGTGTGTATGTATTTAACAACAGGGAGAGATTTCTGCCATTAGAGACTATGGTATTTGTTTGTTTGTTTAAGTGCTGTATGTTTTCTTCATTACACACACAATTGACAGTGCCTGTATCCAGGGCATGTGTCTGATGTAGAGAAATGGGTGAGCATAACTACATACAGGAAAGGCATTGCTGCTCGCTCTGAACTAGTATTCATGTTCCAAAGGCTCACAGGTTTGTGGGAGAAATCTTCTCTGCCTCAAATGCTTCTGAGCCTCAGACCCTCGCACTGAACTATTTCATTCATATTCTTTTTTACTATGCTTTATATACCTGTCACCTTATTATTGGGAGTTTAGGTGCCCAATTATTGTGAGTTTTAATGTTTGCCAGAGCATATTGGTTGAGAGTGTTGGGAGTCTGACAGACCTGGGTTTAAATCCCAGTGTCATCAGTTATTTGCTATGTGATCTCAGGCATGAGTCGCCTAAATTTACATAGAAGTGGGTTTTATTTATTTTCTTTTATTTTTTTTATTCTTTGTATTTTTCTGAAGTTGGAAATGGGGAGGCAGTCAGACAGACTCCCGCATGCGCCCGACCGGGATCCATCTGGCATGCCCACCAGGGGGCGATGCTCTGCCCATCTGGGGCATTGCTCTGTTGCAACCAGAGCCATTCTAGCACCTGAGGCAGAGGCCATAGAGCCATCCCCAATGCTGGGGCCAACTTTGCTCCAATGGAGCCTTGGCTGTGGGAGGGGAAGAGAGAGATAGAGAGGAAGGAGAGGGGGAGGGGTAGAGAAACAGATGGGTGCCTCTCCTGTGTGCCCTGGCCGGAAATCAAACCCAGGACTCCTGCACGCCAGGCTGATGCTCTACCACTGAGCCAACTGGCCAGGGCTAGAAATGGGTTTTAATTGCACAAGTAATACACAGAACGATTCTCCTTATAAAAGTGAACAGTTATAGATTACTCTCTGATGCCTCTTCCCCACCTTGACCTTCCCCTGCACAAACATCATCACCCTTTATCTAACTTGGAAAAACAGGGGTGACCGACCCTACCAGACAGGCTATGGCCAGACTCCCTCACTCAAGGAAACAGGGTTAAAATGCCACTTGCTTAGGGAAGTCTTTTCCAATCCTCCAGAGGAGGTCAGATGTCCCTGCTGTCTGCTCTTGGGATCCCCTCTACTTCTTCAGAGCGGTCTTCACTATAGTGCATTTCCTTAATCGCAGTAGACTGTTGTTTCCCTAGCAAGTCGAAGGTTTGGTCTGTCTGAGATTGACGGTATATCCAGAGTTTAGGGAACCTGAATCCCAAAGAAAATAGAACAAGGAAAAGGATGCCTCGTCCTGCAATGGATGGATTCCATGCTCGATGTGCATTGTTTATTTGTAATACAAAGAGATATTCACATTCTCATGGCCCTCAGCAGTTGGGTGATAATGGATTTTAATCCATTAACTCGAGTATTCAAGAAGTTGAAATTTCTCATCTCCTTTCACTGAACTTCCAAAACCTCTCATTGTTTGGTGGTTTTCCATGGAACTGTGGTTGGGGTAGGGCGTGTGAAAAGAGAAACTGAGGCCTATTAAAAACGTTAAGATTTTACTTGAGCCAAATCAATTCAAATCAGGCAGGGTCTAATCCAGCAGGTGGAAAGGAGCACCAAGGAGTGGTACAAAACAAAAACCTTCCACGGGCAGAGGGGAGCAGAGAAAAGGAAGTTAGAGTTGGCAAAAAAGCAAGTTAGTTGTTGCAAAGTTACTTCCCTTTAGGGGCCGACAGGGGTGTATCAGGCAGATGAACTAACTAGTGTGCTCGGGTGATTCCTGGTTGATTGACTGAAGATTCCATTTCTAGGAGAGCAGCAACTATCCATCTTGGTTTGGGGATGTGGGGCTTAGCATAAGTAACTCCATTTTGGGCCTGTTGTCTTGTTTTAAGGAGAGACCACCTGGTCCTAGAGGGTCATCCCCTGTTCATGCTGGTGTCCCTCCACACAGCCTTCTGGTCTTTGGTGGTTGTGCCCCAATGGATGGCCTGGTCATCCCTGGTCCTGTCTCATCTCAGCTGTTGGTCCAGGCAGGTAACTGCCCAAATTCTCTTCAGCTCTGGCTGCAAGGCCTTTCCAGCCCACCCCGCTAGCTGTTCCCATGTGTCTCCATGGTGCACAGAGATGGCATTCCAGGCTTCTTGAGCCCAACTTCTGTGAGCCTGTGTGTCATGCCGGGGGTGTGGGTGACCTCTGCCTGAGGTGTTGCTTTTCCAGATTCTACTTGGCATGTTCCCTGAGCACCTGGACTCCCAGGAATTACGGGAGTTTGTGCAATGTTCTTTCTCCACCATCGACCTCCTGGTAGGCCGGGTACTTTGTATTTGTTCTTGGTTCTCCCTGAAATGCTTTCCCCCATAAATACATAAAGCTCCCCCCTTCACCTCCGCCAGGCTCCAGTTCTGTCTCATCACAGGGACTTTTCCTGAACACTCGATGTCTACCCCTCTACCCCCTTATTCTCTAAGTCATTAAGCCCATTATTTCATATTTTCACCACTCAGCACCAATTGATTTCACTTTTTACATGGTTGTACAACCACACTAACGTGGAGACGCAATTTCTACAATCAGAATGTTTTCACAGAATTACCAAAGTAGAAACCCATGCTGAAATGATAAAGAAAACAAAAAAGCCAAAAAAGAAAAGAGAGAGAGAAAAGAAAAGAAAAGAAGAAGTACATTATAACCCAGTACGTCATGCATCTCCACGTCTTGATAAGGAGAATGACTCTTATTGTGAAGTTAGCTGTCACTAAAAAGCATAGGCCAGGATTAAAAATAGGTGCTGTGGTCAGACATGTGAGACCACAGAGCGGAAGAAGTCTAATCTTGAGCCACATGTATATTTTAGAAACAGCCTAGTGCCCATTTATTTACAGCAACAAGGCCTGGCCATTCACCACCAGCATCCAAGGCGGGAAGAGATTACCTGATGCACATACAGAGTCTTAGTTCTTTCTGGCTGAGTCTCATCTTGAAAGACTGAGTCAGAGATGATTGTGTTTATGCATAAAAGGATACATTTTACATAAAACTATTGTTCGCATAGTGCTTTAGTACAGATCGTCGCATATGTTTTTCACAATATTATCTTGAGGAGGAGAGGAGTAGTTAGGTTTATGATCCCTAAGTTATAAGAGAACGGACAAGGTCAGAGAGGTTAAGTGACCTGTCAAAGGTCACATAGCTATCGCCGGAGCCCAGACTCAATCTAGCCATCTAATCAGCAAGACTTTAGTCTCAAGCCATCAGACAACAGTATCCAGATCCAGTGTTTGTTTGGTTTTTCTTTGGCACACAGTCTACATATTATTGAAATAAAAGTTATGTCAAGAATCTGTGGTCAGCAGATGATTTAGTATTTTATAGCATCCTACAATTGTAAAGCAATTCTAGATTCCAGGTCCTAGATTCTAGGTATCTAACCTGGGCATCTCATTTTATTTTGTGTTGCAGTGATAGTTCCTTTTTGTTAACCCTTCAAAAACCAAATTTTTTTTTTTATAATTTTATTTTTTTAATGGGGTGACATCAATAAATCAGGATACATATATTCAAAGATAACAAGTCCAGGTTATCTTGTCGTTCAATTATGTTGCATACCCACCACCCAAAGTCAGATTGTCCTCTGTCACCTTCTATCTTGTTTTCTTTGTGCCCCTCCCCACCCCCTATCCCTCTCCCATTCCCCCCTCCCTCCCGTAACCACCACACTCTTGTCAATGTCTCTTAGTTTCAGTATTATGTCCCACCTACGTATGGAATAATACAGTTCCTGTTTTTTTCTGATTTACTTATTTCGCTTCGTATCATGTTATCAAGATCCCACCATTTTGCTGTAAATGTTCCGATGTCATCATTTCTTATGGCTGAGTAGTATTCCATAGTGTATATGTGCCACATCTTCTTTATCCAGTCATCTATTGATGGGCTTTTTGGTTGTTTCCATGTCCTGGCCACTGTGAACAATGCTGCAATAAACATGGGGCTGCATGTGTCTTTACGTATCAATGTTTCTGAGTTTTGGGGATATATACCCAGTAGAGGGATTGCTGGGTCATAAGGTAGTTCTATTTTCAGTTTTTTGAGGAACCACCATACTTTCTTCCATAATGGTTGTACTACTTTACGTTCCCACCAACAGTGTATGAGGGTCAAAAACCAAATTTTAACTGTGCATATTTTTCAAAATATATTAAAATATAGTTTGTAGCAAGTTCAGTCAGATGATGCAAAATAATTTTTTTAATGTACAAGAAAGTTACACCACCATATATTCGAACAATAACTATAATTTCTTAAGAGGGAATATAACCTATAGCACTTCATCTACATTTGCTCCATTTATACTTTGCTCTTCCCAGTTTGTCTTTAGTCTATGTAATATATACTCTCTAGGTAAACACTAACAACAAAATAGAATTTATGTTAGAAGATCATTGGAAGCTTGAGACTAAGATTTGTCTACAGCGTTGACATCATGTAAATGATTTATCATCTATCTATTATCTATCTATCTATCTATCTATCTATCTATCTATCTATCTATCATCTATCTATCTATCTCTGTCTACCTACCTACCTATGTTCCTACCTACATATGTGTTAAATCTATAGTCCAACATTTTGTAATTTGTTTAATAAAAATTCCCCATAACTCCTATTTTGAAATATTCTGACTATTGATATGTGATTTTATTTGGGTGTGGTATAAATGCCATGTTATTGGCAATCATTTTATGATATCCTTGGGGGAATAGAGAGGGATAAGATATTTTATACAGTACAGATTATGACTACTATGAAGTTCAGAGATGGTGTACGAGTGAAAAACCAGAATATTTTTGTTAGAGTAGAACTTGACATGGGATTTGCAGGATAGATTTGGATTTGCAGAAGAGAAGTATGGCATTCCAAAAATGTGCAACAGCAAAAAAAAAAAAAAAAAAAAAAAGGGGCTCATGAAAGGAGAGAGTAGGATGGTGGTTTTCAGGGATGGGGGAGGGGAAAATGGGGAGACATTGTCAAAAGGTTCAAAGTTTCTGTTATATAGAATGAATACACCTGGAGACCTAAAGTACAATTCAGTGACTGTTGTTATTTGAAGTTTGTTAAGAGAGTAGTTCATAATTGTCTTCATTAAAAATAAGAAAAAGAAAAAAAAGAAAAAGGTGATAACTCTGTGATGTAATGGATATATTCATTAACTTGACTGGTAATCAATTCACAATAGTATATGGGCAGTAATTTGGTATGTGTATATCAAAGCATCACTTTGTATATTTTAAATGTATGCAGTTTTCCTTTTTCCATTATACCTCAGTGGAACCTGGGGGGGAAAGAGAAAGAACTAAAGACCACACAGGTGTGGAAGAGATGCTTTTGTGGACCTTGTAACGATGGGCTGAGTTTCTTTACAGGATAGGTCATACCGAAGAACTCCAGGGGTTAAAATCAATGGGCTCAAGGCTAAGCCCACTCTAGAGCATGAGTCAAGGTCATCGGGGAAGTGGACTTGTTGGCTAGTGCATGGTACCAGGGTGTTGGACTCTTGGGAGAAATCCAAGTGGCTAACTCTAGTCAAGGCCGTACAGATGTGGAAGTCAAGGTAGAAAGAGGCTAATTACCAACAGACTGCAGCAGCAGTCAAGAAACCGAAGACCAGGAAGGTAGGATGTTCATGGAGATCCAGGCGTGGCAATCCAGTCTCAGTGCCTGGGTAAACAGGGTTAATACAGAGTAAATTAAATCAGCGATCTGAAGAGACAACGAAAGGCACTCGTGTCAGAGAGTGGACCGGATCAGTGTATCACCAGTGAATTCACAGGGGGATTCTCCTATTCTTTTGTCTTAGGTGTAGAATGGCTTGGAGCCTAGAGGCGGGGTCACTTGTGTGAGTTAAGGATACAAAGGCTTTGAGACGGGAGGGGTGGAGGAAATCAAGTTGGATAGATAGAGCACCTTGGACACTGG
Source organism: Saccopteryx bilineata (assembly GCF_036850765.1). Classification (NCBI taxonomy): domain Eukaryota; kingdom Metazoa; phylum Chordata; class Mammalia; order Chiroptera; family Emballonuridae; genus Saccopteryx; species Saccopteryx bilineata. Next base: position 236,225,825 of record NC_089490.1, on the reverse strand, counting down.
AAAGAAGAGTTCCGTTTGATGTGGTTGGTATTTGGTAGGTTCTTGGGGTGGGAGTGACCACATCAAGGTGGTTCTTTCATGCAAACGGTTCCATCAAGAGCGTGCAAGGTGACCTGAAAAGGGAGATTGAGTAGATGAGCATATTTTGTAGCACGTATAAGTGCGAGGTCGTGGGGTGCGCTGACTTTGTTTGTCAGATGGTTTCAAAGAAGTTGTGAGGATGGAAGTGTCAGGGCAGTGGGCTGACAGATTCGAAAGGAAGTGAGTCAGGAGAATGTTGGGGCAAAAAAGAAGACATAAGAAGAAAGTAGAGAGGAATTCAGGATATCATTTTTTATTTTTTTCAAAGAGGGGAAATATTATACTTGACCATTTCTATCTCCACTGGACCCTTGAGGGAAAATACTTTTCTGCTTTTAGGACTGAGAATAATGGTACTTTTGAGCAATTCTGCTTTTTTGTTAGGAGTACTTTTTATTGTGAAATTGATCAGGTTTTTCCATTTTGCTTTGCTAAAAAATTCAAAGCTAACTCTGATTCAGTCATAGGAAATGTATAGATCTTCATGGGATAGATTTTATACCTTATTCCTGATTCCATTTTATGGGCTTGATCTTATTTTTCTTCCATTTGCTCCTATTTTTAATGTCTTTTCTTTTCTTTTTTCTTTTCTTTCCTCCCTTCTTCTCTTCCTTCCTTTCATAACCTTGTAACTCATACTAATTATACCCTAACACCAAATACATTGCTTGACACAGGGACAGATCTTAATCATGAAATTAAATAAATTGAGCCTAGAATATTAATAAAAAAAGAAGAATTTTACTGACACTTTGAAAAATGGCATGACAAGGTTTAGTAATAGATTGGATAAAGGCAATTAATATAGGCAACACTGAAAAAGTTTTGGTTCTAATTAGGAATTCTGATGAAGAAACCTGGAATAGAAGTAGGTAATAAGAAGTAAGGCAAGCCCTGGTTAGCTCAGTTGGTTAGAGCATCATCCTGAAACACCAAGGCTGTGGGGTTCCATCCCTGGTCAGGGCACATACAGGAAGTAACCAATGAATGCACAACCTGGTGGAACATCAAATGAGTGCCTCTGTCTGTCTGTCTGTCTCTTTCCCCCTTCCTCTCTTGGTCGTTCTAAAAAATCAAACAATATATATGAAGAAACAATGACAAGTAATGCAGATTTACATAAATAGGGTTAGCTTCAATTAAAAAAGTCTCTAATTGCCTATCATATGTTAAAAGCTTCAAATTTTTGACAACCAAGTGATGTCTCTTGTGCTTCTCATGCACAAGAGCTTGTTTAGAAGGGGTGGGGCGTTCTGAGTGCAGGGGCGGTGCGGGTCATGTCCACGGGTGCTGCCTGGTGCCTCACGCCCATGCCTACGCCTGTGCTCACATCCGCACTGGACAGAGTCGAACCACTTTCTCTAAAATCACAGGGACATTTACATCGGATTCTGCATTCATACTGTCAGCACGACCCCTCCTTCAATTTCAGTCCCTTTCAGCATGTGTTTGGTCCTCCTTATGGACAGCTGCAGAGTGGGGGGGCATCTCAAGAGCGAAATGAAGGGGCATTTAGAGCAAACAACGTCCTTCATCACGTGGTGTATGAACTGAAGGTTGGCAGGAGTAAATCCGGATCTTGTATGTAGGCTCAAATAACAGGGAGCACTTCTTTAAAATAAATTCCCATGAAGATGAATAGAAACTTAATGCAATATAGCAAAAAAAAAAAATTATGTGATTCAATGAGGGAGCTAGCAAACAGACTGTGTTGGCAGAGTAAGGCAGGCTCAAGGGAGACAAGTTTCAATGTCTCCTGAGGGACAGCTCTACTCTCAGTAGTGGTAACACGTTTTAGGGGGTTTTGATTCACAAGCACATCCTGGGGACAGTGATGTCAATGGACCAGTCACAATGACTTTCCTTGCGGGGTCTCAGAGGGAGAATATTTTCCTTAGGTACAAAGATTGTAGGAGAGGACCCTTTCATGTATCTGCCAATTCCGAACATGTATGGGCAGTCTTCACATTTGCAGTTACCAATTTGTGATCTGTTGAAGTCACTTAAGGTTTTTTAAGACATGAAATAATTGAGCAATGAGCAGGCTTGGCTACTTCCTTTTCTTCCATGACTAAGTGGTCTCAGTTATAAAAAGTATCGAGTGGGTGGAAGTCAAAGAGAGTGTTTGAGACAGAAAGATGGTGGTTAGTTAATACCTTTTGGAGACGATCACTGTCCTTGGGTTTTAAATAAACTTGAGGGGAGAAAATGCCTCATCCGGCCTTTTTCGATTTTTTGTTTTATTTTTTTCCCCAGAACTTTCCAAGGGCTAGTGCTTTCTTACCTCTTGAATAACCACAGGAAGAGAGACAAGAGTCATAGGGCAAATCACGTCACTTAGTGACAAGATTAATGGTTGTCATCTTCGGGTGATGGTTCGCAAGCCCACGTCCCATAGCTTCCCTGTTGTCATTTTCTTTTCATCTCCATTATCCTGGGATGCTTTTCAGGATATGATGTCATATATTATATATTCTTCGTATATATATCATCCTGTATATAGCACCATGTGGTAGATCCAGATGTTGAATTATAATGTTGCACACCTGACACTTATATAATGTAAACCCATGCTACCTCAATCAAAAAAATAAAATAAGAGTAAATGAAAGTGGTTCTATCAGATAAAAGGTTGCATCAACATATATTGCTGCAACCTGGATGAAGAAAACTCCTGCGTTATCACACCTTTTGCTCATTTTCTGTTGGGATGTAGCATATCAGATCAGCAGAGAGAATTGCTAAAGGCAGGGGCCTTCTAAAGGTGCTTGGGGGATGCCACTCGTTTTGGTGATTTGAGAAGCCATCAGGGAAATCTGTGATTCTGTGCGGGTGCACAGGACACTGGGCTCTCCTGTGGGTGGTCCTGCTCCCTCCCCCCACCCCAAGGAGCTGCCCTCCTGCAGCACTAGTACAGGAGTCAAAGGCCAGGGTAACAGATCTCACCCTGCGAGCTCTAGCTACATCAGCGCAACACTGCGGGCTGCTTCATTCTGAACTAGGTGACGCGTGTGCTGTCAACCAGCTAGCGGGCAAGTGAAGTCCAGGACTCGTCCTCGTTTGTCATGGATTGGACAGGGAGGCCCAACCACTGCAGGATAAGCTACAAGCGGAGGCTCCAGCCACGTGGAGTGTCCAGGAACTCCCGGGTTTCTGTGGCCCCTGGAGTCAGACTGATGAGCTTCATCTCTTGCCTGGTCCCCTTGGTGGCAGCGTCACCTTGAGCACGTGACCTAACCTTGCTGAGCCCGAGCCCTTGCTAACCCATCTGGGTAACGTTGAATGTACAAGTGTGGATCTTAGAGGGTGGTAGTAGGGGTGGGGTGGGGAATTAAATGAAAAAGTGTGGTGAGAACAGCAGAGCATCTGCACGTGGGAGCGACACATACCTGCCACCCGGGGATAATGCCCCCATGCCTCCCACACGGCGACCAGAGTTGTGTGATGCTGTGGAGATTACGTTAGAGAGAGAGAGAGATATCAACTTTAAATGCATAAATACTCGTAAGTATTAGAATTGATTTTGGCTCCACCAAGCCTGGTGGAGGTAAGTTTTGATGAGGATGAGGAAGTATTACTAAGCACAGTGGTTACTTTGCTTAAGGAACTAGGCTTCAAAGTATAAGTATATCCAGCCTAGCTGCTGCCCCTTGCTGCTCACTCTCTGCACGCAGCCGTCTCTGAGCCACAAGCTTTACTCACAGTACTTTTCTTAGACCCATTTTCTAATTGCCTTCCAATGTGGGGATGAATGTGGTTTAAATATCCACAGTCTGGGCCAGTTCCAAGTCTAATTTTAGTAAAATTTCCAAGCATCCATCTTTACAGTTCTCTGAAATGTCTTTTAATATTTTATTTCGGGTCACATTCCCGAGTTCATTCTTAGAGACCACCTGTCAGTCATACCTCTCTTGGGGCTTTCTTTCCTCCTTGAGTTCTAGGTAAAAATGTGCCCCAAACTTTACTTCCATAGCAAGTGGAATCCAAGTGTACCACTCTGCCTCTGAATTTTAGGGAAAAAGGGAAGTTGGGGATCTTAAATTTCAGGGTTTCTGCTGCTTCCCATCTCTTTTCCTTATTTCATATCTAGGCTTTGTTTTTCCTTTAGCATCTCAATGCAGACAAGCTCAGACTCCTCCTCCTATTGTTAGCAACTAGGAACCCATTTTTTTCCCCCCAGTCTACACAAAGCATTTATTGGTAAATAGGTAATGTCACTGAGGAGGAGAAATAAGAACTGTGTGTATATGTGTCCAGGGGATTGGAAACAAATGAGAGTTTCTGTCAGAACAAGTCACACCTCAAACGAAACAACAGATGGTCCTCAATAGGCTGTCTGTCCTGACCGACCACCTTCTCCTCGCTGCACGCTGGTCTCCGGGCCTTCTCGCTCCTTCCTGGTCCTCTCTTCCCCCTGGTCCTCTCGTCTGTGTCGGGAGCCACCATGTCCTCTGGAGAGCTGTCATAGCAACGGTCTCCCCTTCCCTTCACGGAGCATCTTCCCTTTCCCGTGTTCCTTCCGACACCTGTGCCGTTAGGATCTAATCGACTCTCAAGAAAATAGTGTGTTCTTATCAGATATACAATAATCATCAAAAAAAGGACAATGAGATGTGAAACATAAAAGCTGCCTAATGAGAAGGGCACGCACTTTTTGTGATTAAAATAATGCAAACGTACATAAAGTTTTCACCTAGAAAAATGTATGATGTCCAGGTTGAAAAAAATTTTTAAAAAGGCATTCTTTCCTGTTCTCTGGATCGAAGGAGTAATTTTGCATACCCAAGGAGAAAATTCTTTCCCTTTCTCTTCTCTTTCAGCTGCCCAGAGGGACTGTTTTGTGTCTCTCTTCTTAACCCCTACCTTCCCTACACAAATAGAATAGTGAGCACTGTTGTTGAAGCATACTGATACATTCATTTAGCAAACGTGTTCATTTACAGAAGTAATAGCAGAAATGGAGACTTGTTGCCTTCAAAGACATTCCAGTCCAACGATCACCGTTCAAATAAATGACACCAGTAGGTGCTGTCAGTGCCAATGAGCCTGTGTTTTGGGCAGAAAGGGGCCACAAAAGACGATCTGGACAGTTTTACGCTGAGCCTGTGTGGGCGTGGGTGACAAAGTCCATGTTCAGGGGAGAGACTGTTTGTCACCTTATTTGGTCTCCTGCAACACATTTAGAGGGCCAGCAGCAATTTTCTCAGTGGTTTCTAGCAGAATTTGGTGCCTTTTCTGCTCTGAGGACAACAGCTCGCCCAGTATGCACTACAGAGTATGAGACAATGGGGGGGGGGGTACGGAGCAGGCGGGTCAGCGCACCGCCTGTGCCTGGACGTTATGTGAAGTCAGGATAAAGTTGGTTACTTGGAGCTGGTGTGCAGAAGGGTAGTTGGCTGGACATACAGTCAAAGCTCTTTCAGTCATGGTTCAACAAAACACATTGTATTATTGGCACTTTCTGTTCCTCTTTTGAGAAGCAGTGTCAGCCGGAGATTTGCTACTTATGTATAATTCTGTACATGGTAAACTGCCCTGTTCTAATGCATTGAATGGAAACAGAGAGCAGAGGCAACATTGTGTTACTGAAGTATTCCTGGGGCACAGTGTCGGGGGTATGTTACTGAAATATTACCGAGTCATGGTTATTCCAAGTATGCACTCGCTTTCCTGAGGGAGATGGCACGGGGCCAGCTTCTTGAAACTCTCGGATCTGAGGTCAACTCCAATGCTCTGTCTACTCATAGATTTTTACCTCTGTGACTTTATTGTTAGGATCTCCACGGATAAGCCACTCAACCTCTCTGTGCTGGGGCTCTGTCGTCTACAAGTAGGAAGGGTGAGGTAGACAGTCCTGGATCTGGCATTCTGTGGTTCCCGACAGCAGGACCTGACAGCGTGGGGGGTGTGTGTGTCCCCTGCAGAGCAGATGAGAGAGCTCTCAGCTAGACAGAAAGCCTTTCCCGTCGGAGGTGTCCTCCAGGCACCAGCTGGCGCAGAAGAGACATTTAACAGGTCCTTGTTGACTGAGTGTTATTCTCTCTAGTGGTCAGGAGCCCTCAGACATTTTCACAGATTTTCTCTCAGGTGTCATTCTCTCAATGACACTCCTTTTATGATACAGCGCACAGCATGGGTTTCACTTTTGTGAGTCAAGTTGTTGTCGCACGTGTTCCTGGAATGAATGTGAACTGCGGTAATTGGAATTTCTTTTTTTCTTCCTGTCATAATTATGTTATTTTAATTATGTTATTGAGGCTGGGATAGGAGTTGATTCTGATACCTTGAAAGAAAAGACCATGGTGCAGGCCAAGAAGATTCCCCTGTGGATGAGACCCTGGTGAACCTTCAGCACCACTGCGCTTCGGAATCCTGATGAGCCCAGTGCCCAGGGGGAGGAGCAGAGGCCAAGGGTCACAGGGGAGGACTCGGGGCATCAGAAATGGGAAGCATGTGACAGGAAGGGTTCTGACCGCAGGGGCAGTCACCAAATCTCCCACGGTATGGTCTGTGGGGTGCTTGTCTGAAGGGGCATGGGTGATGTGGGGTCCTCCAGTTTCCAATTGTCATAAAAAGGAAGATCCTTCCTGCTGCATGCAGCTCACACATCACAGAGGGGGAACCAGAGACCGGAGGAGGGAGCCATCTGCGAGGGGAAAGCGCTTAGGCTCGTGTTCCGGCTTGTTTCATTATGCAGCGCCTGGCGCGAGGCCGCGTGCGTGTCACGGAAGACGTGACTGATGTAGGTTATGAAGGGTGGACATGGAAACAGTCATTTTCAAGGAGCCCAAGAACTCAGGGGATGGGTTGAGAAACCCTTAAATGAATACCTTCCTCATCTTTTCACATCAGGGTGCAACATTTTTTTTTTAAATAAAATTTGTCCGGGCCCTGGCCGGTTGGTTCAGCGGTAGGGCGTCGGCCTGGCGTGCGGGGAACCCGGGTTCAATTCCCGGCCAGGGCACATTAGGAAAAGCGCCCATTTGCTTCTCCACCCCCCCTCCTTCCTCTCTGTCTCTCTCTTCCCCTCCCGCAGCCAAGGCTCCATTGGAGCAAAGATGGCCCGGGCACTGGGGATGGCTCCTTGGCCTCTGCCCCAGGCGCTAGAGTGGCTCTGGTCCCAGCAGAACGACGCCTCGGAGGGGCAGAGCATCGCCCCCTGGTGGGCAGAGCGTTGCCCCTGGTGGGCGTGCCGGGTGGATCCCGGTCAGGCGCATGCGGGAGTCTGTCTGACTGTCTCTCCCCGTTTCCAGCTTCAGAAAAATACAAAAAAAAAAAAAAAAAAAAATTGTCCGTATCACTGTGGTCAATGCTTGATGACATTGTGAAGGTTGATGGGCCAGTTCTGAGACTTCGGTCACCCCTAGGCCCAACCTAACCAGACCAGGGAATGAAATACTGCTGTTCACCTGGTGTGTAAGTACGGTAACTATTGGGTATATTACTTTGTTAGCTAGAATAAGGCAATACTGAAGAGATGCCGAAGGCAATGTTAGGATATCTCCCTTCAGTAGCAGGGCAGATGGACACTCCTCATGCCTGAAGTCATCCGGGGACCTAAGCTAGAAGGGTGGCCCTGCTCTCCTCTGGGCCATTGTCATCATTTAAAGTTGGGTGGGTGACTGTCTAGTTGGCAGGAAGTGGAACAGAGTATGGAGGAAGCCCGCTGACTGCCTGGTGGCGTGGACATCACTGGGACACGTCACTTCCACTCACAGTTCGCTATACAGAACCGAGCACAACCACACCTGACTTCCCAGGAAAAGGGGAGGAAAGAGTCTGGTGACTGTCTAACATTCTCCACCACCAAGATCATTTTCCCTTTCCATTTCAATAAGCTGAAACCTACAGCTTTCCAATACTTTTGTACCTGTTGATTTTTTAAATTTATTTATTTTATTTTTTACCATACAAGGTTTGATTATCTTACTTAAACAACTAGAATTTCTCATAAGTATTTTCAAAGTGAAATAGATTGATAAGCCATTGTTCTGGAAGACGTGGTGCTAGGTGTTTAGGAGATTCTTCTCACAGGAGATAGAAACTCAGAAAAAAATAAATAGTACCTTAAGTTAGGGATAGAAACAACACACAAAAAATCAGTCCTTGTAGAGCTGACTGGCCCCGGGGAGCAGGGAGAGAGAAAGATAGGCATTCAGAAGATGAAATGCAATTTTGGCCACCCAGGAGGGTTTATTGGAAAGACGGGTATGAGCTGGGTGTTGAAGGACTGATGCTTTTGGGATGACGAGCAGACTGGAGGTCTTCTGTATTAGGGGAAAAGGGTCACCCCCAAATCCTGCAGGTCAGCGTCCCCTCGAGTGTCCTCAGCCCGACGCCAGAATAAGCAATCTTCCTGCTGTTCCTTTCCTTTGCTTTTATTTCTCCCCCTTTTCTTAGGAAGTCAAGTCAGCCTTCTCCATTTAGTGATTCACCGGCCACCAGAGGGGTCTTTGTCAAAGGTCTAACCTCACAGTCCGGTCTTTTGGAAACGGAACTCTGGTTCTTTATTCTGACAGTTGGTTACTACTACCAGGCACACATCGCTCCCTCCCTCCGTCCGTGAAACAGCAATTTCGTAATAGTGGAAATGTCTATGGAGTGAGTCAGCAAATTACACAGCTGTTATTCTAGTTGAGGAGGCTTGAGATATTTCTTTAACAGATAATAATATATCCAGTGTAACCCAGAGACACTATTTAAAAATATTAAAAAAAAAAAGTTGCCGGATAACAAGCAAGATCAAGCAGATTCTCACAATGGGGAAATGATAGGGGATGGATATCCCTTAGAGGCTTTTGATGATGACAGAAAATAATGTATCATCTCTCTGGATGATCCCACCATTTCCCATCACCATGCTGTGGAAGAGAGAGGTAGGCTGTAAACTGAGGAGTGATTCTGCCATGAGTTGGGTCAGTTGCTTTCCCTGGCTGAACCTTGGTTTACCATCCTCACAATAGGAAGAGTTGCAGCCCTGTCTCATGACCCTATGTGGGGCCCATGATAGGATCTGTGTGAGAGCCGAGACTCCTGTGAGTGGTCCTCACCTCCTCTCCTTGCATGGGCTACGCGCACGCCGAGCTGTCCATCAAACTGTAATCAGATCAACGTCAGAATATGTGCGTGGTTAATCGCCTCACCCAGGACCCTATGTGCTGAAGGGCCTTAGTAAATATTTGTGGTCAACAATGAATGCATGCCTTATTTCATGGTAATCTATTCTGTTCTAGTTTACGCTAATTTTCTAACCTGATACAATTCCATTTTTGGAAGTAGACGGATTATGAATCTTAAGCAGCTACAGGGTGTTGTTGTGCCCAGGTCTCGGATGGTATTGGCAAGGGTTTTGGAGGTGGAATAACCCTTCATGGCTGACGCACTTAAAGGATGGAAGGAGGCTGGAGTTGTGGATCCTGCACGGGCTGTTTACTCACTGACTGCAGGCTCCTCCTGAAGAGCTATATAAACGAGGTGAGGCAGTCTCGGGGGCCAAGGGCAATTCCAAGGGCCTCCCAGGCCAAGGGTACTTCCTGAAGAGGAACTCGTGGCTGCGGGGACAGAGAGGGCCTTAGTTCGGAAGGAGATTGCGTCCTGCGGTACTCACTACCATCTATCACCTCCATCACCTAGAAAAAATGGCTTTCTATAGCGTGTTCACCCACATCTGCAGATAGCCACTCTAGGGTTCTAGAAGGACTCTCTCCAGGGAAGAACTTATCAGAGCAGAGTAGGGAGACAAAACTGTCGAGTTGCCTGTAGGTGCATCCACACGCACCTTTCCTGGGCCTTCTTGTTCCCAATTTTCTAATTATTCTGCTTGTTGGCTCCAAGCCATTCTCCACTGTTCATGAGTCAATACCTTCTCCAACCTCAGGTCACTTTTCTTTCCCTGAGAGGTAGATGATTGGTTGCCTTGTCCCAAACCCCGCCCACTGGGAGGGCCTCCCCTCCTGCTGTCTTTCAAGTCCGCCCTTGGTAGGGCTGTATTGTCATGATCAGTATGTAACCTGCCCTCACAAACTTGGTGCCATTCCTCCTCTATCAATTGTCATAAAGGAGCCCTAGGCTGCCATCGGGCTCACACTTGACCCTGCATTGGCCATTTCCGTCTCTTAGTGAATTGCTGCTGGGCCCATCTGATAGAACCTGCCTCATATAGAGCAGACATGCCACCTCTGTTGGGCCCTGTCACATGCCGGGATCTCTGGGATGGTCTGACTCTTCACATTCGTCCTGCTCGAAACAAGACACTCGTGAATTTGTTCTAACATTGGCCACTTCCTGCAGCTAGGTGGCGCGTTGGTCTATTTCTGGGTTAGATCAGTAGAGACCCATCTGACTCTCTCCCCATGTTCTGTTCTCTGACCCAGATGTATGAGTCATATCTCGGCCTCTCCTTTAATCTTTTCATTTCCCAAATAATCACAACCTGGGTAGGAGAGAAAGATATGATTCCCCTTCAAGAGCCCCAGGCAAGCTGTCACACTCATGTAGAGCATCAGGCTGCTGTCGACGTTCGCTCACGGTGGTGGTGACACCGGCTGAAGCACGTCCTCTGCTTTCTGAGTTGAGAGCGGTCTGACTGCAGTTCAGTGCGCTGTGTCCTGTCCGCACTCCGAGTCCCCGCGGGAGAGCTCCTCACGGTCTCGGCCAATAACGGTCCCTGTGTGTTCCCGGAGAGTTACGGAACGTTCCGGCAGATTGTGCCTGCAGCGTCTGGCGCTCTTTGCCTTTGCTCTCTCCTCTCGCTCCGATTTTAGACTTGAGTCCAAGGGCTGTAAGACTGTCAGACACCTGCTGCCCACGAAGTAGCCTGTCTCCTCCAGCTCGGTCCCACTCTTGTGAGGCTGGCTGGAGCATCGCAGAACTCTCTCCTTGTAGGGTGGATCATTTCATGAGTAGCCCTACCTCCCCACCCCCCAGCTCCCCCGTGGGTTCAGACCCCTAGTTTTCTCGGTATGCCCCGAATTCACATTTCCTGTCTGAATCCCACCTTCACCCCAGACCCCCTTTTGGGAGCCCCACACTACACTGGCTGGGCATCCCAACATTTACTCGGGGACTTGGGCCCATACTGTCTGCAGCCCCTCAACTGAGTCAAAGCAAGTGAGTGGAAAATTGTCCGCATTGCACGGCTGACTCGCTTTGGCTTCGTGTCGTTATCAGTTGCAGAATTTCCACCGCTTATTCTTTTCCTGCCTCTGAGCCCCCCCTCCCCTTCGGTGTTGTTGGCAACCCTGCTCCCAGCTGCATCTGAAACAAGCTTTTCACATATTGTTCTCGTTCCAAGCTCACGTCCTGTATTCCAGACTGCGCTATCTGGAAGAGCACCACGAGGTCAGAGAAAGAACCTCGGCCCAGTTTGAGGCTTGAATAACACTGGGTTGAGACAGAGAAGTAAGTGGCCCTGGTTTTTTCCAGGGTGGTCCCATCGATGTCCTTAGAGATGAAGGAAGCCATTGTTTCTCTTTTAAAGGAAACTTAAAAACACACACAGCCGTGGCTGTGCACCCGTGAGGATGAAACTCCCTTGTTGCTGGAGCAAAGAACCCCCGGATCTCAGCCTCTTGTATTTCCCACGTGGCAGTCTGGGCTGCAGGGCACTCCTGCTTAGAGCAACAGTTCCTCCATGCGGCTTGGCAAGGTCAGGGTTATCGGTTTCTGTGGAGAAGAGAGGCAGTGGTGGGGTCTGTTGTCTGCCCTGGAGCGGTGCCTGTCCCCTGCTCACTGAACAGAACTCAGTTTTGTGGCGCTAGTAATTCAAGGGAAAAGATCAAATTTCAATTCAAGGGGAAAGACCAAACTCAAGTAGAGCATCTACCGAGAAGTAAACCCCCAGTACATACAGAGCACATGGAAATATTTGTAGAAAATCCTACATCGCCACTCGTTTTAAGAGGGGCTGGGACAGGTTGTCTTCCTGCCGTCCAGGGGTACCCTATCCCAGACAGACTGAGCCATCACTTCCATGGAGGCGTGTTTTCCCCATTGCCTTGTTGGTCCCCTGGTCAGTGTCCTAGATTTCTGATTTGTCTCCTGTCTTTGAGAGGTGCACAGAACCATCCCTAGGAGAGTCTGTAAGTTCACCACGGACTTACTTGGAGAAAAGTTTCATTTAGGTCAGAAATGGAGTGAGATACACAATTTTGCCAGGAGGATGAGACAGTTTTAGCTTTTAAGATGCTGGTCTTACCACACAGGATGGAACTGTCCGGTGGGGGATGGGTGCTTTTTGTTTTACAGATACAGTTTCATGCTGGTCGGGAGGAACTTCTCCATCTGGGTCTAATAGCAACTATTCATATGGGGATAGTTTACATCCCTGTGTACTCTGTTTCTTTCTTCACATATTCAGAATTTCTTATTTTCAACAGTGCATCATCCAGGATTCCAGTTAATATAATGTAGCCTGTGTTTTTGTGTTTTCACACAGAAAGAGAGAAACTTCAGTTTTTTTTCCATATGAGTTAAATGGGTTAATGTGCACCTTTTTTTTTTTTTTTTTTTTTTTTTTTTTATGACAGAGACAGAGAGAGGGACAGAAAGAAACAGCCAGGAAGGGAGAGAGGTGAGAAGCATCAATTCTTCATTGCGGTATCTTAGTTGTTCATTGATTGCTTTCTTATATGTGCCTTGATTGGGGGGCTACAGCAGAGTGAGTGACCTCTTGCTCAAACCAGCAACCCTGGGCTCAACCTGTTGAGCCTTGCTCAAACCAGGTGAGCCCACGGTCAAGCCGGTGACCCCGGGGTTTTGAACCTGAGTCTTCTGTCCCAGTTTGATACTCTATCCACTGTGCCACTGCCTGGTCAGGCACATAATGTATATTTTTTATTAAACGTAATGGGGTATATCACTGCCCTCATTTCTACCGTCTTAGAGACCTCGTTTTCTATGTTATACCTATGAGAAATAATGTAAAATAAGTCTGAGAGGAGTGCATTTGTTTTCATTTTTTTAATCAAATGAGTTTTAAAGCGTACATATTGTCAATGGCCACTGCACTGGTATGAAAGCAGAACCAAACCTGAGAACTGAGAAACTCAGATTGAGCAATTGGATCAGATTCCTTTAAATAGCAGATGTGACCAGAGATAATCATATAGCTTAAAAAACAGTCACACTGTAGCAAACTGTGCCGATGGAAAGAAAACTATTGTTTCAAGTATTATTGTATATAATATCTTGAATCTCTGCAGCTATGTTGACATTTCTTTTTATGTGAAGAGGTATCTTAAATGTTTGTTTGGACCATCTGTCTGAACGTTGGATGATTCTTTGACGCAGAGTCTTATCAAGACGAAGACCAGAATGTTCATTTTATGACCGGTGTGCATGTTGAACTCCTCACGCTGCACAGTCTGAAGAGCCTGGACTATTTAATGTGACAGTGGTACCAGAAATAGGAGCAGAGTGTCTCGTGTTTACATGGACTCAGTTCGCCTCCACTGGACATTGAAAAGGACTACTTTTCATTAGTGGTGAAAGGTGTTAGAATGCCTTTATGGAAGAGTTGTTCTTCCTGCATTTGGAATATTTGGGCTTTGAAAACTAGAAGGAGGTAGAAGAAGAATTTGAGATGGAGATCAACCAAAATTTGGGAGATAGTAAAGAGCAGGACTTGTTCAAGAAAAGGAAAACAAGCCGGTGGGACGGCAAGGCAGAAAGGACACCCAGAGGGGAGTAACGGGAGTCATACCCTGGACCAGGCGGTGGTGCAGTGGATGGAGCATCAGACTGGGGTGTGGGGGGAGTCATACATTCCCTGAAGGTCCCACTGGGAGTGCTTTGAGTTCCAGAAGAAGAAATATGTACATCCTGGGAAACAACATGCCCAAATCTATCTTTGAAAGAGTGATGCTTGTGGCTATTGAGAGGATGGGTTGAAGAGAAGAGGCTGGAAAGAAGGAAGATAAGTAACACAGTGACAGCTCTACTAGGACCATAATGGTGAACCTATGACATGTGTGTCAGCACTGACACGCGTAGCCATTTTCGATGACACGCGGCCGCATGTGGCTGCATACCAGAGAAGTATGGGGCCGCATGCCTAGAAGGACGTTTCATCCTCTGCTCCTGTACGGCCAGGTGCAATAGCCGAGGATAAAACATTTGCTGTAGTGTAGACACTCTATGCTGGAGGTCTGTAGGCCAAAACAACAGAACTCCGGCACAGAGCGTCTAGTTCTGGGACTTCCCGTTAGGCTGTTAGGGGATCTTTGACCTCACTTCGGGCCGGCGAAGCAGAGCAGGGAGCAGTGGATTGCCGGGGGGGGGGGGGGGGGGGGGGGTTGGGGACGACGCATCTCTGGGGGCCCTGTGATCGCCATTACTAGCAACCACATAACCACAGCAACCATCATCCAATCTACTGTTCTGGGGTGTCGTGGATTTCTAATTGACCATCATTACTGAGATAAGTGAGGGGGAGGCTGGGAGAGGCGAGGGCCTGCGCTATGGGTGCCGTTTCCCGTCATTAGAAATAGCGGCAGCCATCTTAATTTACATAAGATGCAACTTGCAGAATTTCAAGACAGCATCTGGGCCCAGGTATTTGTTGACTTGAGGTCAAAGCTTGTGAATCTGGAAAGGTGCTGCTTGGAGAATCAAGAGGAGTGCCACTACAAACAGGAAATTTGGAGTGCCTGGAACCAATTACCAGACACTTTTATTTTATTTTATTTTATTTTTTTGTATTTTTCTGAAGCTGGAAACGGGGAGAGACAGTCAGACAGACTCCGGCATGCGCCCCACTGGGATCCACCCGGCACGCCCACCAGGGGCGACGCTCTGCCCACCAGGGGGCGATGCTCTGCCACGACCAGAGCCACTTTAGCGCCTGGAGCAGAGGCCAAGGAGCCATCCCCAGCGCCCGGGCCATCTTTGCTCCAATGGAGCCCTGCTGCGGGAGGGGAAGAGAGAGACAGAGAGGAAGGGGGGGGGTGGAGAAGCAAATGGGCGCTTCTCCTATGTGCCCTGGCCGGGAATCGAACCCGGGTCCCCTGCACGCCAGGCTGGCGCTCTACCGCTGAGCCAACCGGCCAGGACCCAGACACTTTTAGTACCCTGAAAAATATAGCAATGACTTTACTCACAATTTTTCCCTCTACATACTTTTGTGAGACCTTATTCTCAGCGTTAAATAATATCAAAACCAACAAAAGAAACAGATTGACAAATGAAGTTAGTAGCGCTTGCTTGGGCTTGAAGTGTACAAAATACCAACCTTCAATTAAAGATTTAGCCAATGAAATTCAGCAACAAAAAGTCACTAATAGGCAAGTTAGTTAAAGAATTTCCCCTCTCTTTCACTTATCTTAGTTCACCGCACCCCACACAAGTTAAATAATATCAAGACCAACAAAAGAAACCAACTGACAGATGAACAAAGAAGTCACTAAGCAGGTAAGTTAATTAGTTTTTGGTTTATTAAATACAGTTATATATTACAATTATACATTTTTTTATTTAAACTATAAATATCGTGAAATTATGTTTTTTTTTTCCGAAGTGAAACACCACCTGATTTATGCTGGGTTTTTTGGCAAATTTTGACACACCAAGCTCAAAAGATTGCCCATCACTGTACGGAGAAGGGTAACAGAAAAAAATTTAAAAATGATATGCCAGTGGCCAACATTGATTGCAGAAGGGGGATTTGGTGAAGGAATGAGCTGGGAAGAAAAATACCCAGTGATGATGATAATGAGGTTGAAGAGACTGGAGTCCCTACCTAAGCTTCTGTTGTAATATTGACCTGCTAAATCATGGAATACAGCTTTAAGGTAGAGCTTCAAGTGCAATTCTGCCCCATGGAAACTCAAGAATAATTCTTTTTAAATTCCATCTTCATGTTGCCCCATACCTTTGCGGTGTGCCCAGTGACTGGACAAGCCAGCACTGAGGACACTCGTAGGATTTCAATCTGGTGTGTGGATGGCTGATTATCCAATCACAGCTCTCCAGGCTATGCTGGTTTATGTGTCATCTCAACTATTTTTCTGCTCTGTGTAGGTGATCCCTACAGTGTGGTCTTATTTTTCTTCATAGGCGACACTTAGAACTGCTGCAACTATAAGTGACTTAGGAAATGCCTTCTGGTCAGTGGGGGGCAGTGTCGTGTCACAGAAGGAGCATGGATTGTGCAGTCATGGAGCTACGTGCTGTCAGTCCCTGGGTTACCATATCGCCTTCAGGATCACCCGGGGGGTTTCCTTTTAAAACCTAGATGGTTATACCCGATCCCTTGGAAATTATGACTCAGTCAGTCTGGGGTAGGGCCCTGAAGGGGTGGTTTTGTGAACAGTCTAGGTGATTTTGAAGTTAGTTAAATTTGGGAAGTCATGATTTAATCTTCCTGACTCTCAGCTCTCATAGGATTGCTATGAGACTTAAATGAAAAAAATAATCAGGGTTTTATAAACTTCTAACCACCATAAAACACCAGTTGTTACTTAGGCTACTTCTTGAAATAACTTTTTTGTTCCTTTTTGAAAGATTTCAATTTCTTATCGGTTTGAAGCTTAACTGTAGTAGAACACATTTATTTGTTTGCTTTTATGCATTCCGATAGCAAAGGCAAAACTAATAAAGTCTATCTAATATGTGCATATAATATACAAAATAAAGGATTAATTAGATAATAGTTTTATTTTTTAATAATTAATGTTTAATTGCAACTTAAAAATAACCATATACATATAAAAATATGTGAACAGTTTGTTCCCTTAATAGTTTAATATGCCCATATATTCTTACTTTTCCTGAGCACATACTAAGTAAACTTTTTTAGGTTATGCAAAATTAAACTGACCCAATGAAATGTATCAGATTCTTAATTGGAGTTGTACATATTTTCTTTCTTTCTTTCTTTTTTTTTTTTGTATTTTTCAGAAGCTGGAAATGGGGAGGCAGTCCGACAGATTCCTGCATGCACCCGACCGGGATCCACCCGGCATGCCCACCAGGGGGCGATGCTCTGCCCATCTGGGGCGTCGCTCTGCTGCAATCAGAGCTATTCTAGCGCCTGAGGCAGAGGCCACAGAGCCATCCTCAGTGCCTGGGTCAACTTTGCTCCAATGGAGCCTTGGCTGCGGGAGGGGAAGAGAGAGACAGAGAGGAAGAAGAGGGGGAGGGGTGGAGAAGCAGATGGGTGCTTCTCCTGTGTGCCCTGGCCGGGAATCGAACCCAGGACTCCTGCATGCCAGGCCGACGCTCTGCCACTGAGCTAACCGGCCAGGGCCAGAGTTGTACATATTTTCAAGAACCATTGGGTTGTCTCATTTCAGACATCCACAAATTAATTGGATGGTAGTTTTAGAAGCTGAAGAAATGATAGAGAGTAGAAAACCCTTTGCTTGAATTTTTTGTTAAATCTGAGAGTTAAGTGTCAGTTTTAAAGAAATAATACCAAAGGAAATGAAGCAGAAACTGCTTCTATATATTTTAATATAAAACTTACATTTATATTTGACACTTGATAATTTAATTTACAAATATTATCTGACTTCCCAGTTTTAAGAGCAATAGCTTAAGTTTAAATACATTATGTTTTTTTTCTCTATCTCTTTCAAGCCCAACACAATCAAACAAACAAAACAACACCAAAAACACTTTGTGCCAATAACAGCAGCGGCAATTTCGAAACACATACTTTTCCAATAGTTGTCCAAGTTAAAGCAATTTCAGCAACCCGGACAGTCTCTAGATAGGAATAATGCAGCATGGACATCAGTTGACCTGAAGCTTAGAGCATGTCTTAATCAGTTTTAAACCTTTATTCACAGTGTCTGGTTAAGTGGCGCGTTCACAGGGCCTTGTCAGTTCTGAGGGGCTTTCTAGGACGTGGGTCCACCTATATTTTGCAACAGTGCCAAATCACCTCCTTCCTTCTTACTGTCTCTTGATTTTCACCGTGAACTTCTCCAACCCCTCGCCTGGATAAGGTCGATGTTAATCCGTTGTGAGTCATTTTGTTCTTTCCCTGGGCCTGTCTAGTCGTCCAAAAAGGCAAAGTTGCTCACCCAGGGAGCCATCTGGGAACATTCCTTCTGTACTTGATACCATCTGTCATTCCCTCCAGCCAGGAAATGGTCACTTTAGACTATTCGCCTG
The DNA here is from genome assembly GCF_036850765.1 of Saccopteryx bilineata. Classification (NCBI taxonomy): domain Eukaryota; kingdom Metazoa; phylum Chordata; class Mammalia; order Chiroptera; family Emballonuridae; genus Saccopteryx; species Saccopteryx bilineata. Next base: position 236,207,627 of record NC_089490.1, on the reverse strand, counting down.
AAGGTCGTTCAGAAGGTTTAGGTATATATTTGACTTGAGGAACCTGGGATACGAGTCCTTTTCCATAAGTGTGTACACGATTTTTTGGGCTTCATCAAAACACGTGGAGGTTGGAGCTTTAATCTTCTTGGCTGTCAATTCTCGAGTGCGGAAGTCAATGTTGATCTAAAAGGGAAATCCACATTAGTTAATATATGCTTCTAATCTATTGTGTATTTTATGACATTACTGTGTTTTTCTTCCAAGCACCTCAAGATAGTGGCTTTAAGCCCTTCTTTAAAGCAGTTCAAATATCTCTTGAATGCCTGTTCTAAACCGGACCTTTCCTAGGGGTGGAGGAGTTAAACAGAAATATCGCAAGAAAGTCTTGGCTCCGAGTTGGCTCAGTGTATAGTTGAGCAATGCAAAAGAGGCAGCCATGAAAGATTTAAATATCCATGCAAGGTGACATGCTCATCATCAAAAACAGGGGTATGGACATTCAAGATTTATAGGGGGAGAGGGCACTTTATGCAGCTGTTTTTGCTTGCATCAAAAATATTTAACGGGAAGGTGGGCACCAGTACTAACTGGCAGTATTTTGACTGCTGCATTGCATGTATGATGCTCACTTGTGTGTTAGCCTGATCCAGGATGAGCTAGCTGATTAAGAACTTCCCAGCATGCAATTCTGGCCAGGAACCCATTACTCTCTATCCCAGCCCCATTGTGTTAGCTAGTTGTACAAAATCAACTCTCATCTTCTTACAGACATAGAAAATTAGGCGATCATTGCACTGAGCTAACTGTCTGAATACACCTACGTCTCTAGCAGTGAAATCACGAGACTCAGAGGGGTCTCCATCTTGCTTTGTACGCGGGATGACATTTCTGTATCTAGGCTCCCTGACGTCATAAACTAATGATAACAAACTTAATACTCACTTGCTTTGCAGCATCTGAATGCACAAAGGCTTTGAATATCCTCTCTGCTTTGCAATGCAAATTTTCAGACTCGGTTTTCTTATAGTCTTCACAAGCCAGCCAGAACTCAATATTCTCCTCACTGAACTCAGACTTCAGGAAACTTCCAAAAACGTCTTGCCCCGCTACAAAGAAAGAGGGGTTGAGATACTTAGTATTAATCAAGGTCATACATGAATAACTCAAAGAAGACATTTGCAAGAACATGCTACTGTGTTGTCTGTGTACACAGGGGAGAAACGGCTGTTTTGCTGAAATAGCAGCGTCCCACTTTGCATAGACAGAAAAGCCTTCATTTACAGTTCATCTGGGGCCCGGGCCACACAGTGGGGGGCTACAGAACTGGACTTTGCTTCCGTCTGCTCATTAGATGAAAACCCTGCGCTCCGGGTCACAGGGCAATCTCTCTTCTTATAGAGAGCCTCTCAGGGGAGCAAACATTGACAGAGGACGTGTTAATCATTAACAAACTTAATTTCCCCCATCCAACACATATAAGTTGGAATATAGTGAGGCCTGTCTATTCCCTACCCATGTGTGATGTGTGATGTGTGGACTGTGTTTGCAAGCGTGACTGAGACTTTCACATGAGCCAGTATCTAGAGCGTTTATTTGTTGGTAAGCTGACGTCCTGTCCGGTAACAAGACGGGTGAAGCAGATCTGAACGGCGAAAGGGGACGCCCCGTCCCTACAGGGTTTGTGGGGAGACGAGGGTGAGCTTGCCCACTAGAGGGAGACAAAGTTCTCCTCCGCACCGTCTGCAAGGTGCATCTCCGGACAGCATTGCAGGCCCCCACCGGGTGCGGGTAAGGAGACCTCATTTCATCCTTCCCTTCTTGCCTGCCACAGAAACGCCCCAGGAGACTTGGTATTTCAGAACCGTTATCCCATCCGTGTTGTGACGTGTCGTGCTACGCAGAATGCAGTTATGTTCCAGGGGTCTCAGCTGTTCTCAGAGCCCTGGGCCTGGGTTGTTTGCATTCTTGGCAATTCTAAACATGCTTGCTACGTGCAGGTGGGCTGAATGACCAATCAGTGAATGTAGAAATGGTAAAGTATTTAATCAACCTAACGACTCCTACTCACATATATACATGACACACACACACACACACACACACACACAATTATATTCTTTAGGTAGCTTTCAGACAAGCAGTTTGTAGGTTGAGAGGTCTGGGTTGCCTTTTTAAAGACTTGAAACCTCAGAACCCCAGTAGACTTTTTAGTTTGGCTCCTGCAGCAATAGAGCCCTGCAGGGAAGCAGCCTAAGGTCTCCGCAGCTTTGCCGGTGGCTGAGCTGAGTGCTAAGGGGTACAACATGCAGACACTGTTGGTGACGACAGAAAAACTGGGTACAGCTTTCTCACGCTCCCCTCCCGAACCACCTATCTTCCTGAGGCCGTTCTGCCTGTATGCCTCTGGAGCTACACCCAGATGCATCCAGCAGTTAATCTATACTCACCTGGGTTGGCAAGAAGTTTTTCCAGAGACTGAGACCACTGCATGACATCATCAGCGGAGAGTCTGCGGGGGACAAGAGGCGAAATCAATCAGTAAGAGATAACTTTTTTCCATAAGCATGAGTGGACTTGGAATGGTTGCTGCATTCAGGTAGCTTTGCCAACTAAGACCCTAGCCCTAGTAATTTTATTAAATCTGATCAAAAAGCAAAAGTTCCCTGAGAAATTGCTGCTGAAACAAAACTTCATCTAGGATGGCTCTAGGAAGCTATCTGCTGATAAAATGTAAAAAAAAAAAAATAAAAAAAAATCTAAGGACCTATCCGCCAACAGTAGAGTAACTAGCAAATATATGCACACACGTTTATATTTATTTACATGGGTACAAATGTGCTAATCCCTTTAGGCTTGTTACGTAAAATAATGAGGCCGTTATGCACAGTGCTGATCTCTTGCTAGAGCACAGAGAGAAGGCATAGACCACCTTTATCACAATAGTTCAGAGTGTGAGTGTACGTACATGTCCTTGGACTTGGAAGGCTTCAGCCCAGACTCCAGGTGTGGGATCATGGATCGCAGGTACGCCTTTACATCCATTCCACTACAAAAGACACAAAAGCGGATATTGATATTTCCTTGGGAGAATACATTTCATTGATTAAAAAAAAAAGAGCCTGAAATAAACTCCTCCAAGGAAGAAGGCAGTGATAAACATAGTTGATACAACTTGTTGTTATAGTAAGAGTGAGCCCGTTTAAGTCCGGAAAAATTCCCATCCACTTCTAATGCCTGATCATGATTTTATTTTTTCATACAATGGATTCTACTTCAAATTCCCAACAGGTAACTGCTCTGATCTAGCCAAACTGAATGCTGATGTTTACTCCCATTTCTTGTCAAAATTCACCAAAGAAGACACAGAAGGGACTTACAAGGTCTTTGGTCTCCTTTTCTGGGTCTTGTCCTGTAGGAATGAGTGGTCAGTTTCTTTCAGGTCCTTGGGCGCAGTGGAGAAGAACATGCCAGGCATCCTGTCTAACCGTGGAACGGAGATGCCTGCTCCTCTCATCGTGCTCGTCCGGCAAATACCCTGCCGGTCAGCGTCCCCGCCGCTTTATATAGTGAGAGCAAACAGGCTCGTGCTGTTCAGCGAGTCTGTTTATCAAGTGATGTTACCACAGACACTGGAAGTTCCCCCTTTCTCGCCGGCTTGTGACGTGTGTCTTGAAAAAAAAAAAAGAAAAGAAAAGCATACCGTGGTGCTTTGTGGTTGAAACTTAACCAAGTGAGACTAGGTCATTTGATTAGAAAGAAAGAAAATTAAACACACACAGGCACACACACACACACACGCACGCACACATACACACACAGCACATGTCTGAAACATGAGTGCCATCAGTGTTTGGTTCCAGGGAATGCTTGTGTCTTCATACAAACTGCACCTTTCCATCCAGCTCTCCTTGGGTGTATTTATTGTATCTACCTAGAGACTCAAGAGTGGGGACATGTCCCCCTGAAGCTTAAGCTAGTCCTTAAATTCAAAATTCATCTGATTGCAGGGTTGTAAAAAGAGCTCTTCTTTTACATCTCATAGGAAGGAGTGTGAAGTAAAGAAATATTTTTGTTTGTTTGTTTGTTTGTTTATGTGTGCACGTATCCGGTAGGAAGGAGAGTGATGAGAAGTCATTCTAACTTTCCCGTCACTCCAACTCTCATCCTTCGTTTTCCTGGCAAGAAATTTCCATTTGAGTGTTTCCCCAGGTGTGTGCTGGCTTTCTACTGCTGAGACAGTGATTGTAAGGGGTGCACGGGTTTTCATATTTATTTTAAATGTAAGTCACCTATCATACTGATTGTTTTTTTGTATATTAGTGCTTAGGATAAGAATAAAGTAACATTTTAAAAAGGTGATGAACTAGTAAAAGTATAGTTAGCACAAAAATATGACATAATATGTAAATATACTGATAGTAAAGAATTGCATAGTAACAGAGGAAAAATTGCTTATGGTCAAACAAGAGTGTATGCACCCTCCAAACCAGGGGCAGTCAACCTTTTTATACCTACCGCCCACTTTTGTATCTCTGTTAGTAGTAAAATTTTCTAACCGCTCACCCGTTCCACAGTAATGGTGATTTATAAAGTAGGAAAGTAACTTTATTTTATAAAATTTATAAAGCAGAGTTACAGTAAGTTAAAGCATATAATAATAATTACTTACCAAATACTTTATGTTGGAAGTTCGCTAAGTTTGGCAGAATAAATCTTTATAACACAACTTACTATAGTTAAATCTATCTTTTTATTTATACTTTCGTTGCTCCGCTACCACCCACCATGAAAGCTGGAATGCCCACTAGTGGGTGGTAGGGACCAGGTTGACTACCACTGCTCCAAACGTTGGCAGTATCTCTGGAAGTTAAAATCTAACTTTAATTAAGATTAAAGAATTTTTTTTTTAAATCCCAAGGAATCAGATGAGTAATCATCGATCAGGGTAGAGGGCACTGTGGGCTCTTATGGAGTTTATATAATATATAGACTGTGGTTTATTTAGAATGCACCCAGTTTAACTTAAACCTCCTTTGGTTTTCACCCCTGACAAGACAAACCCAAGCTGACTTAGAAAGGCTCCTGCTAATATTGGGTGAAGTTGACAAAAGGCTTGGTTCCAGCATGGGGATAATAAAACATGTGAAAGAATAACATGTGTAACACTTCCAAATTCACTTCCTTCAGAGTCACAGTGTGTTGTATGCAGCCAGCGTCATTTGCTGTTTGAAAGATAACACGGCGATGCCGAAGGAAAGACCGTGTGGGGAGATGAGCCGGCCATTTCGCAACCCAAGCAAAGCTGACGGGGCTCAGAAACTAACAGCAGAAAAGCCTTTGCTTGTGCGTTTCTTATGGTTCGGTCCATCCATACTTGACTTTCCTGTTCAAGTCTTTGGCACCGCTCATGTTTGTTTACCTAGTCATTTCTATTCCTCTAGATAATTGTGGTTAAGTTATGTTAGAGAAAAAAAATGCTTTCACATTTGTATTTAATGGCCCACTACTATCCTTATCACCTTTGTACACTGACGATTTCCAAAGTACAGTGTCTGTAAAGTCATGGTGCACTTTTGACAGGTCACAGGAAAGCAACAAAAGACGATAGAAATGAGAAATCTGCACCAAATAAAAGGAAAACCCTCCCAGTTTCTGTAGGATGATGTGGCAGCATGTGCACATGCGCAGATGATGACGTAACACCGTGTATACAGTGGGGCAGCCCACGGCCATGCCAGTCGAGATGTGGATGGTACAGAGGAAAGTTCAGTGTGTTCTGTGGCTCGCTAAATTCGAATCTGTGACCAAAGTGCAATGTGAATATGGGTGCGTTTATTTTTTTTATTTTTTATTTTATTTTTTTTTAACTTTTATTAATTTTTAGAGAGGAGAGAGAATGAGAGAGAGAGAGAGAGAGAGAGAGAGAGAGAGAGAAGGGAGAGGGAGGAGCAGGAAGCATCAATTCCCATATGTGCCTTGACCAGGCAAGCCCAGGGTTTTGAACCGGCAACCTCAGCATTCCAGGTCGAGGCTTTATCCACTGCGCCACCACAGTGAATATGGGTGCGTTTATAACGAAGCGCTACCACATAGGAATAACATTACTCGGTGGGATAAGCAGTTGAAGGAAACCAGCAGTTTGGTGGAGAAACCCGTTCTGGTAGGCCATCAGTCAGTGACGAGTCTGTAGAGGCTATACGGGATAGCTACCTAAGGAGCCCTAAAAAATCTGTGCATGAGCCCACATTGAACTGCACTGAATAGGTATGAACCTGGGAGAGTTTTCCTTTTATTTGGTGCAGATTTCACATTTCTATCGTCTTTTGTTGCTTTCCTGTGACCAGTCAAAAGTGCACCATGACTTTACGGACATACTGTATATTTCTGCAACATTAATTCCTTTGGTTGCTAATGAGAATGATAAGGATTACAATAACACAAGTAAAGGTTATGCAGCCACATAAATTTGGGAAATATTGGGTCAAAGGTAAATAAAGTTCTTTAATTTTTTTTTTAATTTTTAAAATTTATTTATTTTTCTGAAGTGAGAAGCAAGGAGACAGAGAGACAGACTCCCGCATACGACTGGGATCCACCTGGCAAGCCCCCTTTGGGGTGATGCTTTGCCCATCTGGGGTGTTGTTTCGTTGCTAGACAACCAAGCTGCTTTAGCACTGAGGTTGAGGCTATGCAGCCATCCTCAGATCCTGAGGCCAATTTGCTCCAACTGAGCCATGGCTGCGGGAGGGAAAGAGAGAGAGAGGGAGAAGGGGAAGGGTATAGAAGCAGATGGTCATTTCTCCTGTGTGCCCTGAGTGGGAATTAAACCCAGGATATCCACATGCTGGGCTGACACTCTACCACTGAGCCAACCAGCCAGGGCCTAAATAAGGTTCTTGTTGATCAATGCAGATCTGTTGAGAGCCTTCAATATGTGAATACACGTTTGTCAGTGTCTAAAAGGAGGGTAGAATACGCAGCAGTTTCTTAACATTTTTTTGAGATCTGAACCCTCAGCAGGTAGGAAAAAGAGTTTGCAGAAATTATGTTCCCTTACTGCCACCTTGGGAAACTCTGGTCTGACACAGAGATAAATATTTACCTCGTAATTCCTTTAAACTGCCAACATTTTGCTACCTTGGTATAAACATTCAGGCTCAGGCCCTGGAGAGCAATTACAATGGCATGCTTCTAAGTCCAAAGAGGGAGTGAAACTCCTCTATTATGATTGGCTATTGAAGCCATGTCAGTGGCTGCCCTCTCAAAGGCTGCTTGCTAGCACATGTGAAATCTCAAGTACCAGAGCCAGGCAAATTTGGGGAAGCTGTGTTTGCAAGGGTTGAAGAGTCCATGGCAGGGCATTAGAAGTTCCCTTTTAGTTGCATACAGCACATCCCCGTCTGGCTCCTCTTTGTGGCATTCATTAAGAAAAGGCAGACAATCCAAGAGCCACTTTATTGAGTCAATGGCTGTGGCAGAAATTGTAGAGGGTTTTGGGCAAGGCCAAGAGAAGACAGAGTTGCTCTCGCAAATGTAACCTGGCTTGTGCACTTCCTTTGTGAAGAAGCTAGGAAGGAATTAATTGTGCTTAAGTAGCTAGGAAGGAATCCCAAGGAAAGAAGAAATTCATGTGGTCTTAGTGGTATCATTTTATTAAAAAAAATTCATACAGTTTATTTCTGGAGGAGTTTCAGGGTTACAGCAAATTTGAGCGGGAAATACAGAGAGTTCTCGCAGACTCCCTCCACATCTGCCTTGCCCACCGTCCACCTCTCCCCCACCCCCACAGTCAGTGTGGTATCTCTGATACAGCTGGTCATGAACCTGCAATGACACATCGTCATCCCCACAGTCCTTAGTGTGCACTAGGGTTTACTCATGGTGTTGCGCATGCTAAGGATTTTAACAAATGCGTAATGACCCGTGTCCACCATTGTAGTATCATACAGAATAGTTCCCCTGCCTTAAAAAATCCCGCTGTTATATTTTAACATGTTGAGAGATTAGTTCAGTAAAACATTTCAGAATGTGGCTATCGGTTTGATAGGGAAGATTTTCATCTTGGCTGAGTTGATTTTACGTTTTGATTCTAATCCCTCCCACTGCTTTTGGAGATCTTTGTTAAATGACATTTTCATCCTCAATATTGATTAAAAGTGATTTTAAGCCAACATGATGCTGCTGAAATTTTGTTGTGGCTAGTAGGAATTTGGGGGCAAAGGACAGTAATGAACACAAAACTGTATCTTTGAAAAAAAATTATTGGCTTGCCTTTAAAATTTTTTTATTCAATTAATTGGGGAAACATGGGTTAATAACATTAAATTTCAGATGTGCAACTTTATAATATGACATCTGAATACTCTACTGTGTGCTCCCCACCTGAAGTCTAGTCTCCCTCCATCACCGTACGTGTAATAAACCCTCTTTACTCTCTTTGTCAACCGCTCACTGCTGGTCCTCTCTGGTAATCACCATTCTGTTGTCTGTATCTATGTGTTTTTTTTTTTTGTTGTTGTTAGTGTATTTTAGTTGTTGAAATTGTTACTTTCTGTTTTATATCCCACATATGAGTGAAATAATGTGACTCTGGCCCTTTTCCATCGGACTTATTTCACTTAGTACAGTACGCTCAAGATCCGTTCATGGTGTGGCGAGCGACGATATTCCGTCTTTTATAAGGCTGAGTCATGTTCCACTGTATAAATGTTCCACACCTTCTTTATCTACTCATCTGACAAAGGACAGCTAGATTGTTCCTATGTCTTGGCCATGGTGAATAATGCTGCAATGAACATAGTGGTGCATATATCTTTATGAATAAGTGTTTTCACCTTGGGGATACAGACCCAGAAGAGGTATCACTAGGTCAGTCATATGGTAGCTCTATTCTTGTGTTTTTGATAAACCGTCTACTGTTTTCCATCATGTTGACACTAATTTACATCCCACCAGCAGTGTGTGCAGGGTTCCCTATTCCCTACATCCTCTTCAGAACTCGTTACTTCTTATTGATAATAGCATTCTAACAGGTATGAGGTGTTATCTTTGTGGTTTTGATTTGCATTTTCCTTATAGCTAGTGAAGTTGGACATTTGTATGTCTTTTTTGGAAAATTGTCCCTTTTGGTCTTCTGCCCACGAGATTGTATTTTAAAAGTAAAATATGTATTTATACCATAAGAGTCAGTGACATACACAGAAACTTGAACCTGTAGAAAACGAAACACCTTATTTAACACACTTTATTTGCAGTCCTACAATATAGCAGACATAAGCACTGGAAACAGGAGGGTAAATGGGTCTCTGTCCTGAGGAGTCACCGGCCACAGGGCAGACAGATATTTAAGTAAGTAATCAAGGTGAGAAGTATCACCAGAGGGGAACGTGGAGGGGGTAACTAGCTCTGGAAGCATGGGACAGAACTGCTGTTGGCCATTTACTGGACAATCAGCGTGACTCTATCCTCTGCCTGTTTCTGCACTTGAGATGCATACCCCTTGGATAGTAGGAAACTCTGCAGTAAAAGAAGTTGGTCTTCAGCAAGTAGACACCTTTTAACATGCAGCAAAGTCATGGAAGAGTGGATCCTCCAATATAAGTATGAAGCTTTGCAGAGTTTCAAAGAGACTCGGAAAGACTTTGTTAAAATTAGTGTAACCATTCCATGGTTAGGGAGTTAAGACTAAAGCTCATTTCTGGGATCTCTCTTTTCTTTTTTTTTTTTTGGCTTTTCCAGGCTCCAGACTTATGGGGTGGGGGTGGCTACCAACTGTGTTTCAGCTACATTTCTTAGAGTTTACTTGAAATGCTTCAACAAAGCTGAGTTTAGAAAGACTTTTCTCTACGGCCAGGAAGAGGGTTGTTGGGACATGGATGCTGACTTTATAGTATTTAGGAATAAAAGAATTCAACGTTTTAGACTTGCTTATGATTTTATTTTCTAAATGAAGACATCAGTAGATAGGTTTCAGTAAGAAAAACTCAGCGAGATGAATGACCCTGGTAGATGCAAATGGAGCTAAGATAAGAATCTAGTTTCTTTTTCTCACCCTGATCCAATCTACTTATAGTCAACAGTAAATACCCCCTTTCTATAATTTAAGAGATTATAGGAAAACCAACCTTTAGTGAACTGGGCTCTTGTGATTCTATAAAACTTATTCACCCTAGATGGCATTTTATCAACAAATTTCCCACCCATAGGCCCGTCTTTGAAGTCATTCTTGAAAGAACTAAAGAAATCTTCGGTTAATATTTTCTCTGATAGACTTCCTCCATGCTAGGGTCATTTTCATTTATGATCACTCCATGATTGATATTCATGTCAACAAGGGAGAGTAGTCCTGTCAGACCCCATTTGATTACGCTTTGCAAATAAAATTTTGCAAGTACTGGAGCAAGTGTCCTGTTCCCAAGTTGGAAAATGAAAAACCATGCCATAAGTACATGGACACATTATTTGCAGTTGGACTGGGATGTTCTGTTACACAACACGGGACATCCATGCAAAAGCAAGGATACTGAAAGGTCAGCACGGAGAGGCATGTGGTAAAGGAAAGTGTTTTACTTGCCAGGGCACAACTTCAATGAATGATTGTTGCAAGGTTTCCCTGCTCTCTGGAGTGGCAGCATTCTGTGAAACCTTTGGTCAGCCGAAGTAGTGTAAAACAAAGATGCTGCTTGGGCCACATCTGGCTAACAGATGCACATGGTACATCGAGAGAACGCGCAGGTGCTCACAGACACAGTTCAAAGCGGTGGGGCTGGCTGCTGAGATGCTGAGTGTCGTTCCCAGGGGAGGAGCTCGGTGGGCTACTCTCCCTACGAGGTGTGGGGACGCACGTTGTCCTTACAATGGCCAAGGCAAAACAGACACTGAACGCTATTTTCACCTTATTTCCCCTGAAGAGCGAAAACCCTTTTCAATTCCCTATTCAGTTAGAGAAAACAGGTGCTAATAAAGGTCTCTCCTAAAGGCAACATATGAAAAGCAGGAGATACCTGGAATGCCCTTCGGGTGACTTGCCTTTGTTTTTACTAGACCACAAAGTGGTGAACAACAGTGACTTATTCGCTTTATCACCCCCCCCACCCCACCCCTCATTCTGTGTCTTAGAAAAATCCATCAGGCTTTTCTGACATGCTTTATTCTTTATTTCTTTTTTTTTTTTTAAATAATTTTATTTTTTTAATGGGGTGACATCAATAAATCAGGATACATATATTCAAAGATAACAAGTCCAGGGTATCTTGTTGTTCAATTATGTTGCATACCCATCACCCAAAGTCAGATTGTCCTCTGTCACCTTCTATCTTGTTTTCTTTGTGCCCCTCCCCCTCCCCCTTTCCCTCTCCCATTCCCCCCTCCCCCCCGTAACCACCACACTCTTATCAGTGTCTCTTAGTTTCACTTTTATGTCTCACCTACGTATGGAATAATGCAGTTCCTGTTTTTTTCTGATTTACTTATTTCGCTTCGTATCATGTTATCAAGATCCCACCATTTTGCTGTAAATGTTCCGATGTCATCATTTCTTATGGCTGAGTAGTATTCCATAGTGTATATGTGCCACATCTTCTTTATCCAGTCATCTATTGACAGGCTTTTTGGTTGTTTCCATGTCCTGGCCACTGTGAACAATGCTGCAATAAACATGGGGCTGCATGTGTCTTTATGTATCAATGTTTCTGAGTTTTGGGGGTATATACCCAGTAGAGGGATTGCTGGGTCATAAGGTAGTTCTATTTTCAGTTTTTTGAGGAACCACCATACTTTATTCCATAATGGTTGTACTACTTTACATTCCCACCAACAGTGTATGAGGGTTCCTTTTTCTCCACAGCCTCTCCAATATTTGCTATTACCTGTCTTGCTAATAATAGCTAATCGAACAGGTGTGAGGTGGTATCTCATTGCCGTTTTGATTTGCATTTCTCTAATAGCTAAAGAAGATGAGCATCTTTTCATATATCTGTTGGCCATTTGTATTTCTTCCTGGGAGAAGTGTCTGTTCATATCCTCTTCCCATTTTTTTATGGGATTGTTTGTTTGTTTGTTGTTGAGTTTTATGAGTTCTTTGTATATTTTGGATATTAGGCCCTTATCTGAGCTGTTGTTTGAAAATATCATTTCCCATTTAGTTGGCTTTCTGTTTATTTTGTTATCAGTTTCTCTTGCTGAGCAAAAACTTCTTAGTCTGATGTAGTCCCATTCATTAATTTTTTCCTTCACTTCTCTTGCCTGTGGAGTCAAATTCATAAAATGCTCTTTAAAACCCAGGTCCATGAGTTGAGTACCTATGTCTTCTTCTATGTACTTAATTGTTTCAGGTCTTATGTTTAGATCTTTGATCCATTTTGAGTTAATTTTTGTACAGGGGAGAGACTGTAGTCCAGTTTCATTCTTTTGCATATTCTTTATTTCTTATGATGACATTAACTGTCTTTCTTCATGTCTTTTCTAGTGTTTTGCTTCTGTGTTTAATTACAGATTTAGATTTTTAATCACCTATTGATGTCAGACCTACTGGACATTTACTTCAAAATAAAGGTCATACTCTAACAAGCGAATTTGACTGGAAGGAACCACTGAGCGCAAGCCAGCCCGAATGTCATGCTCTAGAAATAACTCCTATCATCTTACTTGAGTGAGCAGCACCGTTAGGTCACTTTACTAACGGTCACTCTTAGGGTGATTCTACCATTACTGTCGGTACCAGTGGTCTGTGATATAGCACTCTTTCCTGTACCTGGCCTGCCTTTTTCAAAGAGGTTTGACTTATTATATATATTTATATACTTTTTAACCTTTTACTTACATGAAAGGCTTTGAGTCCGCTGAATCCTAGGGACAGGGTGAGCTTGTTGCACTTCGAAGGGCTCTGGGTGCCTCACCAAGAGCTCACTTGGGACTGTTCCGGGGGTTTGGTCCAATCAGCTAACTTTTGTGTCAGTTTCTTCTGTGTCAATGTCAAACCTGGTCATTCAGGAACTTGCAGCTGTGACAATGGTGTCGGAAGATTTTTATTTTTTGCCCCTATTGAGACTAGTGATCAGCACTAGACCCATAAAAATTAGGATTTCCATAGAATATGCTGTAGGGAGTATGTTTTTCATTTTTATTTCTTTGAGGATTCTAGGTTAGAGCCCTTTGCCTAGGCTTGCTCCTGAAACTCAGTGAATTTGGCGACCCACCTGCTCCAAACGTGCCCCGCCCTGCATTGCCGCTCTGTGCTCCCTGGGCCACCACCAGGCTGGCCCGTTCTCTGTCAGAGTTTATTTCTCCAGGATCTCCTTACATCGCGGCTGGCGTCTTTCTGTAAACGAATCTGTTCAACAAACGTCCGGGCGCATATTCAGATGTTCACAATGTGGAAATATCACAAGACTCTCTCTGCCAGCCCTAACCTAATTTTTTTGCGTCTGCTGTTTAGATCCCTGTAGCGGGAAATTACCGATCACTGCCAAGGGCAAGCCTTCTCCGAGAGCTATGATTGCTGAGTCAGTCGACAACGAGGCTGGAAAGAGCTGAGTCATTTCAGTGAGAATCAGGACTGGGCCAACGGCCTGTTGCAGTCTGTTTAGATGTTCAGGGCGGCAAGTGTCCACAACCCCGGTTTGATTCTTGAGTAGCTCAAGAATGGTTACTGGAGGTATGCTGTGGGTGCCTTAGGCAGCAAAAGGAAATGCTGAGCGAACTAACCTGCAAAGGTCGAGCAAGCCTCTGTGAGGCCTCAGAACGTTTGTTAAGTTATGGATTTGCTTTAGACCAGGTGTAGCTCCAAATGCAGTGAACATGGTTTCCACTCAACGTAAACCTTATATTCCACACTTCCCAACGTAGCAGGCTCCCCAAGTGTAAATTGCCCCTCTTCTGGTCTCTTTTTTCTCCTTTGTGTTTTGGGTTGTGGTTTACAATGAGATCTGTAGAAGCAGTGAGCTAGGGCAATAGACGTATTTGGTGGGGACTCCAAGTTAGAACGAGTGTGTGATCTCATCTTATCTTTGTCTTGGGTCATATGGAAGATCAGAAGCTATAACTTATAAACTGCTATACACTGCTGTTATTATGTGTGTGTGAAATTCAGGTAACTCTTACTTGGAGAAATTTATTTTTTAATTAAGTGAGAGGCAGAGAGACAGAGAGACAGACTCCTGCATGCGCCCTGGCTGGGTTCTACCTGGCAAGCCCCCTACCAGGTGATACTCTGCCTATCTAGGGCTGCTGCTTTGTTGCTCAGCAACTGAGCTATTTTAGCGCTTGAGGTGAGGCCATGGAGCCATCCTCAGCACCTGGGGCCAACTTGGTTGAACCATTTGAGCCATGGCTATAGGAGGTGGAGGGAGAGAGGGAGAGAAGAGGGAAGGGTGGAGAAGCAGATGGTCGCTTCTCCTGCATGCCCTGACCAGGAATTGAACCCAAGACATCCACATGCTGGGTGGATACTCTACCACTGAGCCAACCAGTCAGGGCCTGCTTGGAGAAAATTTTGTCTTTTAGTTTGTATTTTTGTTGTTGTGAAGTTTTAAATCTATTTCATCTTGATTGGCTGTCTTGTTTTTGACTCTTTGCCCCCCTCCCAGTGATTCTGTTTTGACCATACCCTTAGCTGAGGCAGTAAGATCTTAATACCCCCACGGCAGTGCACAGAAATATTCGAAGCAGTCTGGTGTGTGTGGGGAATTTGTTCCATTCTTCTTGTTTGGGATTTCTTTTCTCACATTCAGTTGAAGTAAAGGCTCCCCCCAAAATGAGGTGGTTAGAGATGCTGGCGCTAAGTTATACCAGGAGTGGGATATGTGCAAGATGTCAGGGGAGCTGGGTCAGTGTGCAATCAGGACTGTCCGTGTGACGGTGGGACTGGCCTTGTCCATGATGGTCTGTGCGACTGCCCTGTTCCCACCCACCTCACTCTCCAATGGGGAACAGAGATCGATTGCTGAGAAAACAGACACCTTTCTGAAGTGCTGTAGGTGCATCAGGAACTACACAATCCTGTTCAATCTTGGATATGACAGCCTTTAATTAAAACACATACCTTGGAGATAGTAACGTTTTATAACAAATTCTTTGCTGCTTTAAATATACTGCTCACAAACATTAGGGGATATTTCAAAATGAATATGAAGCAATAAAAAAAAGAAAAGAAAGGTTTGATTTTTTTTATTAAACAAGAACATCAGGAAAGCAAACAAGTCAAAGAAAATTGTTCAATTATGCAAATGAGATGCAAAATCAACTTTTATTTCAATGGTGAAAGTGCACCATACAGAGGGCTGAAAGTACTGAAGTATCTGCCTGCCCCCTGGTCCCCTCCTTTGTGTGAGCAGTGTATATTGTCATTCCCCATGCACAGAAAATTAAAAGTTTCTGAGAAAACCTAAAAATGATTGAGCTCTCTAGGATATTTCTCCCTCTCCCCACCCCTGAATACAGAATTTCTCCTGATCTGGGACAGTTTCAAAGGCCAAAGAGTAATGCCAGAGAGAATGTCACCATTTCACTTCCCTTTCTATGAGAATAGTTGTTTCATGCAGTATTATCACCTCAGAACTAACCATGAAAGAGGTTTGAAATGTGGAAGGTCTTTGGTTTTGTGTTGTTTTGTATTTGTGTGCTTATGGCAGAAATTGTACCCCACTATCAACTCGAACATCAGTTACTCCAGAGGAAGGAGTACGGGCAACAGTAGATGTCTCTGAAAAAACGAAGGCTCTCTCTACGCAGAGCTGCTAGGAGGTGTGGGTGCTGACACCGTGTTTTCTTGCAGAACCCTGAAAGCACCCAGATGACATCACACTAGGGTCCATTCTAACCACAGCCTAACCCACTCGCCAAAATTGATATTAATCAATGATTAAAACTCTGTCCCTCATCATGTAATGAGCAGGCCATCACCCAAGTTTGCTTCTTGTTTCTCAGAAACATGGGCTCCTTTTCCTATCTCTTATTTATTTATTTCTGCTAAAACCTGAGGAGCCCTGAGGAGCCACTGCGCCACCTCATCCGCAGGTGTTGTAAAGTACCAAAAGCTACAGAATCAATATTAATATTTTAAAAGGCTTGAAGAACATTTTATTAATTTGGGTTAAGGTGTGCAGAGAGATTTTATGAATAATCTCTATACTGTGTGATTGGCATAAAACCAGGATGGCCCTTGGCATTGTATTGCAAATGCAAAGGGAAGGAAAACATGGATTCCCAGACATTCCACCACACCTGTGGGGAAAGGGGTGACTTGCTAGCCAGGTGCAGGAAGAGAAAAGCCAAAATAAACCTTTTCTTATAGCAATGAGCCATTTGCGGGCATTTGTCCCTACAGAAACTACTTCTCCTATGTAAATGCATATGGTTAACACATGTGACTCTGGACAGAGATGGCGGATAAACACTAGAAAATATAGGAATGCTTTTTAATATGTAAAGAGACATCTTTCTACCATTGTATTGACTTATAAATTTTGTTTTCTCCAAAATGATGTATGGCTTACAAATTGTACATGGTCCTATCATGTTAAAGGACATATGACTATAACCAATAGTGGTAAAGGGCTCCTAATTACAATTTTTGCTTCTGTAGTTCCCACTTACAAAACTATAAAAACTAGGTAGAACAAAGGGCCGGCGTGCTCTCCCTCAGATTTCTGTCAGAGTTGCCACTGCTTGGCCAAGCTAGACAATAAAGCTTTGGTGTGGAATTGACAGATTTTGTTCGTGTCTTCAATGTTTCGAGTCCCTCCGGATTAGGCTTAACAAACCCTTGAATTTTTGTACCCAAACATTGTCCTCCCGTCTCCTGCCCTCCCCTGCCCTCCCCTCCCCTCCCCTCTCCTCTCCTCCCCTCCCCTCTCCTCTCACCTTCCTTGGACTCTGGATGGGCAGACGGACTATGGCTACCCTATCTTACTATGAAACCTTACTTTATGAACTGTCTTTGTGAAATTAGAAGAATGGACAGAGAAAGTCAGTGAGTAAGTTGGGAGCTCAGGGCTCCTGAGGGTCCTGTGTCTTATGGAAGCTGTCATTTGTCAGTCATACTAGACAAGCGAAGCAAGTTTCCTTCAAACACACTTTTCTACAAGATTTTAATAATCAGTCTGTTTTACTCAAACATCCAAAACAATGCCTTGCTCATTGGAGATACTAAAACACACACACACACACACACACACACACACACACACACAATTAAACAAACAAAAACTTCTTGACTAAGGGGAGAAGGACTGAGGTTTACATCAACGTGTTCAACTATTGACTGGATGTTTATGGAGAGCTCACTGGATGCTGGTCCTTCTGCTAGGTATTAAGGAAGCCAGGGACGAATCCTACCCTGGAGAGAGACAAATATGTGGGAAATTTCAGGACATGTGTTAAGTGTACAATGTAGAGCTAAGCCTGGGTTATTCTTGGAAGCTGTCACGTGGCACCGAACCCACTCTCAGGGCCATAAAAGATAGATTTCTTTTACTCACCTGGAAAATACTAGTGATTTACGTGCCAATTCCTCTTCCATGCGCTTCCCGAGAGCCGGTGGAGCTGGCCCCTGACTTCTGCCCTTGTCCCCTTCCCCTCTTCACCATCTGCCTGAGCAACAGTCTTGCTACCATGAGGTTTTAAAGGGTGACAGCTTGACGTTAAGGAGGGCCGAGCAGAAATAAAGAAGGATCTGAGGCGCTGATGCAATCACAGAGAGGCATGCCAGCCTGGTCAGCAGATCTCCCTCCACCCAACATCTCTCCTCCGTGAGAAAAAAGAAAACGATCCAACTTCCTGGTCTCGCTGCATCACGGCGCTTGTCGTTACTGGAAAGTACGTGGTCTGGGTGAGCGTCTGCTCTTGTTGCTTTTGTTAGTGTTGTGCTTTTCCCGATTACTTGGAAGGTCTGCTTTTTGGTCCTAGAGGTTATCTTTATAACTCTGTATTAATACACGTTCTCTCCTGTTGTTTTGCATGGTGTACATCGCTGTGAGTTATGCAGTTAGTATATCCTGCTTCTCCCCTTTCCCTCCACAGTATACTTTTGGATACATACCAAAATTTGGTTTATATATGTATATGGACTATTATTCAGCTATAGCAAAAAGGAAGTCCTACTGTTGGCAACAACGTGCATGGATCTTGATGGCATTATGCTAAGTGAAATAAGTCAGACAGAAAAAGACAAATGCTCTATGATCTCACTTACATGTAGACTTTAAGCAAACAAACAAACAAACAAACAAACAAGAAACACAAAGTCATAGATACAGAGAACCGATGGCCCGAAGTGGAGGTGTGGAGATATGGGGAAGGTAGGTGACGGAGGTCAAAGGTACAAACCTCCACTCACAAGATAAACTGTGCTGGGTCACCATGTACAGCGCGGTGACTAGTGAATGATACTGTTGTATATTTGAAACATGCTAAGAGAGATCTTGAAAGTTTTTAGTCTTTACTGTCTAATGTGACCATATTCCATACGGTGCATTAAAATTTTTTTTTTTTGCATATTGTAGTTTCCATTTCTAGAAGTTTAATTAGTGCCTCATGATGTCTTCTGTATCTTTACTTAAACATGTTTGATCATCGAGCATCTTGCAGATGGATGCTGCCATTTACAAGAACTGTTTTGATGTCCTTGTCTCCTCGTTGTGATATGTGTCACTTCTGGAGACTTGCCAGTGGTTAATTTTTATCTTCATTATGGGTTGTACTATCCCAGGCTTCTCTGCATAATTGGAGTTGGATGCCAAAAGTGAAGATTTTTACCTTTTTGGTAAATATAAATATTCTTACACATGGTTAGTTACATGAAAACATTTGGATTTTTCCGGGTCATGCTTTCTTAGTTGGGATGAAGGCAAGGTGACATCACAGGTTAATTTGGAGGCAAAGCCCCTTTAGTCCTCTACCTAATACCCTTTGAATTTTATGTCTTCCATTTTGGCTTGGGGGACTGACTCTGTGCCTGCGTGAGCTCTGAGTATTGTTTCCTTTAATTCTTTTCCGTCCTTTCCTTGGCTGCCTACCTGACAGACAAGTGCCTATCAGAATTCAACTCAAGACAGAAGCAGGACCCCCTGTAAAATCTGGAGTCCTTTTCTGTGTAGCTTGTTCTGTTTGATATGTTTTTCCTGTTGACTCTGCTGGGCTCTGCCTCAGTTTCCCCACCCTCCACAACAATCAGGTCATTTCTCCGGGCTGTCGACCGTCGCACCTCATCTGCCTTTTGTCTCTCAGGGACTCACTATTCTTTATTTTCTCAGCCCCTGAACAGTTAAGTCTTTGAATAAAAAATCCCCATAGCCCTCTCTGGGTAACTCAGTTGGTCAAAACATTGTCTCAATATGCCAAGGTTGTGGGTTTGATCCCTGGTCAGGGGACATACAATTATCAACTAATGAATGCATGCAGAAACGGAACAACGAATTGATGTTTTCTCTCTCTTTTTTCTCTTTCTTCTCTTCCTCTATAAAAATCAATTAAAATGAAAAAGACATCCCTATTAATTCAGTGACCATAGTTTCTGTGTCGTTTTTAGGTTGATGTGGTTATTTCTTAGCCCTTACTCATGCTTGCTAAAATATTACATGTTAGCAGCCACACATTTCTATGAAAATTTTATTCTTCATTCTTACATTTCTTTGATTACTATTTTGACCTTCAGAGCTCTATTATGTTTACTTTCTTGCATCCATTGATGAACATAGTGATTGCCCTGAATATCGAATGACCTGGAATTATACTGTGTTTAAAGTTGAAATATTAACCTTTGTCTCCAAAGTGATGACATTTGAGGTTTAGAAGAAGAAATATGAATGAACAAATCAGCTCATGCTGGTCAAATGACTAGCCTGAAGTCAACCAGTGCGTCACTGACAGAGCCCAGGGACAGCTTGTGGCAGCGTGACTGCTAACCACTGGTTTGAGCCTCTAGACCACACAGCCATCATTCAAACCCTGAACATAGTTAAGGAAGTATTACCTTCTCCGTTAGAGTCCTTCGGTCAACTGGTATAACTCTCAAATTTGGATGTGTCACAGGTAGAACTAGAAATGCATTCATATACTTAACACGCATCTGTTCCCCCTTCTGATCGTTGCCAGAGGTAACGCATTGCATCTGCTGTACTTTGACCAATAACGGAAAGCAGTTTGATACCTAGTCCAGGCACCTGAAATTGAAAATCACATGAAGAGACTAATGTCATGTAGCAATCCTTTAGTGTTGCGACCTGGATGGGGGTCACGTTAAGGAAGTCATGTGACATCCTAGATCACACTGATTATCAGCAGGCTTCACTCTGCGTGCGTGTGGTATACCTCTTTCTCAATTTTTCATTTGTTATACTCACTAAGGATTCAAAAGAAATAGTACCCCAGGCAACATCATGTCATTCTTTTCCCCCTTAAGATTTGGCATAGACGTGATTTTACACTGCTCGTAAAAGTAATAATGACAGCTTAATAACTCAGTGAGGGAACAGATGTAAAACCATCTTGGATGTTGCAGACTCCTCGACCTGATCTGCACCGTTATCCTTCAAGACAGATACCATCCTTCCCCTTTCACAAGTTAGACAACTGTTTCAAGAGGTGACCTTTTCTGGCAAAATGTGTCAAACTTGGAATAGCCCTGAAGCCTGACTTCAAAGTTCATGTGTGTTCCACAGATCTATGCTGCTTCTCAAAACGGCTGGGGCGTATGACTATCTGACCAAAACTGCAAGTCATAGGAGGAACTACCGCCCTCAAGTGCAGGAGCACCGTGCATCACGTCCTCAGCACCGCAGAGAGAAAAGCTTTCACTTCACATCAAGTTCTCCTGTGCCTTGGGCCATCCTCAGGGCTACCTCTGTAGCTCCTGTCTTTATAGCTGTGTCTTTCCCAGGCTGAAATCTGGTTTGGGAATTCTGTCCCATGTGTGGAACCCACAGCTCACAATCAACTTATCTCCCATGGCTGAAAGCATCGCCCCCATCCCCCCCATCAACTTCATCCATGGCTCTCCTTTCCTGTGTGTTTTTCCTCACAGACGTCTTCACCAGCGTGTGAAGTTAGTGTCTGAAGACCTTTTCCTGGTGTTCAAGCATGATTCAGAATCTAGCTCTCTCTTCCACTTCAAAACGAGAATGCAATGTGTCATTTTCAGACCTGGCCAATGAGTTGCATGCCTCCTTGAACATCCCTGATCAAAAAATCCCTCTAGTTTGGGGTTTCAAATCCATCTATGACATAATTACTTTGAGTGTATTCTGTAAATTTTACTGTAGGGAAGAGGGTTCTTTACAGAGTGCATTTAAAAAAAATTTTTTTTAAAGTGAATGTTTCAGGATCACTTAGTAGGATAATATTTTGTACCAAACTAAACATGTGGAAAAAAGATAACTTGATGGCAGTAAGCTAGGCTGAGAAGCATGAGACCAATTTTAATAATATGATTCCAAGGCAGTTTATGTGAGCCCTGAAGACCTTTGGGGGGGGGTTTCCATTAGAAAAACACTAACATTTACTTCTGTGAAATCTAGGGGCTTTCTGATGTTTAGCTGTAACACATCTGGGCCGAAAAAATTAAATCTCATTTCATGAGCATCCTGTGTCAGTTTCTTTGCAGCGCAGGAAATAGGTTCAAGAGAAAAGATGAGAAAGATATAAAATTGCTATGCAGGATGCCTTGTGTACTAGTTCATACTAAAGTGGCCATTTCCGGGAATTGGCAGGTGCTTGTTTTTCACGTGATATGCTTCAAACACAGTGCTGGGAGAATACTCACATTCACTCAAATTCTTGAGCATCTTTCCTGAGGCAACCGCGTGTTCTAATAGCTACCTTTACGGCTGACGTGTGTAGATGCATGCCCAACTGTTACATACGCTTTCTCTTGTTTTTCTTGTGCTAGAACAGTCAGCAAACATTTCAAGATAACCCACTTCACTTACATTTCACTTCTGATATATTACACTTCTCCGAAAAAAATCTCAAAAGATCTTTGCTAAGAAGGTCTCACTGGTTTAAAAATGTGAAACGGTTGACTTACAGATCTTGAGAGCATAAACACTATTTTTTTTTCTTCATATACATCAGTTCATCTTTGCTACAATACTTTGAAATCGGTATTATTTTTCTTATATTTTACAGTGGAAAATCTAGTCTCAGATATATTTTTAAAACCTCCGTAAGGCCAAAATCTGATAAGAAATACATATGTTGAGATGAGAACTACTCACAATGTGTATATTTGCTGTATATTTCTTGGTCTTCATTTCACAGTGACCCAGAAGGAAAGAACAACTTAACCTCCATCGGACAGATGAGGCTATTATACTTTTGGGAGGTTAAGTAACAAGCCTGAACTTACACAGTTAGCAAGTGTGAGGGCTCGAATTCTTACTGGGTATCTGATGTCCCATGGCTGTGAACTCGACTACATTTTCTTTCCCTGGTGTGTTGACTCCATTAGGACAGAACAAGGACAGACACCTAGTGCCTCTGGCTTTATTGTCAACAGAATACCCACTCAAAGATGTATTCGTTTACTGAGTGCAAGAATTTAATTGCTGGTGAAGATTCAGCAAATTGATGGTTGGAGTTAGCAATAATCCCACAACTGGAATGAATTTTTTTTTGCATGATTTATTACTCATTAAGAGTAAAATTGCAGCAACACCTGCCCCTGAGACATATCTTTGGCTAAGTAGCTCAGCAGTGAATGTCCAGAAAAGCCTCTTTTATCTAAAAGGGGGCCCTGGAGAGTGACCACTTGCCCCTATGATCATAATGGACATCATAAAAATAAAATCTCTCAAGGCACTGCCCTTAACTGGTTAAAACACATACCCTATGTCCTTGGGAAAGCCTTGGCTGTGAGTCAGTCATAAAAAACCCGGCACGATAAGTGGAGGTGGGTCATTCTGGAGTACTACCCTTGACCTTCTTGTCCTGTAAATTCAGATCCTAGTTTCCCAGAATCAACTTCAAAGTGGCACCCATGAGACCGTGTGCGTAGTCAACCCAATGCTCTGTCTTCAGAGGTTGTTCTCCTTCTCCATCTCATTCTCGAACTTCGTCTGTGACATCTGATAGGAGGACAGTGTTTCGGCTCACAGTTTCTCTTCCAGGGTAGTGGCGATGTTAAGGCGTTCAATCTCCAACTAAATAAATGGATCCAAAACTTCGGAAAATCACCAGTGTGGAAGTGAGTGGCCCCAATTAGTCACATGCTGCATAGCTCAAGAGAGACCTTTACTCTTTTACCTGTGTTTGAACATACTTTCCTTGGCCTTGGGGGGCTTTGGGGTAGAAACCTCGGATGAGAGTAGTACATCTCAAGCCAGGACACAAGCAGCTGTTGAGCTCTTGGCTACACATGGATCCCCTGGGGTGTGAGTCAATGCTTGGGCGCCGTGTCCTTTCAGCTGAGGAGGAAATGCTACTGAAAACACTAACCTTAGAAAATTCAGACTGGAAAATCCGACATATACCGTCGATGCAATTATGAATTAAATAGAAATTGATTTATAATCCCCCACCACACACACATCGTCTTGCCCCTTCCCTACATCTTTCATCCTGTGCCCTGGACAGGCCCACATGAAAACATTGGTGCCCTGTGTCTTTTACTCAGTAACTCTTGATGGTTCAAGAGGGCACACCTTAGAATGGGGCCATCACTTTTGAGTTGTATTAGCCCCCATGATGCTTACTTGGGATGGTCCCCACTTTTTGGACCCTAATCTCACTTTATAAGGGGATTTGCTTGGCTATTGATTCTGAAAGTGAGCTTAAAGTGAGTACTTGTTGGGCAGAGGCTGGATGATCATGAGTTATATATAGGTCCTGGTGATGAAAGGCTGCTGAGAGGCATTGCACAGCCTGAGAGGAGAGCCCTGCTGCGTGCAGGTAGGTGAATGGCAGGGGATCCAGGCCCAGGGCACTCCCTATGAAAATCGCAGCTTCCTTACCCTGCCCGGCTGCTGTCAGCTGACTTGAAGGAGGCTCCCTGTTTCTAAGGAACCATAAGTAGGGCAGCCACCAGAGCAGGTTAGGGGCTTCCTACTTGTTTCATTTTCTTCTTTTTTATGGTGAAAAAATTGCTTTACCAGGAAGCAATTTTTAAGGCTTCTGAGTAATATGGAGGGAGCAACTCAACACTTTATGGTAAAAGAAGACTTTGAGGGAAAGAAAGACTGTTGTCTTAATTTACCTGGTGAATTTTTTTATTTAAGGTTTGAATGTTGCTGTTATTATTTATTCAATTTAAGACATTTCATCTGTACGTCGTAATGAACACTATTTTTAAAGGAAGGCACAGTTGTGTTTATTTGTTTTTTTCCCCCAATAGAGAACGTGATGGGTGGTGATTATTTCTCTGAACCCAAAACTACTCTCAAAAGTGAAGTCACTAAAAGCAAAGGAAAACAAGTAACATTTAAGAGTCCTCCTTACCCACTTTCATCTTATTTCATTTGCGATTCATGCCCCTAGGAATTCTCCGGTATTTTATCCCACGTGCTGGCTGTTTTCCTGTAATACCTCCAGGTCACTCTTCACATTCATATTTAGGTCCCATCATCCCTGCTGGGTTAGCGTGCGTCTCCTTTTTTTTTTTTTTTTTTTGGTTTATACTTTTAATTTTTAGTACAATCTTCTTCTTCATTGTTGGATTGAAATGCAATGAAGTTGGCCCGGTGACCTTTCCACTCCGAGTGCCAGCTCCGGTCTCCTGATATTCTCCAGCAGTCTGTGTGTCACCGGCCGTGGGAACAACTCCAGTCGCCGCACAGCCAGAGAGGCCGCGGCGACAGCTGAGCGTGCCCGTGCCTCCAGCTTTTCAGACGCGATGGGACATAGGACTCTGGGGAGACAGCGATGCCAAGAGGTTGTGGTCCTTTCGCGCCAGTCGGCCAGGTATGCCCTGCGGCTAGGTGTGCCTGCTCCGGCCTCTGCCGACACAGCGCGTTGCAGGACCTCCCGCGAGTGGGGTCCCTGGGAACCGTGGGAAGTGGGAAGTCGGCTGGCTGCACCAGCAACCGGATAGGAAGTGGAACCAGAGAACTTCTGCCGGAGGACACTTCCAGAAGATCGTCTGCAGGCTCTTGCGAAAGTGTGGTGTTTTTCTCTGTTCGACACTGGAGACAGACCGCTGTTTTGATTTTGCAGAATTTTTTTTTCAGCAGCAGTAAGCCAACAAGGTTTAGGCTGAATTAAAAGTGGACTTATTTCTTATTCCCTTCATCTTTTTTCACCCAATCTCTCCAAATGGAAGAAACAAAACCAAATGAGCAAACTCCTAGACACAGATGACAGTGTGGTGATGACCAGAGGGAAAGGGGGAGGAGGAGATAGCAGAGGGTATGGGGTCATGGTGATGGACAGAGACTTGCCTTGGGATGGTGAACACACAATACAATGTACAGATGATGGATTATAGAATTGTACACCTGAAACCTGTATCATTTTATTAACCAATGTCACCCCAATGAATTCAATAATTTTTTATTTTTAAACTGGGTTATTTCTGTTTCTCAAGAAAACTGATGATAACAGAGCACTTTTACAGGACGTTTGTCAACATTTTCCTTCCCCAAAGGCAGCTCTGGTGCGATGGCTGGCTGACCACACGAGAAACCAAAGACACACATGTGCCCACGAGGCCCTGGCACCCATTTCACAAATGAGTAACTGCCACAGGAGGATTGTGCACAGAGGCTGCAGACAGCATCGACGAGTCAGCACTGACGGGAGTCTCTGACAACCTCAGCTCCATGCAGCCTGGCACGCCTCAGACCCGCGAGATCTCTCGGAAGCTGCTGTGAGATATTAAAATCATCTCACATGCTTCCCAAAAGGTGGTTAGGAATCCCCCCTAATGGACTGACTCCGTAACCCGAGTACTCCGAGCCCTTCGGGCGATCCCTGGACACAGGGCCTTCCTCGGGTGCCATCTGCCTCTGTGTGTTCAGAGTTTTGCCTTGGCTGCCATCTCTGATGGGAATATGATAAGATGCCAAGGAATTGCACAAACTTAGCATTAGCAATGCCATTTTAAAGAGGAAAAGTCAAGCCTGTTACCCTTTTCTTTCTGTGGAGAAAGGAAAGAGAAGAATGCAGGAGCTTCCTGGCTTACAAGGGCAGCTGGGTCATCTAGTCATAGTTTAGCTGATTCCTAGAATTCCCTGAAAGGGTGCCTGTGGCCACTTACCACACAGAACAAAGAAGATAGAACTTATCTGAAAACCTTAGAAAACAAAGTTTATGTACCTTAATCAAGAATTCTTATACTCGGATTTACCCTAAAATCATGAGAGTGACTTATACCTCTAGACAAAGGGATCACGAGCCCACTCCCCTTGCTTGAAAAACCTGTATTCTGTAACATTTTATATGCTTTCTAATAATCACTCTTCTGAAATTCTTTATATGTATAAAACTTGTAAACTAAGCAAGCAGGGACTGGCTTATTAGGTTTCCCAAGAAGCTAGCCCCAACACTCTTAACAAAAGTTAATTTCATTAGCTTCTCTCCTTATCCTAGACTAAACCTTTCATTTGACACTACTGTGGCAACAGGGATAGGTTGTAAACCCTAGAAGATTTGGGAATGAATGTCTTTATGTAAAACATTTATCACTACTGGTTATCTTCTGGTCTTGATATATAGGAATGGTTTTTCCTTTTAATAGATCCTATAGATAAATGTTGTAAGCTCATCAGTAAATGACTTTTGTACTGTGCTCCCCTTTTTTCCCCCCAACCAGTATGTGATCATGTCTATATAACCAGCCTCAGAGCTAAATTCTGGGCTGCACAATTTGGGTTAGCTATACCCCATGTATGTCGCTGGCTTAATATTAATAAAGCTCCTCCTAAAATTTTTTCTGTAACCTGCCTTGGTGTCTCTATGTAACCCGCTGATTAAAGTACAACAGGGGCGCCAGCCTAAATCAGGGTTGTCAAACAGGGACTGCCTCCAGGGAGCCATCAGCTTCAGCTCCTCCTATCTTCTGTCTCCTTCTATTTTTGACTGCGATATCCTACTTGTACAGAATGAAAAGTTGCCATTTATAAAGAGGAAGCAGTAAGGGTGAGATGAGAGTTAGGATTCCAACTCCATTCATGGAGTTAGTAGTCTTGATGAAATATTATTAAAAAGCAGGGACAACTTTATTAGCTATTTTTTACTAAAAAAATATATATAGCAATACTTATACCAGACAAAATCAGCTTTAAAACAAGGCCTGTAGCAAGAGACAGAAAGGACATTCATATACAATAGCCAAGATATGGAAGTAACCCAAGTTCCCTCTGTAGAAGACTGGATAAAGACAATGAAGTGAGCATATACAATGGAATACCACTCAGCCATAAAAATTAACAAAATCTTACCATGCACAGCGTAGATGGACTTGGAGGGTATTATGCTGAATGAAATAAGTCTGGCAGAGGAAGACAAATACTGCATGATATCACTTATTAGTGGAATCTAAAGAACAAAATAAATGAACAAGCTGTGTAATGTCTAACCACTATGCTGTACACCTGGACCTAATATACTATAGAATGTCAAATGCACTTGGAAATATTAATTAAAAAAGAAAAAAAGAGAAGAAATAAAGATCATTTCCAGGCTTCACCAGTAGTTAATGAGGCGGGATTAGATGAGACATATGAATTCTCTGGCCCTAGCTCTTAAGCAGTTCACATTATTCATGGGTTCCTCATTGGAAATGACTAGGGATAATGAGAGCAAAATGGTAATAACGTTATTGCTACTGGAAATTTTCCAGTGGTCCATGGAGATGGCTTCCTTTGTAGGAAAGAGTATTCTATGAATTACACTTCCTTGCATGCACCCCTTTCAAGGGAAACAAAAAAAGTTCAAAGGGGATGTCCACAGGCTAGTTCTCTGGGACCCACTGCAGTGAATTGATTCTTAGTCAACGGGGGAATTTCTCAACCCTGCTTAAGGCTTAAGCAAGAACCACACCTGTCAGCAGTGCCTGTCTTCTGGGTCAGAAATATTTACAAGGGTGGCTTGAAATGTGAAGTGTCTACAACACCCTCTTCAACAACTCCCCCACGCCCCTCCTCAAGAGAACTGAAGCTAATAATGGGCCTTTGCATGTTTGACTAAATTACTCATTTCCTGTCGATGCAAAACCTAACAGGGACATGAAAACAGTTACAGGGACTTGTAACCAGTTGTGTGTTATAAACTCGTTTCAGGGAATGCACGCTTCTCTGAGATGTTTCTGTTCCATCGAAGGCCGAAGAAAGCGTGAGTCTTTTAGCGTCGGTCTCTACTCCTGGAAATTTATCTTTCGCACTAACATTGGAAATTCATTTCTGCCACCAATTGGCTGAAGTGACTCGATTAGTGTTTGTTTATTTTGAATTTTATCACTCCGAATCTCAGTCATGGTTGTGCGGATGAAATCTGAAGGGACTCTGTTCATGAGCATTTAGCCATAGCCTAGAAATAGTCTAGAAAATGCCAGCATTTATGGGAACTGATTCATAGCACTGAGTGTTCCTTGAGGCATATCCCTGGTTTGTCAGACTCTAGGTAAACATCGCAGAAAAATATTCTGGAGAGAACCCCTTGAATTCATCTGGAATTCTGGACAAGAGCTCCCCTGTTAAACCATACAGAGAAAATGTGTTTTCATAACCACATGTAGCAGATCGTTAAGATACTTCATAATCTTTATAATTTAAAATAAATTAGCCAAGATGATGTTTTTGTAGGAAAAAAATAAAAGATATTCTTATGATTTGATTGGATAGCAAGTGGTTTGACTAAGTAGAAAAAAAAAGGAAAAAAAAAAAGGTGAGACTCTCTCTTGTCAAAGAGGAGCAAAGCCAGACGTTGGTTAAAGGCTTGGAAAGAGTGTTTGTTTGTTTGTTTCAGTGATTATTGACCATAGAAGAAAGAGGTACTCGCCACTGGGGTTTACAATTTGCACAGAGGTGCCTGGGCATCTTAAAGAGGGAAGGCAGGAGCAGGGAGGGGAGTGAGGTGGGGCTTAGGTGCTCAGGGACGAAGCATTGGTTATAAAGGGCTGGCCTGGTCAGCTGAACCGGCTGTCTGCTAGCGGGCAGCTCTGACACATCGGGCTCTGTCCTCCCACAGGCTCCGGGGCACAGAGGCCCCCTCCTTCCCGATGAGTACATTTCAAAGACATGGCTCTCAGGTCCTTGAGAAAGATACTCGTGGGGTGTAAGAGGCACACATTCATCCCACAGGGTCAGAGGAAGGGTTCTCGATGGGCAATCCTGTTCAGCCAGCGGCCTGGGAACGGGAGGTCAGAGGCCTCGCGCCCGGGCTTGGCTGGAACAGACAGTGGATTCCGTGACAACCCTGAGCTCCTCCAAAGGAACGCACATACCTCTGCCCCCCCCCCTCCCCCGGGTCCGATTCCCTCTTACTGCGTTGGATGGTGTGAACTCGAGGAAACAGAAACCATTGCTGTAGGTGTTTTTTAAGAAAAAGGGTTTTAATACAGGAAACTGTGTGCTTACACAAATATTAGAAGTGATTACAGAGGGAATTAGAAGCGGGGCCTCCAGGACTGAACCAAGATTGACTCCCCCCCCCCCCCCCTTGCAGAGCACCTGCTTCTGGGACCTTCCCCAGAGCTGTACATTCTGGAGCGATTCCCGGAGCTGGGATGTGGGTGTGAGAACGTCGGCAGTGAGGGGTTGTCCCTGCTGTCCCTGTGACTGCGTTCCAGCACACAGGGCACCAGAAAGGGGACCCCTGTGACCACACATGGGGCACCCAAGATGCTGGACGTTTACGGCAGGAATGCCTCATGTCCCCACTGCCTTGCAACAAGAAGGTCATCTTGGCTTAGCCGCACTTCCAAATCTCTCAAGCAATGAAAACTCCCTGCATACAGAAGGCTGGTAACAAGGCTGTCTGCATCTTTCCATGCCTCCCCCTCCTTTTCCCTTCTCTCATCTTTTATGATGGTCCAGAGTTGTTCCCCAGAGAATGCTAAACATTGCTGGGATTGGAAGATCATCCATGGAATAATAGGTCAGTGGACATGCTTTCCTGTGGTGTGCAGTCCAACAGGAGGGTTGGTCACTGTCCCACAGGTTAAATTCTGGAGGAGAATTATACACACGGGGCTGTGGGGATATCAGAGCCATTCACTCGAGAGGGAAGCAGAGGAGGACCCTAGTGCTGGCTACAGAAAGATGGCTACAAGGTTGTCCATTGGGGAGGAGGCGGAGGGACCTCTTAGAGGGAACAAGAAATGGGGGAAAAAATGGAGGTTTCAGAAAGTCTGGTGTGCTAAAGGTCAGTACAGTTCTGTGGCCAGAGTAGTGGCTCTCACTCTAGACCAGGGGTCCCCAAACTTTTTACATAGGGGGCCAGTTCACTGTCCCTAAGACCGTTGGAGGGCCGGACTATAAAAAAAAACTATGAACAAATCCCTATGCACACCGCACATACCTTATTTTAAAGTAAAAAAACAAAACGGGAACAAATACAATATTTAAAATATAGAACAAGTAAATTTAAATCAACAAACTGACCAATATTTCAATGGGAACTATGCTCCTCTCACTGACCACCAATGAAAGAGGTGCCCCTTCTGGAAGTGCGGCGGGGGCTGGATAAATGGCCTCAGGGGGCCACATGTGGCCTGCGGGCCATAGTTGGGGACCCCTGCTCTAGACAATTATCAACCTAAGACCTTATCTCTAAGGGAGAGGCTTGGACTTCTGAAAGGCTCATAGCTAAACAAAGTGTCACGTGGGCTTTCTCCAACCTTGCTTCAGAGTAGTTATTATCAGAATTAGGTCCAAACCCATGACACTTGAGACCTGCTTCCCTGAAGACTATCTCTTCTCTGGGCTTCTAACTCTATTCATCCAGGTTGAAAAGAAACAGAATGCCTTCATTATGATGGGCTATATACATTTAATCTTCTGATTTGTTTAACAAATGCTAAGTGCTCATTTTGCGCCAAGCACTGTACTCAGTACTGAAGAAAAACCCGGCGAGCGTCTGTGGTGAGGGACGGTTGCTGGGAAAACAGAGGTGCAGATGCCATCCGCAGGCGTCTTTGTGTGCAGAAAGCCCCAGGAATCCAGATAAGCACTCGCATGGGTCACTTGGAGACATCAGCAGTGGCTTCACGGAAGAAGCAGCCTTTTAACCAAAGAGGAAAAGACTTGAGTAGGAATGTTCTTGGTGGCTTACTACATAGGCATGTTTTAGGGAGGAGAAATAACTTGTCATATTTCACCTGCCCTCAGGGAGAGGGACACAGAAACCATGGTGGGAATGCATGGGAAGGGTGATTAAGAACAGGACGGCTTGACAGGCCAGACACTGGCCTCAGGGAGGTCTAAGGAATGGAATTGTGGTATAGATGTGGCCAGAGTGATCTGTGGGTGCCCTAAAGCCTGAGACCCACCATCTGAGAAGATACCAAAACTGAATGTTGTGTCGCACTGGAACTGTCTGTAACCTGCTGACCCAGGTGACAAAGCACCGGAGACTCTGAGGGGTCCCCGTGTCTCAGACTGACAGCTGGGTCTGATTGGGGACTTGTTCCTGATCTATGAAATACCATATGGGGACTATGTCAACCAATGGCTCTGCTACCCCAGAAAACCAGGCAGAGGCAAGACACTGTTAACTTTCCCTGGGGGGATGCTGAAGGTGACTTCATGACCAATGGTGCAGAGAACTTAATCTCAAAAAGAAAAAGAGAGAGGGAGAATCTCTTGAATGTTCAATGACGAAAGCAAGAAAGTGAAAAACGGTGACTGTGGGCCCAGCAAACAACTTGACCGCCGTCTCATGAGAGATCCACCCAGAACCACGTGGCTAAAAGCTACTCCTGCAGAAACTCTGAGAAAATGAGTGTCTGTTGGTTTCAATTGCTTAAAATCAATCAATCAATCCATCAATCAAACAAAACTTCTGTGCTGGACACTGTAGAAAGTTGATTTTCATGCTAATGGATAGTATAGTAAAGTGAGAGCTTTTGTTGTCTGGTTCAAACACGTGCCCAACCGAGAAATTTTACGTTTGGGTTCAAAGAAGCCAATGGGAAGAGAACAGGATTTTTTAATTTATTTATTTATTTTTTATTCATTTTAGAAAGGAGAGAGAGAGAGAGAGAAGGGGGAGGAGCAGGAAGCATCAACTCCCATATGTGCCTTGACCAGGCAAGCCCAGGGCTTCGAACTGGCGACCTCAGCATTTCCAGGTCGACGCTCCATCCACTGCGCCACCACAGGTCAGGCGAGAACAGGATTTTAATAAAGATAATTGCCTCTCTGGAATGTCTGCTAATATTTCCATCTCAAACATTTAATGAGAAAAAGGTGATCATCTATTTTTCTACTCTGGTAAGAAAAATAAAAAATAGATCAACTATCAAGTGGGCAAATGTTATTGGCCCATTTCGGAATCGAACATGAGGATTTCTCGATGCCTTGTAAATAAAGAAAGGGAAAGGACAGGCTCAAAAGGGTCATTTCTAGAAATTGCTGTGAGCCCTGAATATAAAACCTCGGGGCCTGTTTCTGCCCAGCTGCCTGCGGTCCCGACCATAAAGGGAGCATTTCAGATGCTGCACTCTGTCTGTGGTGTGATTCCTCGTCTCAGGAATCCCTCCAGCTCTCTGCGGTAGCTGGTGGAATGCAGGCCTCCGGAGGGTCTATTTTACATGTTGCTATGGCACTGTCTAAATATTATGAGCAGAGCGGTAGCGTATGGCATACAAATGGCCCA
Organism: Saccopteryx bilineata; assembly: GCF_036850765.1. NCBI lineage: Eukaryota > Metazoa > Chordata > Mammalia > Chiroptera > Emballonuridae > Saccopteryx > Saccopteryx bilineata. Next base: position 236,174,900 of record NC_089490.1, on the reverse strand, counting down.
TGCCATGAGGCTATGCCAGCCAGAAATCACTTTCTCGTCCTTGAATTGCCAGCCTCTGGTGTAAAAGGATGGCATGAGTGTCTTCGGTAAATGATATCCTTTATTGCACTAAATCAGATCCTGGGCGGAGCGATGAAGACTGCAGAGGGGCTTTGGACTGTGAAGGGTCTCAGAGACCCTAGCTCGTAAATGCACATTTCCGAACAAGAAGACTCCACCTGGGCTCAGGGAAGCCACCTAGAGTGAAGACCCCCCTCTTCCAACTTCTCTGTTTTCAGCAGCGAGACCCCAGACGATCAGCGACTCAGGCTTTGATGTCTGATTCATGTTCAGGTTCCAATAACTGTTGTGCAGCTGGGTTCACATTTTAAATCAGAACTCACCTATCATAAAATGCACCCCCCCATTATAGCTAAGGTAAGATTCATCTAAATAAGAAATCCGGTTCTCTGCGCATCTTTGTGAATAACAGTTCTATGAATACCATTTTCCTCTGCAGCTTGTACATGAGTTTCCTCTCTGAATGAACATTTGTTTCATCTGTGAATTTGAAACACACCCGGCCTGGCTCAGCTGGGCCCATGTCAGGCGCTGCATTCAGTGAACAGGAACTGGGTGCAGCTGGGTCTCTGTGGTTTTTCTTGTTTTCTTTCCTTTTCTCTCCCCTGCTTCAGACAGTTGCCTCTGAATGCATTTTAATTTATTATTATTATTATTATTATTATTATTATTATTATTATTTTTAACTAAAAGAGGGGAAAATATTTCTCACATGTCCTTTGGCATGCACCAAGAAACTCCAGTTAAAAAAGTTGAAAAATTTTAAAGAGGGACGGTTGACTTTGCAGGATGCGGGAAAGGCCGTTGGCCGAGATCTCTGGTGTCACTAAGAAGAGGAAGAATCCCCTTCAGCGGCTTCTGCACCCTGCCTGTGAGGGAGGAGGGGCTCTTTCCCTATTTTCTCTGTAGTTCTTCAGTAAAACAACATGGAAAGATATTAAAAAATTTTTTCCCCTGATTTACATCATTTTTTTTAAAGACATGCACCAGCTGCATCTATTTTGTCTGGAATACTAAAAAGGTGTCAGGGGTCTAGAAAAAAGGATAAGGTAGCAGCAGTTGAAAAGCATCTGTTGAATGAAACATGGTATCAGAATTATTTCCTTATATCAGACTGCCCAATTTTGCTGTCTGCTTTTTGAGGCCATGGCTATTCAGGGGAAGAAAGTCAGCCAAGCAGCATCCAAGCTTAACTATGATCAAGAGCAAACATTAGGAATTCTAGGAGCGGGTCAGATTCTGTGACATTATTGGTACTATCTTGTGTCAGATGTTTGAAATAAGTGGCTTGGACATCCAGTCGTGAAAATAGACTTTGCTGAAGAGATTCTCATGATAGCCCTTATAAGAAATGCATTCTGTGCATGAAGCCAGTACACTTTTCTTCAGGCATAGAACCAGCGATGGAAATGTAATGTGCAAATATGAAAAAAAAATACTTAGACTCCAATCAGAAGTTACTAACCATTGCTCCTTACCCTCCAAACAGAAGTTGAAGCAACTAACATAAAGCTTTTTAAATGTCCAGCATGAAAAGTGATTCTGTTTTAAGATATCAGTGCTAAAGTGTGTTCAAACATTAAGTTGTGATCAGTCAACAGATCAAAAACTAACACGGTTCCACATGAAGAGTCTGTTGTCTCCCTGCTCGGTGCCCAGCTGAAGGAGACAGCGATCCTATCATTTGGATGGAAATTGCCTGATGCTTGTTGTTTCTGGGCTGATGCATTTCTGAAGAAGGAAGTAGATGAGTCAACTGTGTCATTTCTGAAGGCTGTGACAAAGAGATGACCAATATTCTGCATGCTTCATCAAAGGACAGTGTGCATGATGTTACTGAAAAGTTTGGGGAGATAGGATGTTCTCACCTTGTCCTTTCTGCAAAGCTTTGTTGTCTCCCCCTCGGTGGATAACTTTAAAGTATTTGCTCAAAATAAGAGGATAACAAAAATATACTATTAAAACGAATTTAATTCTCTCTTGGAGTCTGTCAAGCAATTGATTCTGTGCCAGTGGTGTGAAACCACAGGTGATTTTCCCATCCAGGGGACAATTAACAAGTGCAGGGTTGACTGCCATAACTGAGGAGGAGGATGGGCTGAAGTCATCTGGTGGTTAAAGGCCAGGGATGGTGGTCACCATGCTACAGGTGTACAGTACGGCCTCCCACAGAGAGAATCATCCAGCCCTAATGTCCACAGGGCTGAGGTTGACAAACCTTATTTTATATGAATTATCAGAATGAGTAATTCAGATGATTCATTTCAGATCACAAAACTACTTTTTTTCCCCCCATATGTGTTTAGAGTTTTGTTATCAAGCAGATAGAACAACTGGTCCTGTTGTACCCAGTTTGAAACTGCAGGACTCGGCTCTATTTTTAAAGGCATGAAAAGAAGAGTAGTTCCTTTTGTGTCTTAGGGTCATTTTACCTTCTCTCAGCCAGTCATTAGCCACCAAGATGCAAGCCCAACCTGAGAGTAAGTTGAATGCAAATTGCAGGGGAAATGAAAGGTCTGGTTCACGTGGACATTACAAGCCCTGCAGATGTTATTATTCCCCATGTTCTCTTGTGTTCTTACATAGTGACACCTCTAGGTTGTCCTGTCCTGTTCAAGTTGGAAAGCAGAGTGAGCTTACGTAAAATCATTGCACAAGAAGGGTCACTGGATGTCTAACGATGGTAAGCAATGGACATCTTGAAAATTCTCTTTCTGTTTATGGGGACAGAGGATGGGGGCAAGATGTTCTGGCAGAAAACAGGAAAGAATTCAGACCGAGTTCACTCAGATCAGAGAAACGAAGTGACACTGTATGCCTTAGCCATCGCCGGCAGACCGTGCTGGAGGAAAAGTAATTTCAAAGAGATAGGCTCACGAATACATACTACCTTGGTCTCTGTTCAGAATTAGAAAATATATGTATATGCACCTTTTGCCAAGCTGGGGGTGCAAATGGCATCCCGTGTCAGTCAACAGTGAGCTACCTGACAGTGCCCCTGACCCTTCTTTTGATGTGGTTATTGCATATCAAATCCTCTCTCAGATGTGTTGGAGTTGTGGATTTGGTGGTGAACAGACATAAGGAATGTGCCCCTCTCTTCAATTTCTTGTCTCCTGTGGATACCAGCCCCCCCCCCCAACCAAAGCACTGTTTGGATGCAGAGATTCATAATCAGTCTTTGTAGAGGCAGCCCCTGCTGTTCCAGATGCCCCACGAGCAAATCCGAAGAGTAACACAACCCCCAACTGTGTCACTAGGTACAAGTGGAAGTCCGACCCCGTTCACTGCTAGTCCCCATCCCTGGGCAGGGCTGTTTCCCACCGACCCACAAACATAGCAGGTGGCTCGGTCCAACCAAGCAGTGAACATCCCTGCACCAGAATACTTATGATCCATATTGAGACTAATGATGGCATCGTAGATGTACATGATAATATTTTCTTTACATTTCTGTAACAGAAGGGCATTCTTGAGATTTAAGACAAACAGTCTGTTCCAAAATCGAATATCAGTGTCCATGTCTGGTTCAGAAAACTAACGGTGAAGTGTGGACACAGTATTCCTCTACTTCTTCTGGGTCCCACTTCAAACTCCTCGGTGTTCAGTTTCAGCCAAGCATGCTGATCAATGAGAAAAAAAAAGCTTTTTAATAAAGGAGAAATGGAGTAAAAAATAAACATTGCAATCCAGCCATCATTAGCCAAGACGAATACAGCATCTAATTCAAGAAGACTCTTGATGGGTCTAGAACTTTAGGAGAATCTGGATCTTTCCCTTTAGTTTCACTGAAGAATTAAGGCTTTTCTGATAACTTTCCCGTTGATCTCTCCAGAGCCTGCCCACCTGCCTTGATGCCACACCCACATCTGCACTACTGAGTGTCTACGAGGAATTGCAGACTCTGATGAGAACTCAGCTCCTGGTTGTCCTCATCACCACCACCCTGTCTGTCTCTCTCCCACACTTCCTTGTCTAAGTTCATGGTGACACCCATTTTTCTGTTCCTCAGGCCCCAAACCTTGGAGTTCTTTTTCATGCCTCTTGAAATTTCTCTTTCTCCCAACATAAAACCCATGACTCATCTTGGGGGTTTCATCTTTAATATGTCTCCCATCCGTAACTTCTCTCTACTTCCACACACACATTATTTTTGGACCAAGCCACCACCATCTCTCACCTGGATTATTGCAGTGGTCCATCTTGCATCTCCTCTGGGCCCCTAGACTAATATCCACACAAGTGCTTTAGGTTAAATTGCTTAAAACCCTCCAATGACAGATCATTTCTCTCAACGTCAAAGTGAGCATTCTGAGGAGGATCTGGAAGGCCCTGCCAAATCCGTTCTCTCACTCTCTTCCCTGGTTGACCTGACTTGGTGTCCTGCCAAGGCCAGTTTCTTGGGGGTGTGACCCATGCAGTCACACAGGGCTCTGCTCAGAAGGTGCATGGTTTAAAGCTCTGCTCTAGCTGTCTTAAAATTCTTAATGGTTTTGAACAAGGGGCCTCCTAGTTTTGTGTTGTACTGGGCCCCACATGTGATGTAACTGGTCCTTTCTACCTTTCGTCTCCTCAACCACAACCCTCCGGCTGAACCCTCACACTGCTGTAAACACTTCAAGCACTCTTTGTCCGTCCCCCCCAGCCTTTGTCCCTACTGTCCCCAGGGCATTGATGTGACTCACAGCCTCATCTCCTGTGTGACTTCTTCAGTGAGACTTTCACCACACTGTGCATATTGCAGACTGTCTTCCCATTGTCCCCACTCTGATGTGTTTTTTCCTCATTGTGTTTATGTAAGACTTCCTTACAGATGAAAATGTTTCTTATTTATCACATTAATTGTCTACAATTTGTATTTCTCCCTCTCAAATGTCATAGGCTTTGTGAAGGCCAGGGTCTTTCTCTGTTTTTTGTGTTTCTGTTTTTCACTGCTGGGTACTATGTGCCTGATTACATAGCAGGTACTTAACTATTTGTTGCATGCATGAATGTAAACCTTGGTGATTGATATTAGGGTCTAAGCTATAATATCTACAGTCAGTTGTATGCAGTGTGGAATAATAAGCTACATGCAATTGTCAAGACTGAATGTGACTCACGTTGTTCACAACAAATCCTTCTCTAGTGCCCGTGTGCTACTCGTTTCTCTCCAATTCAAACAGCAGCATGTCCAGATCCTCTCAAGTTTACTAGAATTTGGGACAATTCCAGTTTGTATAAAAATGGTCATCTTTAGGCCAATTTTCCAATAGGAAACATTTGGTGCAGGAGGCATTGAGGACTTTGCAACAGAAATATATATGTATGTATATATATAAACTAGTAAATTAGGATTCCTCATTAAAAACAAACAAACAAAATGTCTATTTCTTCATTCTTAACATCTCTCCCCTCCCAAAATAACACACCAAGTTTAAGGACACAGAGAACTCTTGCGTTTGTAAGACTGAAACCCCTGGTGGTCATGGCTGAGTCTGGACAGAGCTGGAGGCAGAAGTGAGTGGCCGGCGCTGACTCAGCTCCTTGAGTTTCGTTTCCTTCCAGGGCTGCTCTCCATCTAGGCTCCCCCTCCCTCCTCGGGCTGCACTGTTTTGTTTCATTTTTCATGGCTGGCTCCCCATCCTCTCCTGACTTAATTCTGCAGTGGTCCAGAGCTCCGGTGTGAAATCTCTTGACTGTTCTCCTTTAATCCCTGAGTGACCTCATTCATTCTTCATGGTTTTAATGCCATCCATAGGCTGAAAACGTATCTTCCCTTTAATTTGAATATTTGTTCATCAGCCCCTCTTCCTGTCCTGTCGTGGCCGGAGACCCTTGGGTAGGTGTTTGTCTGCACAGAGATGGCAGGTGACCAGCGGGTCTCAGCCCTGTCTCTCAGGACATCTTTTGGATTTTCTCCTTGAATTATGTATGTTATGAGTGGTTTCCCTGGATCCTGTACCCTCAGGTGATGTTCTTGTTTCCCATTTTACTGAGAAAATAGCTGCTATCAGATGCGAATTTCCACAAATTCCCACAGTTGCTTCGACCCAGCCTCTGGCCTCTGTGCCTGCAGACTCGACTTTCCCTCCTGTGACCCTGGAAGAATTGTCCATGTTGACACTCAGAGCCAACCCCTCCTTTTCCGGAAGGACATTGCTCCAACAATCCTCTTCTCTCCGGGATTTTTTCCCTGCCAGTATAATCTTTCTAATCAGCATGTAGATAGGGATGGAGTCCTAAATTATTTTTTCCTATTAAAAATTAAATTAGATCTCTCAATCTCATTACCCCTCTCCCATTCAGCTGTGCTGTCTCCAAATTCTCTCTTCCCATTTTATCCTGAGTTGAGCTTTTGCTTTCAGTATTGATAGAAACTGCCCGGGTCTTTGTCACTAAGATCTTCAGTCATCGAAACCAATCTCTGCTCACCCTCCTCTTACCTGAACTGTGAGCAGAATCAGATACAGTAGATTATTCTACTTCCTCCTTAAACTCCTTTGTCACTTGTCTTTCAGGACAAGTCTGGTTTTCCTGTGACTTCACTGGCTATTTTGTTTCATTTTTTATGGCTGGCTCCCCATCCTCTCCTGACTTAATTCTGCAGTGGTCCAGAGCTCCAGTGTGAAATCTCTTGACTGTTCTCCTTTAATCCCTGAGTGACCTCATTCATTCTTCATGGTTTTAATGCCATCCATAGGCTGAAAACGTATCTTCCCTTTAATTTGAATATTTAATGGGTCTCTCAAAATTCACCTGTCCACATTTCCCAAAACTCTTAGCTGCTTTTGCACAATTCTTTCTGCTCAACATAAGGACTCTATTTTTTTCTAGATGCTTGGGCCATAATCTTTAGAATCGATCTTGATGCCCTCACTTCCAGTCTGTCGTACATCCTGTTGGCTCCTTCGTCAAAATATTCAGAATCTGAGTTGTTCTTATCACTTCTACTGTGACTAACCTGATCTAAGGCAAATTTCTTTTTTGCTTGGATTATCACACTGCCTTCTTATCTAATCTTTTTTTTTAATCCTCCATCTCATCCCACGCCTTTAGTCTATTCTCAATACACCAGACAGAGTGAATTAAAAGAAAAAAATATATATATACATATATATATAAGTAGATTATTCACTCTTCTGCTCAAACTCCTCCATTGACTTTAAACTTGATTCTGAGGAAAAGCCAAAGTGACAATGTCCTACAAGGCTCTAAGTGGTCTTGTGTAATTACCTTCTGTAATCTTGAATTTGATCTCCTTGAACACTACTCTCCACCCACACTTTGCCCTTTGACCACGCAGGTATGTTCCCTGTGCACAAATCACTTCCCAACTGGGAAGACTGTTTCTTGGCTATCTAGATGACTCCCTTCTTTCATCTAGATTTGCCTCACCTGACTGCTTCTCAATAACTTCTTAATCCCTGAGTGACCTCATTCATTCTTCATGGTTTTAATGCCATCCATACTCAATAACATCTACCTTGACTACTGTTTACCTTGCGACCCCTTCACAACACTGTGCTCTTTCCCTGGTTCATTCCATTCATGGCAATCATGGTCGCCTGACGGTGTATTATTGACTTGGCACTGTCTTTTCACACCAGAGCGTAAGAGCAGACAATTTTGTCTTTTTGTCCGCTCTTCTTTCCCCCGTGCCTGGAACAGTGCTTGTGACATGGTAGGTGCTCAGTAAATATTTGTTTAATAGATAAAGGGACTATATGTTGGTTGGATGCACATAGAGTTACAGTCTTTATTAAGTGGAACAGAAGAGTTATAGACCTTATTTGAGGCCACTGGGAGAAAGTAGAACAGAATAAGTGCCGATAGAATTATTTTAGTTAGTTTCTTTTTTTTTTTTTTTAATGAGAGGCTAGTTTAGAATATAGGTGTGTATACATACATACAGTAGGTATGTATGGAAAAAGTCATTCTGGTTTTGATAATTCCAGCAGCTCTAGTGCCTGAGAGAATGTCACGATGACATAGTACCCCTACTTTTGTTCACCTCCTATACATCAACCACTTCTTCAATCCTGTGGAGCGTTTTCGTGCTACTCAGCTCTCAGACTTCATGCTTATCTTTTTTTTGTTTCTCCCTGGGAATAGAAGTCATTCTTTGACATCTTGACTATAATAGTAATCTTTAAAAATTAAAAAATAATTTTTTATTGATTTTTAGATAGAGAAGAGAGAGAGAGAGAGGGAGGGGGGAGAGAGAGAGAGAGAGAGAGAGAGAGAGAAGGAGGGGGAGAAGCAGGAAGCATCAACTGGTAGTAGTTACTTCCCATATGTGCTTTGACCAGGCAAGCCCAGGGTTTCGAACCTGCGACCTCAGCGTTCCAGGTCGACACTTATCCACTGCGCCACCACAAGTCGGGCTATAATACTGATTTTCTCATAGTTATTTTTAGCTCAAGAGTTTGCAAGGGCCTATAGTAGCCCCTTGGAACTAGCCACCCGGGTCCATGGTGACTTCGCAGTCACTCAGCATGTCAAATATGATTGAAAAGTTAGGAAAATGGGAATAAGTCCTGATGTTTCTCAACAACCTGCTTTTCCATGATTGAATCTTTTCAAAATGAGCAAATAGCCTAACTTTCCTAAATGGGAGTGTCATTATCCTTTCCTAAAACATGAAAATGATAAAGCAGCCCTACGTACCCTTATTGATCAATGTCAACCCATTACATTCAATTTCTAAATTAAAAAAAAAACAATTTAGAGGAGTCCATGAATAATCCATGAGTCTTTTATCTTTTGTGATATATCTGAGTTAGCGCGCATATGTGTGTGTGTGTGTGTGTGTGTGTGTCTGTAACTGTGTCCAGTTTTCAGATGCACTTGAAGCTGTGCAGGAGTGGGTGCTTGTCCTTGAGAAATCCCCAGGGTTTCACCTTGGAAGCTGAGCATCTGGCTTCCCTGATGACTCCCCTGGTCCTCAGCCAGAAGTAAAGGGCAGAGCACTCTTGTGAAAGTGACTCATGGAGAGAGTTCCACAGTTCCCTGAATGTTCCAGGAAGCGGAGCGTGATGTTTATGGGTATCCTTTCTCTGGGACACCTGTACTCCATGGAAGGTGTGTAGGGAACCCACATTCATTCTGTTGTCATTCAGTGAGCTCCCCAGATTGTTTCTCCTTGGACCTACCTATTCACTGAAAGGGTTCACGAGCAGACCTCCCACTACCTATTGACAAGGCTAGAGGAAACACACTCAGTGGCTGGCAGGTTCTCTATTTTCTGTGGAAACTGTGTAGGTTGGCTCATGTGGAGGTGAATCAAATGATTGGGCCTTGATTTTTTTCCTACCATGGTTTTGTGATTGCAGTTTGATTACCACATGTGTGAGTACTAATAATCACCTGCTTTTTCTTTTCCTTTAAATTTTTTTTTTATTTGGTGTCTTTATCTCTTTGACTCAATGTGCCTTCAGATTTTTTGGTAATACTTTATTATAGTTCACTATGAACTGGTTAGTGTTTAGCTACTGTTGAGGTAAGTTACACTTGCATTTGGATGTAAGTGATACGTTGTTCCTACAAACAGAAATGGACACCAGAACCTTCATCATTATCGCCAGCAGGTCCGTAAGGATTCCAATGGGAACTTTATAAAAACCAAGAGAAGGCATTGCAGTTGACAACACTTATAAGCCATTTGTAGTTTACTAAGTATAACTTACACATACTCCATTAGTAATTACTTTTATTCAAAAACAACTTATTTCCCAGTATGTTTTAGGAATTCTAGATACTGAAAGGATAGCAGAGAAAAAGACAGACAAGTCTCTGCCCCAGGGAACTTACGCAGTCCACAGGGCCCTCCTTCCCTCGCCTTAGGAACCAGTGCTTTACCTTCCCTTCTTTTCCTCAATACCCATGACTTCCTCCTCTCCCCCTGCACAGCCTTGGGACCTGCTGGTCCTTTGTCTGGGTGCACTTCCCTGAGGTAGAAGGGCTGGAGGGTGAGACCTCTTGGGACCAAGTGAATGACGTCCACATTTTCATAAGGATGAGATCTGTATGTATTACAGGAAGCTGGTAGATCAAGAGAAGAAGGAGGGAGTACAAATGAAGCACTGGCATTTGCCATGTGCAGATCCTCAGTGGACCGTTAGCAGGTGGCAGTCCTAGTCTCTAACGGAGCCTTTCCCTTTCCATCCTGACTCTCCATCACCTGCTAACAAACACTTCCCTGTTTTTCTCAGTGGTCACGAGCCTATGGTTACCTAAGTTGCAATGATTAATTCTCTATAAAAAGGCTCCCCCCCTTTTTTTCACTAAATGTGAACGCTTTTCCATTTCATGTCATGGAGCAAAATTCAGAATGTAGACAGCATATCTGAGGTCACACTTCCAAACAGTTTCTACTGCTCACTCCGTGGCCTATATGTTCGATTTTGTAAGGTGACTTTTGTGGTTTTTTTGTTTGTTTGCTTGTTTGTTCTTCTTTAATTAAATTTAATGGGGTGACACTGATCAATAAGAGCACTAAGGTTTCAGGTAAAGATTTCCATGGCATTTGAGCTGTTGATTGTGCTGTGTGCCCATCACCCAAAGTCAGATCATACCCCATCACCGTATTGTGTTTGAAAACCACATGTGATGTGCCTTTCTGTGGCAATGTCCTAAGAGTGTTCTATTAAAGTTTTCTTGCAATGACTTCTTGTTTGCTGTTACTCCAATTCTATGCTTAGTACTTGGGATGTTAATGTTTCAGAATGTCCATTTCTCTAGGAGGGGTAGATTAGTCTGTCAGTGGATTAGTTGTGTTCTAGGAGAATTAGCCATGCAAATCATATTGCCCAGGAAAAGCTTACTGACCCTCCTTTTCTTTCCCAGAATTTTGGTTGGTAACTCATCCATGGAGCCGTGGGAAAAGGCAGTGTTACAGTTCTTCAGAGGTGACAGAGGGAAACACCTTCAGAAAGGGCAGAAGGTCACCGAGTTGCTGTTAGGGGAAACCACCGTTTTTACCAGCACCTTCTCTCTCACTGCCTGGAACACAGGATGAAGAGGAATTGGGAAAACATTGTGTGTTCATGCGTCCTCCGTAGAATTTTGTGAACTTTGGGGTGTTCATCACTCATGTGGTGTTTCTGTCTGGGAACCTCCGGGGCACTGAGGGCAGAATGCAACTATTCGTTTTTTTTCTTGGCTGGAGTTTTTGAGAAATGAGAACTCTTTTCAGGAGATGATTATAAAAAAGAAGTCATTGCTATGAACACGAATTTTGCTAGAAACACCAATGTCAGCAGCAGCTGGGCCATTGAACCATTACCGCAGCTGACATTCTGAACACTGAATCTGGACTTAGCCTTGTGTGACACCCCCGTTATTAATTTCCTCACTTAATTTTCCCAACAAACCTATTAAATGAACATTACTCTTGACATTTGCATAGAAGAAAATTCCAAGCCTAGCATGTTTAAGTAGTTTTGTTAAAGACACATGGGAAGTGAAAGGTAAATCCCAAGCTTTCTGAACTCAAACTCATCGTCTAACATACAGACCATGGACTTGCCAGATAGACGAGTGTGCCACGCACAGGGGGCCAGTCTCATAATCCTGGTTTGAATCCACTGTTGTTATGAACCAGTGGCAGAAGCTGGTCATGATCTTTTTGAAAGGGCCAGAGAGGTACACTGTCTGCTGGGCCCTCACAGATTAGGAAGAGAGATCATGGCATTCCAGGCTTTTGGAGACGCCTTAGCAAAAGCATAAAGTCGTAAAGCGATGACGTTTGTGGTTGTAGGCACTATATCTCAGCGAACTTACAACTAGTTGTTGGGACCTTTCCAAAGTAGAAAGTCAAATCTCTTTGCAGTCAATTATTCACTCATCCTCTGGAATTGGATGTCTGTTGGTAGTGACAGGAGTTGGTGGAGGAGTACACACCCAGAAGCTTACTTGAATGATCATCAGCACCGGGACAGTTGGAGATGCCCCTTAGAAAGCTCCTCAAAATCCTGGGCTATCAAGTTATTTAGAGCAGTGGGCCGCGGACTGGTACCAGTCTGTGGGCCATTTGGTACTGGTCCGCAGAGAAAGAATAAATAACTTACATTATTTTCGTTTTATTTATATTTAAGTCTGAACGATGTTTTATTTTTAAAAAATGACCAGATTCCCTCTGTTATATCTGTCTAAGACTCACTCTTGATGCTTGTCTCTGTCACATGATACATTTATCTGTCTCACCCTAAAGGCCGGTCTGTGAAAATATTTTCTGACATTAAACCAGTCCGTGGCCCAAAAAAGGTTGGAGACCACTGATTTAGAGGACCAAGAGCAGAAATACGGAGAAAGAGAAGAAGGCAGGGAAGGCTTTGCTCCCTCTTCAATTCTGTGCTTGCCTGTAAACATCTCCTTTGCCCATATTGATTGACTTTATAACCTCAGAAGGGTAGTATTATTTGAGGGCCTGATGTCAAGTCCAGAAAGGTTAATTCATGCAGGAAAGAGTAAAGGGCATTGCAGCTTTAGGAATCATATAATCCATTCCTAACCAAGTTCAAACTGACCTTCATGATTAAGACAAGAAAGAATCTCCAAGTTCATGGGTTTTGGCCTCACTTCCATTTTCCAGGCACACCCTAGCAAGGCATCTTATTAACTGCCAATGAGAAGCAGGTGGGTGTTCCCCTTGATCTCCGACACCTGAACTCTTCAGTCATGTATGGGGTATGTCTGTTTTTGTCATTTATCCTAACAAGATACCGCATTAATTTTATTTTTAAGTACAGATGTCCCGTTTCCTGGACTATATTGTGAAGTCAGGAAACGTGAGGGTCTGTTTGGATATTGCCATATTGAGTTTAGTGCCTGGTCCAGCAATTCTCACCCCTGTTGCCCACCCAAGTCACCTGAGGTGATGGTGACAAATGCATATTCCAGGGCTCTTCCCTATGATGCTGTGAGTGAGTGAGTCCTGGGTGGGGCCCCAGAACATACTTTTGTTTTTAGCCAGTTATCTCTGGGGAATCATGGTTATAGTTTGGAAAACACCAGAGTCAGTAGTAAGAGCTTAAAAAACCCATCTTGAGTGATTACTGGTGCCCAGAGAGTATATAGAGAAAGGAACAAAGAAAATTAAGAAGCGTGACTTTGTTCTGTGTCCTGTTCTAATGGCTGGCTCTCTCAGTGGGCATGCTGTGGAATCCTGCCTCCTCAGTGGTGGAGTCCAGAATGTTCCTGGAGTAAAGTCACCCTTTCACGCAGTGCACATTCCTCTCCACGCCCACCCCCACTGGCTTGATTCACTCTTTCCTGTCTTTCAGATGCTGGCTTAAATGTCACTTCCTCAGAAACTCTGCCTAACTTCTTTAAACACTCTAAGTTGACCCTCCCTCCTCAGCCCAATTCTATTGTAGCATTGCTCTCAGTTGGAATTTTTGTAAATACATGTATACACCATACACCTGCACAAATATATTGTCATCTGGGGGGCACATACATGCGTCTCTACTCATTTACGGCTTTGTTTAATTACCAACACACATTTAGTGTCTTATAGCATTCCTTCCTAGCATCTTATAAGTTTTGGCCACCTTTAACAAATAAATAAATAAATGAAATATCCTCTTAGAAGTCTATGTTATTCATAAGGATAGATTTTTTTTTAAATACACTGATTATGAAAAAAACAACAACGAAGGTTTTTAACATACATGCTGTTTTATTATTTATTTGGATCCACATTAAGTTATTTGGTTTCACTGTTGGTGATATGTAAGTAATCATTCTTTTAAAATTTTTTTTAAGACTTTATTCATTTTAGAGAGGAGAGAGAGAGAGAGAGAGAGAAGAGAGGGAGGAGCAGGAAGCATCAACTCCCATATGTGCCTTGACTGGGCAAACCCAGGGTTTTGAACTGGAGACATCAGCGTTTTAAGTTGATGCTTTTATCCACTGCGCCGCCACCAAAGGTCAGGCCTGAATGTCATAATTCTTAACAGGCAGATGGAAATGCTGAAATCTAGGAAGCTGTCCATTTCACGATGCCCCAGGTGGTATGTGGATGATGTTGGTAGAGCGTCTCACTTCAACTCCAGCCTGAGTTTCTTGACAGCAGATTCTATATATAAGGTTGTCTGCCCTGCTCCAGTGGGATTGTCTGGGTGTCTTTAGAATTAAGGAAAAGATCTCAAGATTATTATTCCCATATACTTCCACACTCTGGGAACAATGTCTTTGGAAAATTCATTAGGTGTATCTTTTCCTTGTTTATTTATGGCCGTGTTCTGGAGCTGCTGACTGTAGGCTTCAGTGTGGTGCTTCTATTGACCCTCAGAGAGCAGCAGTTGAAGAAAGCTCTTTTTTTTAGGGAGAAATTGTTTCCCTCCTCCCATACCCCCAGGATTGTGTGGATGGTGTTGAATCTTTGGATGGAAAAGTATAACAGGATGAGAGGACACAGTCAGCAGAGATGACTACTCTATTAGATTGCACACTCTAGGGAGTGCTTCTCGTTTACTCTCCCTAAGACTGCTGGTGAGGTCTGTGCTTTCAGTGGTGGTGTGGGTTTTCTCATATGCATCTTTGGCATGTACGTGAGCAAAACCATTGATTCATTCCCCACAACTGGCACACACATCGTTCAGATGGAATTGCTAACCTCTGTGAACTTGTTTATCACAATATGCGCTTGTACACGGCAGTCTGAAACTTGGAGTGCTTTTATAGGTCATTTATGAAGGTCTCTTAGACAACTAAAGTTTCTAATTATGATCATTTCTGTACATGGGTATGGCCTCCAATAAGTATTCTTGATTAAAATGTATAATAAAACAATGCTTTCTGTTTAGAGTTTCCTTCTGTAAGTTTTATTTTTTGGAAACATTTTTGTTTGGGGCCAGTATAAAGGAATGGGTACAGGTCATTTAGGGTCTTTGGTCTACCAGAGTAGTTTATGTTTTTTCATTTTTTTTTTTAGAGTTGCCAACTTTTTATTTTGTTTGATCATGACCTTCAAAAACAAACACAGGACAGTTACCTGCTGCCACTTTGATATCAAGAAACAATGGGTGATCTCAGAAACAACTCTCAAATTGAATGCATTTGTTTTGTTTTTTTAAATTAAATTAATTTTAATGGGGTGACATTGATAAATCAGGGTACATATGTTCAGAGAAAACATCTCTAGGTTATTTGAACATTTGATTATGCTGCATTTCCATCACCCAAAGTCCAATTGTCTTCTGTCACCTTCTAACTGGTTTTCTTTGTGCCCCTCCCCTCACCCAACCCCCTCCCTCTCCTTCGTTTGTTTTTTTTTTAAAGATTGCAAATCAATTCTACAAATGATGGTGCCATATTACTTGCGGACTTTGTTTCTCTTCAGGTGGTTCAATGTTTAAACATTTTATTCTCAGAAAATTATAGGAGAAAGTCATGGGATGTAATATCAAATCCAGCACTCCTCTGGTGCTGATGTGCTTTGTTTTAGCAGATAAAACTAAGAACTGAACAGATAACTCCAGAGTAAACTTATTAAATGCAGGGCCAGATCAGAGATGGTGACATAGACTGAAATTTGACCTTATCCTTGGGTGACCTAGGGCCTGTGATCATGCAAGTGTGTCACGCAGGGCACAACCCTACCTGATCTCTGACTCGATGCCTGGCGACCATGCTGGAGCTGAGAGATGGACTTTGTTAAACTGAAAAGTAGAGAGGGAAAGCAAGGTTGGCTCTAATCATATTCAGGTGAAGAGGCGGGTTAGCCAGACTGCTACCTGAACCAACTGTCTATGTGATAGTTATGATATCTGTGTAATAAATAAAAATAAAAAACTTCTATGTCATGCAGTTTTTTTCTCTATGCCTTTTTTCATAACTGGCCTGATGCCTCTCTGTCTGACTCCTGCCAGAAAAGATAGTCCCCAAGAATGAAAACTGAACAAACCAACTCATCCTTATAGACACCGACCCATCTGGGTTGAGTATTTTGATGACAAATATGTGAGAAGCTGCACGGTGCCAAAAAGACCATACCACCTACCCTGAGACCTGTCAGCTAGGAGTCAGTCTGGGCCAGCAGTTCAGTGCACTGAAATTCTGGAAATGAAGAATGCCCCGGGCAGCACTGTTTATGGGGTTAAGGATAGACTTTGTCATTGGCTTTTTTTTTTTTTTAAGTGAAGGAGAAAGAGAGAGAGAGAGACAGACAGGAAGAGAGAGAGATGAGCAGCATCAACTCATAGTTGTGTCACTGTAGTTGTTCAGTGATTGTTTTCTTGTATGTGCCTTGACTGGGGGACTCCAGCTGAGCTAGTAATTCCTTGTTCAAACCAGAGACCTTGACGTTCAAGCCAGTGACCTTTGGGCTCAAGCCAGCAACCATAGAGTCATGTCTATGATCCCATGCTCAAGCTAGTGACTTCAGGGGTTCGAACTTGGGTCCTCTGCATCCCAGTCCAATGCTTTATTCACTGTGCCACCGCCTGGTCAGGCTGTCACCTACTTTTAAGCCCATGCCAAGAGTTTAATATTAAATGGACTTACATAGGGAAGC
Source organism: Saccopteryx bilineata (assembly GCF_036850765.1). Classification (NCBI taxonomy): domain Eukaryota; kingdom Metazoa; phylum Chordata; class Mammalia; order Chiroptera; family Emballonuridae; genus Saccopteryx; species Saccopteryx bilineata. Next base: position 236,158,339 of record NC_089490.1, on the reverse strand, counting down.
ACAAGGAAAGCATGAACTCTGAAAAATGGAGAACAGTTTCTAAGGTGCAAACCAGACAATTTCAAAGGAGTGAAGATCCGTTACGTCAGTGAAGATAGTAAAACCATCTTTAATGAAAACTGGAGTACCATCAACACTAAGAGAAAGTTTCTTCCAATCTTCATAAGTAAAGATTGAATGAGATGCTTAAAAAATATATTTATTTAAAGAAATACCAAAGTGTTAGCCTTACAGGGAGCTCTCACATTCCTCCCAGCACACCTGACCCTAACCGACTCTGAAGTTTCCCTGCATCGAAGTCCAGGATTACCGCATCACTCCTTGGGTTTCCCTGCATGGCGTCCAGGATTACCGCATCACTCCTTGGGTTTGCCTGCATGGCGTCCAGGATTACCGCATCACTCCTTGGGTTTGCCTGCATCGGAGTCCAGGATTACCGCACCACTCCTTGGGTTTCCCTGCATGGCGTCCAGGATTACCGCATCACTCCTTGGGTTTCCCTGCATGGCGTCCAGGATTACCGCACCACTCCTTGGGTTTCCCTGCATGGCGTCCAGGATTACTGCATCACTCCTTGGGTTTCCCTGCATGGCGTCCAGGATTACCGCATCACTCCTTGGGTTTCCCTGCATGGCGTCCAGGATTACCGCATCACTCCTTGGGTTTGCTTGCATGGCGTCCAGGATTACCGCACCTCTCCTGAGGTTTGCCTGCATCGGAGTCCAGGATTACCGCACCACTCCTTGGGTTTCCCTGCATCGAAGTCCAGGATTACCGCATCACTCCTTGGGTTTCCCTGCATGGCGTCCAGGATTACCGCATCACTCCTTGGGTTTCCCTGCATGGCGTCCAGGATTACCGCATCACTCCTTGGGTTTCCCTGCATGGCGTCCAGGATTACCGCATCACTCCTTGGGTTTGCCTGCATGGCGTCCAGGATTACCGCACCTCTCCTGAGGTTTGCCTGCATCGGAGTCCAGGATTACCGCACCACTCCTTGGGTTTCCCTGCATGGCGTCCAGGATTACTGCATCACTCCTTGGGTTTCCCTGCATGGCGTCCAGGATTACCGCATCACTCCTTGGGTTTCCCTGCATGGCGTCCAGGATTACCGCATCACTCCTTGGGTTTGCTTGCATGGCGTCCAGGATTACCGCACCTCTCCTGAGGTTTGCCTGCATCGGAGTCCAGGATTACTGCACCACTCCTTGGGTTTCCCTGCACGGCGTCCAGGATTACCGCATCACTCCTTGGGTTTCCCTGCATGGCGTCCAGGATTACGGCATCACTCCTTGGGTTTCCCTGCATGGCGTCCAGGATTACTGCATCACTCCTTGGGTTTCCCTGCATGGCGTCCAGGATTACCGCATCACTCCTTGGGTTTCCCTGCATGGCGTCCAGGATTACCGCATCACTCCTTGGGTTTGCTTGCATGGCGTCCAGGATTACCGCACCTCTCCTGAGGTTTGCCTGCATCGGAGTCCAGGATTACCGCACCACTCCTTGGGTTTCCCTGCATCGAAGTCCAGGATTACCGCATCACTCCTTGGGTTTCCCTGCATGGCGTCCAGGATTACTGCATCACTCCTTGGGTTTGCCTGCATTGGCGTCCAGGATTACCGCATCACTCCTTGGGTTTCCCTGCATGGCGTCCAGGATTACCGCATCACTCCTTGGGTTTCCCTGCATGGTGTCCAGGATTACTGCATCACTCCTTGGGTTTCCCTGCATCAGAGTCCAGGATTACCGCATCACTCCTTGGGTTTCCCTGCATGGCGTCCAGGATTACCGCATCACTCCTTGGGTTTCCCTGCATCGGAGTCCAGGATTATTGCATCACTCCTTGGGTTTGCCTGCATTGGAATCCAGGATTACCGCATCACTCCTTGGGTTTCCCTGCATGGCGTCCAGGATTACCGCATCACTCCTTGGGTTTCCCTGCATCGGAGTCCAGGATTATTTAATCACTCCTCGACTGAAAACTGTTCAATGGTTCAACGTGACCAGCAGAAGGAGGTCTGGACGCCCTGGCTTTGCATTCACGTTCTTGCTGGCCCGGTTTCAACCAGCATCTCAGCCCTAGGGTCCCTCTGTACAGCCGGACGAGTCTAATCCCTGTTGCCGCAACTCCCTCAACGCCTCCCAAAT